>NC_081537.1:6769206-7079206 GCF_030273125.1 Centropristis striata
ATTTTTATTTTTTCATTTTTTCATTCAAGGGGATTTTTGTTTTATAATTCTACATTTATTTATTCCAGTGGACTTTTATAGTTCTGTATTTATTTACTTTTATTTTATTATTTTACATTTATTTATTTCAGTACGTACTTCAGGGCATTTATATAACTAGTGCAGTGCATTTATTTATTCTCTTCTCATGTTTCTGATCTTCCAGCACGTGGACGTGGCTGCGCTGCTCATCAAGTACGACGCGTGCGTCAACGCCACGGACAAATGGTCGTTCACGGCGCTGCACGAGGCGGCTCAGAAGGGACGCACGCAGCTCTGCGCCCTGCTGCTGGCCCACGGCGCCGACCCCAACCTCAGGAACCAGGAGGGCCAGTCCTCTCTGGACCTGGTGACGGTCCGTCTGACCACAGACAGAACACGTTGTACTGACAGAACCGTTCTAGGACAGAGACGCTTCATTTGACTGTTTATCTTCTCTCTCCTCTTTTCTCCTCTTCCTCCTTCTCCTGCTGCCTCCAACTTCTTTCTGCTCCTCCTGCACCTCCTCTTCTTCCTCCTCCTTTTTAATCTAGCTATTCCTCCACTTTCCTCCTTTTCTTCTCCCTTTTATGTTTTTCTGTCTCATTCTTCTGTCCTCCTCCTCCTCCTCCTCCTCCTCCTCCTCCCGATGCCCTCCTGAATGTCTCCTTTTCCTTTTTCCTCTCCATCACCTAATTTTTCTCCTCGTCCTCCACTTCCTCCAACTTCTTTCTCCTCCTCTCCTCCTCCTCTTGCTGCTCCTCCTGCACCTCCTCCTCTTTTTAATCAAGTTATTTCTCCACTTTCCTCCTCTTCTTCTCCCTTTTTTGTTTTTCCGTCTCATTCTTTTGTCCTCCTCCTCCTCCCCATGCTCTCCTGATTGTCTCCTTTTCTTTGTTCCTCTCCATCACCTCCTTTTTCTTCTTGTCCTCCACTTCCTCCAACTTCTTTCTCCTCCTCCTCCTCCTCTTGCTCCTCCTCCTCCTCCCCATGCTCTCCTGATTGTCTCCTTTTCCTTTTTGCTCCTTTTTCACCTCCTCCTCCTCCTCCTCCTCTTGCTCCTCCTCCTGCAGGCTGATGATGTGCGTGCGTTGCTAACGGCAGCCATGCCTCCCTCTGCTCTCCCCGGCTGTTATAAACCTCATCAGGTCATCAGCGTGGCGACCTCCTCTTCCTCCTCTTCCTCCTCTTCCTCTGCTGCTCCACCTGTCGCTGTTGTCCCACCACTCCTCTCTTCCTCCTCCTCTTCCTCCTCCTCTTCCTCCGCTGACATCCCAGCAGCAGCTTCGACCGTCAGCAACACCGGCGCTGCATCTGACGATTCAAACTCTTCGTCTTCTCTGCCGCCGCCATCATCTTCATCATCCTCGGCGTTTCCAGAGACGTCAGTGGCCGAGAGCTCGTCTGCTGCTGAGAATAAAGAGGAAGGTGAGTTAGTCATCTTTATAAATTAGAAATAAAAATATTAAAAATAAAATAAATTAGACCAAAATAAACTAGTCGAATATGTTGCAGTGCGCTGTAACAACATAACTGAACATTCCTGAACAAATATTTTAAGATTTTTATGAACTATTCAGTTAGTGAACAAACTGTTGTGAAGGAAAGAGATGCACTGGATTTATAACACAAGACTAAATAAGGGCAACATTATGAAACTGAATGTGGCGCGATAATGATGAGATAAGTTAAGATTATACTTTACTTACTTTGCACTTTAAATATAATTAAATTTTAACATTTTGGAAACATTGCTTTGGTTGTTTTAAAGAATCCTCTGCAGGACAGCTTCAATAATTTCTCAAATGGAGTGATATCTTTAAATTACAGCTGACTGTGCGTGTGTGTGTGTGTGTGTGTGTGTAGTTCCAGGAGTTGAGTTCAGTATCTGTCAGTTCTTGAAGAACCTTGGTCTGGAGCATCTTCTGGAGATCTTCGACAGAGAGCAGGTCAGATCACAAACACACTGCAGGTCTTAATGCTCACTCAAAAACATGCATTGTAGAAATTTGACAGGCCAAAACTGGGAATGTTGCCTGAGAGCTACACAGTCAGTGAAAATATGGACGCATTACTTCTTCATGACGTCACGACATAAAAAATGAGGCAACGTGGAGTCCTTCCGTCGTCCCTCTAAAGTTCTGGCTTGAAACTCCAGGTTTTGTTTAATGATGATAACCCAAGTAAAACAGAGATAAGGTCAAATATATTTAATACACAAATATAAACATTATATGTTATATTTGCAACCTGTAAACACATTTGCAACTCTTTGCTTTCTTGTTTCTTTTGGGTTCAAAATGTTGATCTAGTAAGTCAAAGTGAAAAAATAATTATCAGGTTACATTAATGAGATTGTGCAAAAAATTAAAGTATGCTGGCGATGTTAATTATGCTAAATAAATATGCATGCTTTTTTCTCTCCAAGTGGCAGAATGAAAAGTATTTAAAAAAACACTCCAAAGGGTTAAAGCTGCAGTTATTGATATTTTGTCCACTTGGTGGCAGCAGAAAGATTTGTAAACACAACATGCTATGGCTAATATGTAACAAACATCTGCCTGTGTGTGTGTGTGTGTGTGTGTAGATCACTGTGGATGTGTTGGTGGAGATGGGTCACTGCGAGCTGAAGGAGATCGGCATCAACGCCTACGGACACAGACACAAGATCATCAAAGGAGTGGAGAGGCTCATCAGCGGGCCACAGAGTGAGGACACACACACACACACGCACACACACACACACACACACACACACACACACACAACAAGATAATAGATAATAGAAAATCATTTCTGTGAGTGTTTTTAAGTGTGTGTGTGTGTGTGTGTGTGTGTGTGTGTGTCAGGTCTGAACCCCTATCTGACGTTGAACACAGCGAACAGCGGGACGATCTTGATCGACCTCGCAGCAGACGACAAAGAGTTCCAGTCGGTGGAGGAGGAGGTACTGGCTAGAATTATATCTCACAAAACAAAAACTCAAGAGAGGCTGTTTACACAGAGCAGAGAGGAGAGGACAGGAGAGGCTGGAAACATGACAATACTTCAATATGTACAATATGGGTAGTTTTTTATGTTTTTTTTAAATATATTTACATATTAATTATGTCTTTCTTTGGTCTTATTGTCTTTTTTGGACATTTTACGTCTTTTATTGTAATTTTGGTGTTTTTTGACATTTTTATCTTAATCTGTTTTTGGTTATTTTGTGCCTTTTTGGTTATTTTGTATCTTTTTTGGTTCATATTGTCTTTTTTACAACATTCGTGACACTTGTGGGCACTTGGAAAATTGTTATATATAAATACCATTTTATTATCCACTGAAAATCTGTTTACACAGAGCAGAGAGGAGAGGACAGGAGAAGCTGGAAATATGGATATAGTTCTATATGTAGAATATGTGGAGCAAAATTTCAGAAGGAGAAATTCAACTTGTGTTTTTTCTCTTTTTGAATGATTTATGTCATTAGAACTGTGTTATTCTGCACAAAATAAATAATGTTTGAGTTGTTCCGACTTCCAGCCATGATTCATCTCTTATTTTGTTTTTGTCGCTCAGATGCAGAGTACGATCAGAGAGCACCGAGACGGCGGCCACGCCGGAGGAATTTTCAACAGATACAACCTGGTCAAGGTTTGTATTCAAACACTATCGATTAAAGTTCATATACAGAGTTAAAAGTGGGAGTCTGAAACTATTTTCTTTTCATACATGCAAATATAAAATACTGTAAATATAAAACGTACCTGTTAAGAGATTAAAATCTGTCAATTTATCTGCTTGTTGTGATATTTAGAGCAACACAGATATTTAAAAACCTCCTGGATTAAGCATTGCACCTTTGTATTTTGTAAAAGTGACTCACCACATTATAATACCTTTAAATCTAGTTTTTGTCTAATTCAGCGGTAAGGCAGCAGAATTACAAGATTTTCTACAGTTCAAACTTTTTTTTTCATTTTTGAGTTTGTGGAAGTTTATTTGCTTCAAGCAAAGTGTTTTAAACAACACGTTGGCAGGTGTTTCCAGGTGAGCCTTGAATTTTTTACAAAAGGTTTGAGCCACAAATTCCGACTTCATTCTTTTGATTTTTCTAACGGCACAAGAATTCAGCACAAAATCTCTCAGTGTTAACACTTTATCAGGCAAAGAACCATATTTGGTAACTTGAGCAGACATCTATAACAGGTCTCCTCATAGAACCACATGGATTTCTACATCACAGATAGTGACACTGTGGCATCTGACCAACCAGTAAATCATACAAGATTCAAGCTTTCCTTTATTGTCATTGTATTAAAAAAGTATACAACTAAATTTACGTGTGCTTCTCATATATAAGGTGCTTTAAAAAAGACATTCAGACATTATGCATATGTAATAAGTAGTCTAAAAAGATAATAAATAGTTTAAAGGTAAAAGATACAGTGGAGATGTATGCAGATGATGTGTTATTGTCTATTTAGGGTTGCTGTGGGAAAGAGACTATAATAAATATAATAATAATAATGACTCAATTGACCTCGATTTGCAATATGAAAATGAAACATTTTGCAAAAAGTCTTGTAATATCCCCCAATAACACTTCAGGGTTGACGTTTTCAATTTCCAGGAGGGCCCTATAAAGGGTTAAACTGACGTTAAAATCAGTCCTGTGATAAAGATCTGCAACCAAATTTTAAATTCTTTTTCCTTGGCTCACACTACATCCTTTCACCAAGTTTCATTAAAATCAGGCAGTAGTTTTTCCATTATCCTGCTGACAAACGAACAAATGGAGCTGATAACATTGTGGTCTAACATCTATAACATCTATAACATCTATAACATCCCTGTCTGACCTCTTGTGTCTCAGATCCAAAAGGTCTGCAACAAGAAGCTGTGGGAGCGCTACACCCACCGCAGGAAGGAGGTTTCAGAGGAAAACCACAACCACTCCAACGAACGCATGCTCTTCCATGGTCTGAATATATAATATTATATAATAATCAGGCGGCTTGGGACCAGATTTAAGAATAAAGGGGACACGTCGGACAAAAGCACCACATTTTTTCCACATGCTCTCTATCAATATAGGTTTCAATTTTTGATGGGAGCCAATTCATCAAGAAAGTGGATCGGAGGTGGCACCCACATAAAATCTATGAGAACAAATATATCTTCCAAGCCACTCCGAAGGTCAATCTTGGTGTCAAAATCTACATTTTCTGTTGGGAAAAATGTAGATACAAGATCTGACATGAGATTAAAGCTTTTCCTTGATTTTATTAAGCAGTGTTTTTTTGTTTTTTTTTAAATATTGTTTTTATTGCCAAGTTCACATTGGATAGAATACATGTCTCTCACAAAGCAATCATTGTTTTATATGTTTTTTTGGTATACAAGAAAGAAAAGAATAAAAGTTAAAAAAACAAAAAAAAACAACGAACAAACCGACAAAAACAAACCAAACAACAACACGGCAGCATCTTCAAACATAAATAGATTGGATAAGACAAAAAATGTAGATTTTGACACCAAGATTGACCTTCTGAGTGTCTGGAAGATCGATTGGTTCTCATAGACTTTATATGGGTGCCATCTCCGATCCACAATCTTGATGAAGTGGCTCCTACCAAAAATTGAAACCTATGGTGATAGAGAGCATGTGGAAAAATATATGATGCTTTTGTCCGGCGTGTCCCCTTTATTTAGCTAAACCGCCTACTATAATAACAGAACTATAAGAAGCAGTATAGTAGAAGAAGAAGTAGAAATCATAGTATGGATCTCTTCCAGGCTCTCCGTTCGTCAACGCCATCATCCACAAAGGTTTCGACGAGCGCCACGCCTACATTGGCGGGATGTTCGGCGCTGGGATCTACTTCGCTGAGAACTCGTCAAAGAGCAACCAGTACGTTCACGGGATCGGAGGAGGGACCGGCTGCCCGCTGCACAAAGACCGCTCCTGCTACGTCTGCCAGAGGTAGGACGCCATCTACCGGGACGCCTAACACTCAAACAGCATATTTTTACATATTTATTATGTCTTTTTTTGGTCTTATTGTCTTTATTGGAAATTTTACGTCTTTTTTTGTAATTTTGGTGTTTTTTTATATTTTTATCTAACCTTTTTTTGGTTATTTTGTGCCTTTTTGGTAATTTTGTGTCTTTTTTTAAAAAATGTACGTCTTTTTTTGTAATTTTGGTGTTTTTTGATATTTTTATCTTATCTTTTTTTTGGTTATTTTGTGCCTTTTTGGTAATGTGTCCTTTTTTGGACATTTTATGTCTTTTTTGTAATTTTGGTGGTTTTTGATATTTTTATCTTACCTTTTTTGGGTTATTTTTTGCCTTTTTGGGTAATTTTGTGTCTTTTTTTGGTTCATATTGTCTCTTTTACAACATTTGTGACACTTGTGAGCACTTGGAAAATTGTTAGTTCTTTTGTGTTTTTTTGTGTTAATACAGGTTGATCCAGTAAGTCAAAGTAATCAGGTCATATAGGTGAAGTTGTGGTAAAAATAATGATAAATGGTGAACATTTTTTAAGTGGTATATATAGGCAGAATGAAAAGGATTCAAAACCTGAAAAAACAGTCAAAAAATTTGAAGAGTTAAATCTTCATACTGGATTAATTACTATATCTATTTTTTTTACAAGTGTCTGTTGCATTCACTCATTTTGTCCCTCGCAGGCACCTGTTGTTCTGCAGAGTGACTCTGGGGAAGTCCTTCCTGCAGTTCAGTGCTATGAAGATGGCTCACTCTCCACCAGGTCACCACTCGGTCACCGGCCGGCCGAGCGTCAACGGCCTCGCGCTCGCCGAGTACGTCATCTACAGAGGAGAGCAGGTCAGACTCCTCACACGTTACTGTACCATGTTGTTGGTCTCAACCCTCTGAACCCAATCAAGCCTTGTATTTTACTGCAATATATATAGAATATGTAAGTCCTGCAGCCATGCGTGCAGATGGCATTAGGGACGGGGGGATATGTCCCCCCCACTGTCCCTACATGATGCGACAAACATTGCAAAACAGAGGATTAATCTCCATTAGTTAGACTAATTTACATTGCAGCACATAGAGTCTGGCGTTTGTGTGGTACCTAATGGTGCGTTCAAGGTCTAAACGGATGTCAGAATTTTCGACGTTGTTCCGAGCTCCAAGTTCCAACTTCTAGTGTAAATTGAACACACCATAAGGCGGTATGTTAGACCCGCCTTCAAAATAAAAGCAAACACATGTAGCTTTCAAAATAAAAGCACATGGATGTGTTAGCAGAGTCCCCCCACAGAATTTGCAAAAAGACTGTCAAAATATGATGCCTTGAATAAAACAGAAGAACCCTTACTATCCTTTATTAATAATTCATAAAAAATATGCAATGATTAAGATGGAATAGTGGCATTAGAATGTGTGGGAGGCACCAAATTTAGGCTTTACAGGCAGCTGAGCAAATTTCTCAGAGGGAGCATGCCCCCAGACCCTCTTACCAAGTTATAGTCTCCCCATCATAGTATCAGAAAATCCTATGGGAAACACTGGTTCTAAAGGCTTGACAGACTGGACAGATAACAAATTTCCCAGCAGTATGTTCAGGGTAATGAAAGGAGGAGAGATGTTTTTGGGTCCTTCATTGAGTCAGCTTCAAGTCAGTAAATTTGTTTGGCTGCACTGGGAATTTCATGTACAAACTTCTTTTTTATTTATGTAATATGTTGGTTGTTCATTTAAAAATGTTTAAATAAAATACATTTTGGTTAAGGCATAGAGTGGAAAAATAACTAATTGAGTTTAAATCATTTGCTGACAGCTTCGTCCCTCCCAGTTAAAAAATCCCATCTGCGCCCCTGCATCCTGTTTCCAGTTTGTATTGCGTTATTATATTGCGTTATTATCTTACAACATTCATTCAAACTCAACACAATTATAACTATGGGCCAGTTTAAAACTATGATAATCAATGACTGCCTTTCACTGTAACTGTTTTTAATGTTTTTGCATGTGTTTTGTCTGCTCTGTTTTGTGTTTTCTCTGTTCTCTGTTTTGTGTTTTCTCTGTTCTCTGTTTTGTGTTTTCTCTGTACTCTGTTTTGTGTTTTCTCTGTTCTCTGCTTTGTGTTTTCTCTGTTCTCTGTTTTGTGTTTTCTCTGTACTCTGTTATGTGTTTTCTCTGTTTTGTGTTTTCTCTGTTTTGTGTTTTCTCTGTTCTCTGTTTTGTGTTTTCTCTGTACTCTGTTT
The DNA here is from genome assembly GCF_030273125.1 of Centropristis striata. Classification (NCBI taxonomy): domain Eukaryota; kingdom Metazoa; phylum Chordata; class Actinopteri; order Perciformes; family Serranidae; genus Centropristis; species Centropristis striata. The sequence continues at coordinate 6,777,456 of NC_081537.1, forward strand.
TGTGTTTTCTCTGTTTTGTGTTTTCTCTGTACTCTGTTTTGTGTTTTCTCTGTTCTCTGCACTCTGTTTTGTGTTTTCTCAACTCTGTTTTGTGTTTTCTCTGTTCTCTGCACTCTGTTTTGTGTTTTCTCTGTACTCTGTTTTGTGTTTTCTCTGTACTCTGTTTTGTGTTTTCTCTGCACTCTGTTTTGTGTTTTCTCTGTACTCTGTTTTGTGTTTTCTCTGTACTCTGTTTTGTGTTTTCTCTGTTCTCTGTTTTGTGTTTTCTCCATTCTCTGTTTTGTGTTTTCTCCGTTCTCTATGTTGTGTTTTCTCTGTTCTCTGTTTTGTGTTTTCTCTGTTCTCTGTTTTGTGTTTTCTCTGTACTCTGTTTTGTGTTTTCTCTGTTCTCTGTTTTGTGTTTTCTCTGTACTCTGTTTTGTGTTTTCTCTGTTCTCTGTTTTGTGTTTTCTCTGTACTCTGTTTTGTGTTTTCTCTGTTCTGTTTTGTGTTTTCTCTGTACTCTGTTTTGTGTTTTCTCTGTACTCCGTTTTGTGTTTTCTCTGGATTCTGTTTTGTGTTTTCTCTGTACTCTGTTTTGTGTTTTCTCTGTTCTCTGCTTTGTGTTTTCTCTGTACTCTGTTTCGTGTTTTCTCTGTACTCTGTTTCGTGTTTTCTCTGTATTCTGTTTTGTGTTTTCTCTGTTTTGTGTTTTCTCTGTACTCTGTTTTGTGTTTTCTCTGTACTCTGTTTTGTGTTTTCTCTGTACTCTGTTTTGTGTTTTCTCTGTACTCTTGACATCATTGCAAATGAGGGGTTGCCCTCAATGATTCCTCGAGAAAATAAATAAAGGATAAATGACTAAATTAGACCGGAGGACAGGTGAGTCAGGAAGCTATAGAACGAGAGGTGGGAGGATGGAATTTGGCGCCTTAAACAAATGTGCAAATGTGTCAATAAAGCCCTTCTGGTGTCTGAGGATGAGCTAAAACTCTTCAGGCGCTGCACAAGAAAAATCATGCACTTGGTGTAATTTATGTCTGCGGTGACCTCTGACCCCTGCAGCACTTTCAGGTTGGCTTCAGTTTTCTCTGCAGGGCCGATTGTTCTCTGGATGACAAATGTAAGAGTATATAAGAGCGCAGTGCAGTGCTCAGACAATCGGACACGTAATGTCTTCTGCCCTGAAAAAAACCAGTAGCTGTTCAGAAGTGGCACTTCACAGTCCGCTGTGAACAGACGTCCACTCGAGTAATCAGCAGCACTATTAGTGTGTGGAGCGACACGCGCTGGTTTTCAACGCTGATAGCCGGAGAGCTGCCGGTCTGATGAGATGACAACGTCTCATATTTGCACATTTTCCTTCTTTCAATCTTGCTGCCGACCAGGAAAAATACATCTTAAACCAAACCATGTAACTGTCCATGACTTTCGTCGAGTCTTTGGTCCTGTTCAGACAGATCACACATCAAAAACATACATTCAGTTGTTGTTTTTCTTACCATTCCACCTTTTTTTTTAGAGGAGAAAATGTGTCTTTAGGTGGAAAGAGCAGGTCAACAATTGATGACACGACACACAGAAGAGGTGTTCATCATCGGAAAGCTAGAACCTGAAATTTAATTCAATTAAAAACATATTTGTTGCTGAATTCTGCAACTCTTGAGCACACAACAATCAATAAGAATTGTCAAAATTACCTCCAGAAGCCCTCAAGGAACATCAGTGATCTGGTTTCAAGTCTTTCAGCAGGAATTGCATTTTTGGGAAGAAGAACTCAAACATTTCTTTTGTGCAGAATAAGACTGTTTTAATGACATAAATCATAAAAAAAAAAGAAAAATCACAAGTTAAATTTCTCTGATAATTAAAAAAAAGCAATACAAAGCAACACTTTTTCAAGTGCTCACCACATATTCGACATATTTAACCATTTCCATGTTTGCAGCCTCTCCTGTCCTCTCCTCTCGGCTCTGTGTAAACATATTTTCAGTGAATATTTGTCACTTGACCTTTCGTCTCAGCAGAATTAATCATGGCTTCAGAGTGTTGCACAGAATTTAATACACCATAAGGCATTACGGTAGGAATGTGTTAGACCCTACTTCAAAATAAAAGCAAACACATGTAGCTTTCAAAATAAGAGCACATGGATGTGTTAGCAGAATCCATCACAGAATTTACAAGAAAACTGTCAAAATATGACGCCTTAAATAAAACAGAATCCTTATTCTCCTTTACAAAAAATAATTAAAAAATGCCATGATTCAGATGGAATAGTGGCATTAGAATGTGTGAGAGGCACCAAATTTAGACTTTTAGGGCAAAAATTTCTGACAAAAAAAATCCTGTGGGAAACACTGGTTCTAAAGGCTTGACAGACTGGACAGATAAGAAATTGCCCAGCAGTATGTTCAGGGTAATGAAAGGAGGAGAGATGTTTTTGGGTCCTTCATTGAGTCAGCTTCAAGTCAGTAAATTTGTTTGGCTGTACTGGGAATTTCATGTACAAACTTATTTTAATTTAGTATGTTGGTTGTTGTTTACACTACAGTTCGTTAAAAATGATAAAACATATTTTGGTTAAGGCACTTGTTGAGTTGAAATCATTTGCTGACAGCTTCGTCCCCCCCAGTTCAAAAATCCCATCTGCGCCCCTGATCTAAATGAGACATGCAGAATAAATTGGTTTTGACAGAAACATCAAAATTTTAAGATTAATTTTGGTCACTCAGGAAACTTTCAGAAAGTTCAAATGCCAAGAAAATGCCTGTTTTTACAGTTTCTTTCGATGATAAATGGATTTCTGCTGATTGATAAAACAACAACAACATACCTTCAGAGCTTCTGTTGTGTCTGAGTGTCAGTGAACGCATCTCTGCCACCCACAGGCCTACCCGGAGTACCTGATCACCTACCAGATCATGAAGCCAGAAGAGCCGGCGGACGGATGAGGAGAAAAGATGAAGAAAAGATGGAGAAATGCAGAAGAGGAGTGCTCACCTTTATCCAGTCAGCTGAGCCTTTGAGTTACTAACTGCATGCACAACTTTATTTATACAATGTATAAACATTTTTTATCCGATGCCTGTTTTTTTTTTTTCTATCCTTTGTTTAATGCACTTTATTAACGATGGTTTGTATCATGATGTGACGTGACGTGACTGTTAATTTCTTTGTCGTCCGGTGATTCAGGGTGGCGACTTTTAGAAAGAATGTGTCACTTTTATCACATCAGTGTCGCGCCGCACATATCTGGAAGCTTTTCAAATGTTGTTTCTAGTATGCACAAAAAAATGATTTTCTGTAAATTTACCCAGGAGTTTCTCGCAACGTGTACTTTTTGTAACCCTCTGGAGGCGAAGATCATGCCGGCGTGATCACATCACATAACCCCTTCATGACGTCACGCCATTAAAACAGCAGCGTGGATCCCAAAAAACAGAAAACAGAGGATTAATGTTCTGTTAGTTAGATTATTTCCATTGCAGCACATAGAGAGTCCGGTGACTAATGGTGCGTTCAAGGTCTACACGAATGTCAGAATTTCCGACGTTGTTCCGAGCTACAAAGTTCCGACTTTCAGTGTTAATTGAACACACCATAAAGCGCTAGGGTAAGATTCAAAGTAAATCAAACACATGTAGCCTTCAAAATAAGAGCACATGGATGTGTTAGCAGAGTCCACCACAGAATTTGGAAGAAGACTGTCAAAATATGGCGCCTTAAATAAAACATATACGAACCCTTATTTTCCTTTACAATAATTCATTAAAATATGCAATGATTAAGATGGAATAATGGCATTAGAATGTGCGAGAGGCACCAAATTTAGGCTTTTAGGACAAAAATGTTCTCTGGGGGAGCATGCCCCCCAGACCCCCCCTACTCTGTTTGGGTCCCCCCCAAATTTCCCAGCAGTATGTTCAGGGTAATGAAAGGAATTTGGGAATTTCATGTAAAAACTTATTTTTTATTTATGTAAATATGTTGGTTGTTGTTTACACTACAGTTCATTTTATTTGTTCTGAATAAAACATATTTTGGTTAAGGCATGGAGTGGAAAAATAAATCATTTGCTGACAGCTTCGTCCCCCCAGTTCAAAAATCCCATCTTTGCCCCTAATTCCTGCTGTCAGCTTCCCTCTAAAGTACTGGCTTAAAACTCCGTGCTAGTTTCTGTTTGATGATGATGGGCCAAGTAAAACCAGAGATAGGGTCAAATATATTTAGTATAAATATAGAGAACTACACTGTATTATTTAACAGGGTCTTCCTTGTTTTTTTTCCTACATTATATGCAAATACCATACAAGTCCATTACTTTTATTAACATTAAAATGGAAATTAAAAATCTGTATATTAATATAATGGGACATTATAGATTTTTTTGGGAAAGTATTATTCAATTGCTTACACTATACTAATATTAACAGGGCATGGTTAACATTTTTTAAGTGGTACTAGTGCAGTACCCGTAGGAAGTATGTATTCATATAGTGGGATGTTAAGTAGATTTTTCAGTTATGGCCAAATGAGTTTGTGTGTGAAAGTGGAATGTACAATGAGGTGTAATACTCTTAATGTGTAGTGTTAAAATACAAAGTGTATATTGGGTAATACATGGATGTACATTGAGGTATAAAGAGACACAGAAATAGTTATTTTAAGAAAAATAAATGTAATCATTCAACATGGTTAGACATATACGGACACAGATATAGGAGGGAATAAGTTTACATGCAGCACAAACAGATGGATGTGAATAACATAATTTGCACATTGCATGCAGACCACTACAACATCTACAACTCCATAAAACACTTACTTTTCATAAGGTACCAGACCATCCAGCACATACACACTGAACATTGATATTCACTGGAAACTATTCAAATATTATTAGATATAGAACCTTGTAGCACACTTTAAAACTCCTAAAGATAGGTAGGCTAAATAGACTTACATATGAGATGAGTCAGGGTGGAAATCCAGAGTGAATTGTGTTACTGACCAGGTGTAGGCCTATCACACAATGGGGCGGAGCTCCCCTAAAAGGGGGAGGGGCTCCCCTAAAAGGGGGCGGAGCTCCTCTAAAAGACGTCCGATCGGAAACCGCAAACCACAACACGTCCTACGTAAATAATGATATTTTGAAAAATGAATTAAAAAATCTTCAAAATCGAGGATGCACACCTTTGTGCCATGTGCAAGACACATACGAAATCTGAGGTCAGTCTGACTAACGGTCAACGAGATATACACACACACACACACACACAGACGCTTCTTGCTTTATAGATAAATATTCAAAATTATTCAAAATGACAGGATTTAAAAAATGGACTGAATAGAAAAAAAACTCCAAAGGCTTCAACTTTAAACTAGACACCACAACACAAAGCGTCCTTGCACACTGACGTGCTTAAAAGTGATTCATCCTGTTTTTGTTTGTGTTTTATTGTCTCTCCCTGACAAACATTTTCAAAATCAGCTCCATGTGGCAACATCCCAGAGAGGGGAAGTTTTCATTTTATGACGATGTTGTGTCTGTTTTTGTATGAGCATGTTGGTTCATTGACATTTATAATGTGGGAAAACAAAAACAATAAGATCTCTTTGCTTGAGCAGTCTGGAGAGTTTACTTCATATTGTGTAAATCTGCCTTAAAGAAACTCGGCCTCTGATTGGTCAGGATTGTACTGCTCAGCCAATCACACAGTGAATATGTTTATGGACAGCTGGATCCTCTTTAGACGAGCTACAAATGTACAAACAGCTTTTTACCACGGCAGAGGAGTCCACGCAGCAGTTATTTTTTACTTCAATATTCAGTCTGACATTGGCGTCTGTTAGCTGGAAGTTATTTAAACCATTTAATCCATAGCACGCTAACATGCACACTACTAATTGTTATCCGATTCCTGGTGTTACCAGATTATTCATGTGCTCATTTAACCCTTGTCATGGTCCTCAGGGGTCCAAAAGGACCCCATGTCACAAGACTTTTAGGTTTTTGGACATGTAGAAAGTAATTATTAACAAACTGAATTTGAATTGTGAGAACTGAATTTTCAGTTCCAAACTAATGAATTCAATTTCAAATTAAAATTCAGATTCAGTTTTTCAATGCAATGATTCAAATTGAACAATAAAAAAAATCAAATTATGTGATTCAAATTCAGTTTTTTAATGCAATTAAAGTTAAGCCGGGGATGGGCAACTTAAATGCTGCAGGGGGCCACAATTTTTCATGACACTACCACAGGGCCACATATAGGACCGTGCACTTAACCAGATATGATGAAACTGCAATTTTAAATATGTTTACAGTGCAGTAACTTAACATATTTCATGCTCAAATGCATGTACTATAACAGTATAAATAGGAATATAAAAGGTTTGAAGCAAATAAAAAATAACCACTTACTGTGATTTCTTTTTTTTTCAGTGCAAGAACAGCAGACCAACATTAATTGCAAGAAGTCATTTTGGCCATTTTTACCCTGCACTTTTAAGATTTCATGCTCAAACGCATGTAGTTGTACTGAGGGCCACTTCAAGTGAGTGTGCGGGCCGTATGGGGCCCCCGGGCCTCCAGTTGCCCATCCCTGCTCTAAGCAATTAAAATTCAAATACAAATAATTCAAATTCAGTTTATGGTGGCACATATTTAAGCCCATACCATTCCCTAATTACTTCCAGTTATCAGATCATTGTGTGTATGTAAACCTACTAATGACTGACATAATTGTCATAATTTCAGAGTTGGTATTTCTATCAGTAACTTACATCAATGCATCATTACAAAGCTCATCCTATAAGATAGTAAATAAATGTTAAAAAAACGACGCTTTTCTTTCCACCCTCCTGCTCACTGGTCTGGAGTCTGACTGTAAAACAGAAAATGAATGTCATGTTTGTAAATTTACTCTGACTTTTCTGCTGTTGTGAGTTCTTCTCCTGTCGTCTGTGATGTGAAGTTAATGGGCGCTAATGGGGACGTTTTGTGCCCCGATGCATGGCGCGTGGTGCAGTCTGACTGTCCTCATGTTGTGCTGCAGAGACTGGGAGGAAACCAGGAGCTGTGTGAAGCTTTTGAATCCAAAATGCGACAGTGAACATCTCACCGACTCCACAAACTGATTGATGCAACAAAAATGGTGCTTCTTAGAGAATTCAGGGTCCTTGAGGTCAATATTTACACCCTTTATCTTCTATGTAACAGATGAAAATATACAGGATTTGTGGCATTTTGGAAACAAACTCCTCACAATGTGTGTTTCTCGTGTTTTAAAAGGGGAAAAAACATTCAACCATGAAGTGCATTAGATGTTAGTTAACAAAATTATACGAGTTCAGGGTATGTAGAGGGAAAAAAATACTTTTTAAATAATGCCAAGATGTTGGAAAAATATGGCAAATAATGTAGGAAATGTGATCTGCCGACCCTTGTATTTAATATACTGTATATAAATAATTGTTGGTGGCTATTTGATGTGTTTGTTGGATTTTAGATAAATGCCTGTCAAAGAAAACCATCTACCCTCAAAGTAAAGATTTACATATTAAAATGTGTTTTTGTTATGATTCATGTTTATGCAAAAAGTTTAAGTTTGGAGGAGCAAACTACTGAGCTTCTGCTCATTTGTCCCAGTCATGTTCTCTGCAAAAACAAATAGGCCTTTTTACAGACTCATGAGAATAAAAAAAACCTTTGTTTTGAAATATAGTGTATTTATAAGTGAAAAAACAGCACGCCATATCTGCAGAATTAGTTGTTACTGAACTTTTATCATGACGCAACTAAAGTTCTGGTGGTTTCTGACAGTTTAATGTCAGAATGACATCACATTGGCCGCAGCAGGCCTGTCAGCCAGACTGACAGCAGCACAGATTGTTTGAACACATGCCAGCTTTAGTCTCCGTCACAAGACTACTCGAAGACATTTCATCCTTTTAGAAATGGCTGCTTTCTGTCAAAATCAAATCCCCACCTTTACTTTCACTGTCGGATATTTTTTTGAACACCATGAGTCCATTATCCGACACAGAATCAAGGTGAAACTTGGTGAAATTTAAAGGTATATTACATAATATTAAATGATATAGAATTGTGTACATCTGAAATATTTCCAACAAGGTTAAAACCAGAGAAAACCAAAGTTAAATTCAAGTTTACAGTGTGTTTAAACCAGGCGGCAACCTCCGGGTCTGAGCAGGGAGGCAAACCAGAAGTGCCTTCAGCTGCATTCTACTATTTTATTATTCCAGCAGGGGGTGCTAAGTTTGGCTGCAAAAACATTTGTCCATTAATTTCAATGCAAAATGAGAAAACTTCATATCGGAAACAGCGCTGAACTTGATGCTTCCAACGGGCAGTCCACAAACCAATGGGTGATGTCACGGTCACGTCCATTATTTATGCAGTCTATGGATTAAATTGGTCAACTGTTACATATAACCTTTAACTCATGTTCAGTAGTAGCCTGGCTAACGCCAGACTCATCACAAATGAGATTAGTCTGGAAACCAGCCATTCATTTTTCCGTAGAGGAGGCATGGTTTACGATCCTCCTGAGCCGTTTATTGGGCGCTAAGAGTGACTATCAAAAGAGTCTGTAGGTAGCCCTTAGCCAATCGTATCAGTTATACCAGATGACGTATGTAGAGCGACAGAAATGAATGTTTACATAGCCAGACTAGCCCATCTCTACTTTGAGACTAAAATGCTCAATTGTGCTTCTGCAACGTTTTTCGGCAGCATGTTCTGATGTTCTCTGGCTGCTCTGTAGTTTCAGCTCACAGTCTACCGGCAGAGTGAGTGTGTGTATGTGTGTGAGAGAGATGCTTGCTGCTTTGCTTCTCCAGTTCTGCAAGATTTATTTTCACACCTTATTCCCTCTCATGTCATTCAACCAGACACATCCACTGCTTATGGTCAATAGACGAGCTGCTGCGGGTCTCTGGACGGCGCCGCTGTCCCCCGGCGTTACAGCAGTAGCGGGGCTAGTTGTTAGATTAGGCCAAAACATCTTTGGTGGTGAAACAAGAGTCTAAAGTCAATTGTTCTTTTAAAAATCAACTTTCACTCTAAACCATTTAAAATGCCATCAGCTAGATCGAAAGAGTTTTGCATCTGCTGCAGCCATGTTGGATCCGTAAGAAAACTACAAGCTTCCATCTGTTGAGTAGTACGCGTCATTGTCTTGCCGTCCCTCCCCGTTCTGTGATTGGATCCCTAAAACAGGGCTAACGGCCAAGGTTTCCAGACCCTTTCACAGTTTGAAATGAAAGCGAAGGCAATATGGGTGTACCCAGGCTAGTTCAGTAGTGGAATGGAACCAATTTACTCTATTGTACACAAGTCAAATTTTGATATACTTCTACCCACTACAGAGTTAAATATTGTAATTTACTCCACTACGGCAGCTTTACAGGTCAAGATTTAACATGACTTTGAAGTTAACACACAAGTACATTATGGTTAGATGAGCTCTACCTTAATATAAAGGTCACTTTCTCACCCAGAAATACCCCTATAGAAATTAGTTTAGGAGCCTCGACCAAAGAGTGTGCAAACACATCTCATCTTGAACTTTAAGGGTCCCAGACATGAATTACCATTTTTAAAGAATTTAGATAGAACAGTTAGTTTCCTGCGAGAAGCTTTTGGTGAAACTTCTGCATGGGACTGTTGACATTGAGAGTTCTGCCTCTACAAGTTCACCTTAACCAGATGATTTAAACCCAAGTGTGAAGCCCACGACACAGGATAGTAAGGAAGGAAGTTTTTATTGTAATACTTCACATGTAAACAGTTCAAGTTCACCTGCAAAACAAGGAAAAGGTCAGATTAGTCATCATGAATGATAAATTAACAAACCTTAAACTTGATAGTTTTACCTCAATATTTCTTTCCTCCTTTGGAAGGAGCAGCTGGTCGAGGTGCTCTGACGGGCTCAGCGACAAACACTAGTGGTTCCGGGTCCTCTGGGGCGTAGTTAGTGTGGGACCTGTATTCTAGTCCTCGCAGGTAGCCGTTTCCGGACTGGATGATGTAGGTTGAAGACGGTATGGGGGAAGTCTCCTCCTCACTCTCAGCAGTCTTGGACATCTTGGAGTTGGCATTAGACCCCCAGACGCTGAAGTCTGGGAAATCACCTCGTGGCAGCCAGTTGCTGGGGTCGGAGAACGAGGTTTCAACTGGCTGTTCAACCCAAGGAAGGCCAGGAGCAGAATCAGAACCATAGCTGGAGGTTTCAGGAGCAGCGTAGTAAGAACCATAGCTGGAGGTTTCAGGAGCAGCGTAGTAAGAACCATAGCTGGAGGTTTCAGGAGCAGCGTCGTAAGAACCATAGCTGGAGGTTTCAGGAGCAGCGTCGTAAGAACCATAGCTGGAGGTGTCAGCTGTGTAATAAGTTGCTGGACCTGGAACCAGAAATTAAGGTGTAAAGTCAAAAGACACTTCTGAATCAATGTTGCATGCTTTTATTTTAAGTTTCATGGCATTTGCAAAAGGCTCCACACAGGAGGGCTAACAAAAGATTGAGACCTACCAGTGTTAGCATTGGCATTAGAAAATCCATAAGCAGGAGCCCATGCTGGAGCTGCATAGACTGGGCCAGATGCTGCACCACCAGCAGGTTGATGCTGCACAGAAAAGCTTCCAGTGCTGGCAGGTTTGTCAGAGCTGGATCCAGAACTCACGAGGAACCTGCTTGGATCATAAGTTGGTGACGTGCCTAGGACCACACTGGGACCTCCCACACCGGATGGGGACTGGTTTCCAGTGGGAGCGCCGGGCTGCTGGGAAGGCTGCTGATAGCCAGCAGATTGGCCATACTGCTGGTCCATCAGAGCAGCCTGTGAGCCTGGAAAAAGAGGGGATGTTCTAGGAGCAGCATCACCACTGAAGCCTCTGGGAGCAGTGTGGTCTGGAAGAGTGAAGAGAGTCAGCTTCCGTAGCCAATAAATATTTCTGAACAACTTGATTCTTTGCAAGTAAGATTTTGCAACTGTTTGAATCTCAGAAAGCTTAAAGCAGTTTCAGTTTAAGAATCTGAAGATTAGTTTAGATAATTTGCATTTCCACAAGGCTGATCTTCCATTACTTTAACAAAGTCATAAACCATTTGTGTGGTTAAAGAGTCTGTTGTCACAGTAAAAGGGAAACTCACCTTCAGGTTTAGGAAAGCAATAAGCACTGCTGAACAACAGCACACAGATCCAAGAAACCCTGTAAGATAGTGTCAGGAAAAGCAAGTTATTCCCCAACTGGAACATAAACAATTGTTTGCTGAAAGTGGAAATAAACCCATTTAACTTACCTGAGAGAAACCATGTTTGCCTTGTCCTGAGCAGAAGACTGTACAGATTATAGACAGAAGATCTGTGCTGTGAGGTGAATGTGGCTCCTCTGTTCTTATATACTGGAGCTCCACATGCTTACTGCACTAATTAATCTCATTGATGACACCTGGAGCCAATCAGTCCCTGCTGCAGTGGTGGAACGGAGCAAATAAAAAATAAGTGAATTTCATATGTAGTGAAGTATAAAATGTCATAAAAGTCATACATTTTTAGATCGGACATCACAAAGTGCTTTGCAGAAAAACAAAATCAAATCGCAAAATACAGACACAATACATGAGAAATATTTGCAAGGATACAACTGAAGATGAAAAACAAAAAGAAGAGAAAAGAAGTAAAACGAAAGATTTTAGATGCTTTGAAAAATGCACCAAAGACACATCATGGTACAAAACATTGATGTTGTTATTTTGGCAATGCAGAAGGATTAAAATGTTCTGGGATTCAAGAAGATTAATTCCAAAAATATTACTGGACCCAAAGCTTTTTGCCGTTGGGATTTTTCCCAGAGAAACAAAATTATAGTGAAAACCAACAAACATATTGAGAGAATTCTGCCCTATAAAGTCTAACTGCAGTAACTATGCAAAAGGTAAAACTGAGAAAAACTGATTTAAAGTTTTTTTTTAGCGTGTTTTAACTGGCCAGCCAAATTGGTTATAGGTAGATAAGTGATATGACACTTATTTCTACATCTATTGGTGATGTATTTTTATGCAAAAAAAAATCATGATTATCTATTTGACCTTTGACCCCAAAAAACGTAGTTATTGCACTTCTGTAAAATGTTCTAATAGTAATGCACAAACAGAGTGCAGTATCCACAATGTTGTTGTCTTCTTTCAGCTTTTATATTTTGTTTTCTGTGAATAAACATTTTCAAATTGATTTTGTTATAAGATTTGTGTATTTTAGACTTAATATCATAAAGAAATGTTATATTTTTGTCTTAATATAATTCTATCTCACTTTTTTACTTAATCACTATCTAGATAATAATTTCCCTTTCAAATAAATGCATAATTTCTATAAATTTTATGTTTAAATTAGTATATATATCCAATGCAGATGGTGGTAAGTGCAATTACTGATTGGTTTTGAGTTCGATTTTGTGGTTTTTATATAATTATTTCTCTGAATTAAAGCAAAATTGAAATCTTAAACTTTGTCACAAGATAAAACAGACATCAAGGAGTTCTTTTTAGTTATAACTCAATTTTGATCAAAATTGTAGTTACTGCTGTTCGGTTTTGTAGGGCAGTATAAACCTCAGTTTGCTTTTTATTTTTAATGCTTTATGGATCATGGAGGGATACAGACTGAAAGAGTGTTTGCTTTTTGCCGTCAAAACATATTGCACTGGTTTGGGAAAAGATTCACAGACATAAGCAAGATAAGACCGACGTTATCATGTCTTGTGTTAGAAAGGACTACTTCAAATACTTGAGAATAGACAAAGGTCCTTCATTAATTATGTCATATTTAGTGAATGATTCATTTCTCTGGACAATGCCGTTTCAGAGCTTGTAGATATTTTATTTTTCTTCTGAACTCTTTATATTATATTTTGCATTATTTGCTCTGTTCCACCACTGCAGCAGGGACTGATTGGCTCCAGGTGTCATCAATGAGATTAATTAGTGCAGTAAGCATGTGGAGCTCCAGTATATAAGAACAGAGGAGCCACATTCACCTCACAGCACAGATCTTCTGTCTATAATCTGTACAGTCTTCTGCTCAGGACAAGGCAAACATGGTTTCTCTCAGGTGAGTTAAATGGATTTATTTCCACTGTTTTGGAAAACAATTGCTCATGTTCCAGTTGGGGAATAACTTGCTTTTCCTGACACTATCTTACAGGATTTCTTGGATCTGTGTGCTGTTGTTCAGCAGTGCTTATTGCTTTCCTAAACCTGAAGGTGAGTTTCCCTTTTACTGTGACAACAGACTCTTTAACCACACAAATGGTTTTAGACTTTATTAAAGTTATGGCAGATTAGCCTTGTGGAAATGCAAATTATCTAAACTAATCTTCAGATTCTTAAACTGAAACTGCTTTAAGCTTTCTGAGATTTAAACTGTTGCAAAATCTTACTTGCAAAGAATCAAGTTGTTCAGAAATATTTATTGGCTATGGAAGCTGACTCTCTTCACTCTTCCAGACTACACTGCTCCCAGAGGCTTCAGTGGTGATGCTGCTCCTAGAACATCCCCTCTTTTTCCAGGCTCACAGGCTGCTCTGATGGACCAGCAGTATGGCCAATCTGCTGGCTATCAGCAGCCTTCCCAGCAGCCCGGCGCTCCCACTGGAAACCAGTCCCCATCCGGTGTGGGAGGTCCCAGTGTGGTCCTAGGCACGTCACCAACTTATGATCCAAGCGGCTACGTCAGCCCTCCTCGACCTGCCAACACTGGAAGCTCTTTTGTGAAGCCTCAAGCTGCCGGTACCAGTGGACAGTCCAATGTGGGCTCAGGTGGTGCAGCATCTGGCCCAGTCCATACAGTTCCAGCATGGGCTCCTGCTGCTCCAGCATGGGCTGGTTATGGAGCTTATGCCAACACAAACACTGGTAGGTATCCCAACAATCTTTTCTTACCCCTCCTGTGTGCAACTTTAGTCAACTCTGTACTGGGCAAATTCCAGATGATCTGATTGGTAGGCCTGTATTTACAAGGCTATTTTACTTGTCTACACTGATTCCCAAAAACTAGCATGCAAGTTTCAGTTTAAACCTTTCACTCCCTCCTGTACAACTTAATCTCTCTGGTTTCAGGTCCAGCAACTTATTACACAGCTGACACCTCCAGCTATGGTTCTTACGACGCTGCTCCTGAAACCTCCAGCTATGGTTCTTACGACGCTGCTCCTGAAACCTCCAGCTATGGTTCTTACTACGCTGCTCCTGAAACCTCCAGCTATGGTTCTGATTCTGCTCCTGGCCTTCCTTGGGTTGAACAGCCAATTGAAACCTCGTTCTCTGACCCCAGCAACTGGCTGCCACGAGGTGATTTCCCAGACTTCAGCGTCTGGGGGTCTAATGCCAACTCCAAGATGTCCAAGACTGCTGAGAGTGAGGAGGAGACTTCCCCCATACCGTCTTCAACCTACATCATCCAGTCCGGAAACGGCTACCTGCGAGGACTGGAATACAGGTCCCACACTAACTACGCTCCAGAGGACCCGGAACCACTAGTGTTTGTCGCTGAGCCCGTCAGAGCACCTCGACCAGCTGCTCCTTCCAAAGGAGGAAAGAAATATTGAGGTAAAACTATGAAGTTCAAGCAGTTTTATAATTCTATTGACTCATGACTAACACTTGATCTGTCTTTTAGGGGACCTTGGTGACCAAAAGCTTCAGCCTTCCTGGATTTGTTTACATGTTTGAAGTATTGAATAAAACTTAACCAAGAACCTATTTGTGCCTTTACATTTATTATACAGAATTTGAGATGTGCAGTCTGGGAAAGGTAAATGCAGGGTGCACCTGCAAGTAGTGCTTCAATACTATCTTAATCAGGTGCTTGATGACCAGCCCCTTGTGCTTTTTTTTTATTTTTTTTTTTTAAATTGCATCTTATGTTTCAAAGGTATAACTGTACTAAGCTGCACTTAAAATGGCCATGATTACATTGCTGACTCTCAACCTCAAACTTGCAATGGGATGAAATGGCAGAAGCTTTAGAGTAACTGAAGGATCATCTCTCAGGATGTGTACAAAACAATAGTTGCCATGACTCTAGCACCATCAGCCTTTACAAAGATAAGCTGTTGTCTGAACAAGACGATCGGGGTACAATCATGTCTGTCAAATTACTCCAGATGCATGCAAACTGGTAGCAACAAATGAAATTATATAGGGGACATAAAAATGCGTGTTAGATGGGTTAAGTCACTGTTTCTGCAGGCAGGTCATTCCAAAGCTGAGGAGTCCTAATCACAATGCTTAACTTTGAAAGGGCCTGACTAACATTGTGCTGCAACTCTTCATATGGGGTTACCATTTCCACTACAGAGCTTGCATCTAGACTTGGTAAAATCTTGATTCTACAATGGACAAATGGTGACAGGTTGGGGTGATGCCACCTGTTAAAACCAGTGATTAGAGATGGCAACATTTGGCTTTGATTTTGTCCTTTAAAAAAATACTTCTGCTGCCCATCTTGGCCAAGTCTCTCTGGCAGAAACTGACAGAGGGGGGTTCCTGGTTAAATTTAAAAACATCTGATTATCCGAACTTGTGGAGGGCTGGGGCCGATCCCAACTGACATTGCGTGAAATGCGTGGTACACCCTGGACACGTCAATTGGACAATAGATTATTTTTTTTTTCATCCCCGACGGGAAATTGGGTTGCCATAGCAGTCTGGTAATTGAATACAATAAAAAAAAAAATGAAATAAAATTCTGAGGTAGAAAAACAATAGGACAAGGACACTTAAACACCAGATAAATAGGTAAATAAGGTATAGTGGTACTGATTTGATACTCTTACTGAACAGTAAATAATATAGTCCAGTATGTTATAGTAATACCAGTATAATAGCATATAGTAATGGAAGAAACGGTATATAACATACACATAGAAATGTCTTTTAGCCTGTGCAAGGTGTGCATATGCACATAACCATATATGTATATATGCACACAAGATATGATATATAAACTACGCACAAAAAGTAAGGCAATTTGTGTTAGATTATTTTGTTGTAAAAATGCTTTTTGGCAATAAATCTTATACCTTTGGAAAGCCTGAAGCCTCCCCTTTGAAAAGGTACCACATGTGTAAGGAACATCCATTTGTGGGATTAGCAGCAGAGCTGAGTATGTAGGTTGCAGCAAAGAAAAATGTGCCAAATCTTCTCTGCCAATGCCTAGGCTACTTTGCCATTGACTCTTGTTTGGTGTTTGGTGGATTGGATGATTGAAGTTTGAAGAAACAAGACATATTGACAATTTAACAATTTATTAATTTAAGGAACATGAGCCTCAGTAGCTTGTGGAATAACCATATACAGCCACAACAGCCTGGCACCTCCTCCTCATGCTGCCTGGTCGCACCCTGCTGTGGGATGGCCTCCCATTCTTCAAACAGCATTTGTCGTAAGTCAGCCAACCTGGTTGTGTTGGTCACTCTTGCACAAACAGCACGCCCAAGCTGATCCCACAACTGTTCAATGGGGTTGAGGTCAGGACTGCAGGCAGGCCATTCTATCCTCTCCACAGCAGAGAGCCGTCGGCCATATTGTCTTGCAAACCTTGATTGCAAATCTGTTGAAGTCAGCCTACGATGCCTAAATGCTGACACTGAGAAAACGGTCTTCTTTGGGTGTTGTCTTCGTGGGACGCCCACTTCATGGCCTGTCTCTGACATCCCCCGTTATATTGAACTTGGCCTTCACCTTGGAGATGGTACTAGGGTTCACTCCAAATAATGCCGCAACTTGGTTTTGCGGAACACCAGCTTGAAGTTGCCCTATCACACGTACCCTATCCAGATCAGTCAAACGTGGCATGCCAATTCTTGGAACAGACACCAACTGTACTGACTACTCACTGTAGCAGGGCCCATTCTCACAGGTGCTGCAAATCAAGTTTCTGATTGGCATCACCTGGGAGTACCAAAAGCTCAAAATAAGAGTCAATAGCAACAGCAAAATAATGAGAAGGTTTGGCACATTTTTCTTGGGCACAGCCTACATACTCAGCTCTGCTGCTTATCCCACAAATGGATGTTCCTTACAAATGTGGTACCATTTAAAAGGGGAGACTTCAGGCTTTCCAACGGTATAAGATTTATTGCCAAAAAGCATTGTTACAACATAATCTACCCAACACAAATTGCCTTACTTTTTGTGCGTAGTTTAGTATAGATATAATATATGTATATAAATACTTGACTGTACAAGATACATACAATAATGTACTATGAGTATATGAATACGTAGATAGAATGTGCAAAAAGACAGATTGTATAAATATAATATAAATCATTAACACATCACATGATATATAGTAACTTTTCCAGTATTTGAAGCAGAGTGCTGTACAGGTACACAGTGCAAAGGTGACAGGTAATTATTTAGAGTCCCTAATTAAACCTAAGCTGCATGTTTTTGGACTGTGGGAAAAGCCAAGGACCTGGAGAGAACCCACAGCGACACAGGGAGAACATGCAAACTCCACACAAGAGCCACAGGCCGGAGTCAAACCGGCTAACTACTACACCACTGTAGCATTAACGTGTGAAGAATATTGCTCTTTATGTAGAGCTGCACACTCCATGTAACCTGGAAAGCAACACAAACATTCACACTGGAGAAGGAGGTTGTCGATTTGGATCCAACATGTGAAATTAGGCACTGACATCCAGGAGAGAGGTCCCAGGACAAATGCCTGAGCTAAGAGCTGATAACTGATGTAATGGTCAAGTGCTGTAGTTATGATCTAGCTGCACTGTTACCTTACGATACAGGTGTGAATTAGGATCTCCGCATCAGCTATGGATTAGAAAGACCTGATTTAAGCAAGGTAGTGGCTGAAAGTTGATCCTGTTGATTTTATTGCACTGTTCCAAGAGGATCAAACGTAACACCAAGATTCTTGTCAGACTTCTATCACTCATCCAGAGTTACTGCTACGTCAAACTATTGGCTTATTGAGCTGGGTTCAATTACTAGCATCTCAGGAGAGAATTTTAGTCAGTCTCCCATTTGGAAATGATCAGCCACCTTTTGACAAATAGTTAAGCATCATCAGCATATTGGTGGATATTTAGCATTACATCATGTATTGAGTTGTAAGAAGTACTGGCTTGAAACTCCAGTTTGATAGGCCAAGTACAACCAGAAATAATGTCAATAGTGTCAGATTTTGTCTCTGGTTTGAAAAAAGAAAAAAATCCACTAAGAAAATTCAGGCAATGTAAGGGACATTGTGCTGAAAAGGTAAACTTTAAGTGGTTTACAAGGCACAGTTGATTACTTACATGCCACACCAACAATACTTTCACACCCAATATGGCCAGGGCTTTAAATATGTACTCTTGTAAAAACAGTTTCTTTGAATTAAATGTGCTATAAACCAAGTTGCCTGCACATTACACCACAGAAATAAGGCGGGGCTGAAGCCATGTCCCTGCACCAGAGTGCAAACTGAAAATTTTATTCTTCACTGAAGGGTTAAAGGTGTGTGCAATATATATCCCCTTTTCTCTGGCACGTCAACCAGACATGATTTTTAAAGTCTGACACCATGATGGTTTGCTTTCCCAATTAAAAGCCATTTTTAGATGATAAGCAAATCTCAGATTAAGGTAAAGCAGGGTAAATAAGTTAAGTGCCTTGAAGCAAAAGGCCAAAAAAAAAAAAAAAAAAAACCAAGAAACTGGAGCAACTCTGGTTAGAGATTTTATTAAAACCTTTACAAGTTTCAGATGCTCTGCTGATCCGCTACTGCTGCAGAGAGAAGGAAAAAAAAAAAAAAAAGTTAAATCACTGAAGATGGATGAAGTTTAAAGCTCAGAGTCAAGACATTTACCTCATTAGATCTTCTTTCCTCCTTTGGAAGGAGCAGCTGGTCGAGGTGCTGTGACAGGCTCAGCGACAAACACTAGTGGTTCCGGGTCCTCTGGGGCGTAGTTAGTGTGGGACCTGTATTCCAGTCCTCGCAGGTAGCCGTTTCTGGACTGGATGATGTAGGTTGAAGACGGTATGGGGGAAGTCTCCTCCTCACTCTCAGCAGTCTTGGACATCTTGGAGTTGGCATTAGACCCCCAGACGCTGAAGTCTGGGAAATCACCTCGTGGCAGCCAGTTGCTGGGGTCGGAGAACGAGGTTTCAATTGGCTGTTCAACCCAAGGAAGGCCAGGAGCAGAATCAGAACCATAGCTGGAGGTTTCAGGAGCAGCGTAGTAAGAACCATAGCTGCTGGTGTCAGCTGTGTAATAAGTTGCTGGACCTGAAACCAGAAATTAAGGTGTGTAAAGTCAAGTTACTTCTGAATCAATGTTGCATGCTTTGATTTTAGGTTTCATGGCATTTGCAAAAGGCTCCACACAGGAGGGCTAACAAAAGATTGAGACCTACCAGTGTTTGCATTGGCATTAGAAGATCCATAACCATAGTTGAAGGCAGTAGGATCACCGATGTAAGGAACAGGTCCATCACCAAAGTCCAAGGTTGGTGCCATGTACCTGGAATTAGAGTACGCTGGAGCTGCATAGACTGGGTCAGATGCTGCACCACCAGCAGCTTGAGGCTTCACAGAAAAGCTTCCAGTGTTGGCAGGTCGAGGAGGGCTGACGTACCCGGCACCCTGGGAAGGAACTTCAGGACCACTGAAGGGTTTGTTAGAGCTGGATCCAGAACTCACGAGGAACCTGTTTGGCTCATAACTTGGTGACGTGCCTAGGACCACACTGGGACCTCCCACACCAGATGGGGACTGGTTTCCAGTGGGAGCGCCGGGCTGTTGGGAAGGCTGCTGATAGCCAGCAGATTGGCCATACTGCAGGTCCAGCAGAGCAGCCCGTGAGCCTGGATTAAGAGGGGATGTTCTTGGAGCAGCATCACCACTGAAGCCTCTGGGAGCAGTGTAGGGATATTTGTAGTCTGGAAGAGTGAAGAGAGTCAGCTTCTGCAGCCAATAAATATTTCTGAACAACTTGATGCTTTGTAAGAGTGCAAGTAATGGTTTAAAACTTCAGTTTCCTAAAGTTAAGCTGAAATGTGAAGTCTTTGCCCCCCCAATGAAGGAGTTAGTTTTGCATTTCCACAACACCTGAAGAACCACATTGTTAATTTAAATGACCAATTTATGCCATTTTAAGTGTTTGTGACAGTACAAGTATGAGTCAAAATTAAGATCTGAAATTTTTTGTTTGCTTGTTTACTTTAACCATCAGTGTATTCAAGAGGAAACTCACCTCCTTTTGCAGTAGGAAAACAAGAACCACTGCTAATCAGCAGACAGATCCAAGATATGCTGTTAGGATAAAGCCAGGAAAAGCAAGTTATTTTCCTCAAAAGGTTAATATGAACTTGAGCATGCACAGACAAGATTGTTTCAACAGCAGTTAACTCACCTTAAAGACAGTCCATAAACCATGTTTGCCTTGTCCTGAGCAGAAGACTGTGCAGATTATTGACAGAAGCTCTGTGCTGTGAGGTGAATGTGGCTCCTCTGTTCTTATATACTGGAGCTCCACATGCTTACTGCACTAATTAAACTCATTGATGACACCTGGAGCCAATCAGTCCCTGCTGCCTGATTCAGCAGTGGTGGGAAAATTAGCAATAAGACATTGTAGATATACAGTCCTGCATTCAAAATTTGACTTAAGTAAAAGTACAAAAGTACAAGCATCAAAATATACTAAATATATAATACTATAATTAGTACTTTTTCTAAAAGTAAAAACAGTGATTATGCTAAATAGACTCAGTTCACAATATATATTATTGGTTTATGATTATAGATGCATCCTGTGTAAATCACTTGTAAAAGTTTTGAAAGTGGAGCTTTATTTTTATTTATTTATTATTATTCACTTTATTTACTGCTGATGAACATATTACATAATTCATATAATTAATTAGTTGATGTATATTTTGTATTAAAAATATGCAGTTATTATTAATCAAAGTTATCAAATTAACCTAGAAAACCCTCTAAATAAAAATACATTTTAATTTTTAAAAGGAAAGCATTAAATTGTCAAATTTGAGAAACTTGAATTTAAAAAAAAAGAAAAGTTTTTCAAATTGCCAAAATAATAAAGCCCTCGAATACTTGCAGTAAAGTACTAAATAGTACAGTAGTATGGGTATTTGTTGACTTGCACGTTGTAAGAAAAGCACAAGTGTTACTAAATCAATCACTCTGTGATCTTTAAGGCTTCCAGCGTGTAACAGTGAGCCAGCATGCACAATGCCAGGAACTGGTACTCCTACTTTTACAAGTCAAAATGTCACATTGTCTTATTTTATAGTCTGAAAGGTAACTTGTAACCACAGCTGTCAGATAAGTTAGATAAGCAGAGTAAAAACTACACATTTGATTTTTCATGACAACTAGTGCAGTGCCCGTAGGAAGTATGTATTTGTATAGTGGGAGATTAAGTAGATTTTTCAATTCTGGCCAAATGAGGTTGTGTGTGAAAGTGTGATGTACAATGAGGTAAAATACTCTTTTGTAGTGTTAATATACAAAGTGTATATTCGGTAATACATGGATGTACAATGAGATATAAAGAGACACAGATATAGTGATTTTAAGAAAAAGAATGGTCAGCGAGATATGCCATGGGTCTCAAACTCGCAGCCCGTGGGCCAATTGTGGCCCTCGTGACGATATTTTGTGGCCCCCACCTTGATATGAAAGTTTAATGTGAGTTTTATATGAATGGCTACCGTGTTGTGTGTGGAAGGTCCCTTTAATTACTTTTTATGGTAATTTTGTGTCTTGTTTTGGTAATTTTGTGTCTTTTTAATAATGTGTCTTCTTTGGTAATTCTGTTTTTTTTTTTGTTGGAAATGTTGTGTCTTTTTTAATAATTCTGTGTCTTTTTGGTCATTTTGTGTATTTTTTTGGTCATTTTGTGTCTTTTTTGGTCATTTTGTGTCCTCTGTGTTTCTTTGGTCATTCTGTCTTCTCATTTTGTGTCTTTTTTTATTCATTCTGTGTCTTTTTTTAGTAATTTTGTGTGTTTTTATGGTCATTTTGATACTAATTTGAGATTAAGGCCCCTGCCCTAGACACACATCCACACACACACACACACACACACACACACATACACACACTTCTTGCTTTTATAGATAGATAGATGTATTAAACCTGTATTCTATCCAATGACCAACAGGGGGAAACTCCAGAAAGAAGAAGTTTTATGTAAAATGATAAAAATGATCCTAATCGTTTGTCGTTCTTCAATACAGCACAATGTTCATTTACTAAATGATGGTCCCATTTAGACTAAAATAGACCAGAAAGCAGTGAAAGAATGATCCTAAAATTTGAATAACGTTAACATTTTCCATGTGTCTTCATCTGAAAATGCTACATTCAGAATATTCAAACAGAAAATGTGGTACACAGGGTGGAAATATCAGCCTGCTGACAGCTCACTGTTTGGAGCTTTTGTTCCACTTGTGGAAACACGGCTGCAGTCGCATGGCAGCGATGTCAAAGGTCAGGGAGCAAATCAGACAACAAACACAAACTGGCCCCTCAAGAGCAGCTCCTAACACACACTCCACTTTCATCTCTCAGGAGGAAATAAATAAGGACGGGATTGTGTCGGAGTGGTGTCTCTTCAGCTCACTCAGACCGGCTCCACACAACGCCAGCGGTCGATCAGACAGAGACGCTGAACATAAACACGGTATTTATCCTCCTGATGGGTGTTCAAGCTCTTTAACTTTCACCAGACTGAGGATGGAACTGAAAGCACTCAAATATAAATCACTGCACAAAGGCAAGAACTCTCTGGGCAGATTTAGCTACTGCAAGATAAATCCAATGTTTAATGACCTTAAATCACACAGACTTGTTGAATACTCGTTTCTGACTGGCCTTTCTAAAGTTCTGGTTATCGATTTTGGAGTCGACTCAATCCAAAGAAAGAAGTCCAGTAAATTTCAGCTTCAACATTATCTCTCGATCATGAAACGGAAAAATAAATTATTTTTAAATATTTAGAGAGCACACAACCTTCAATCCACGGTAAATGGAGTGTCGTCAGTAAAGAAAAGATATAATAACATGACAGAAATTTACAAAACTGAAGAAGACACACGTAAAGTAAACACTAAATAAAGTCTAACAGACTATTGCTGCATTTAAAGACAGACTATTGAAAAGAAAGTCATTCTTTGACTATTTATCCATCTATAAAAGCCAGAAACGTGTCTGTGTGTGTGTGTGTCTAGGGCATATCTCGCTGACCGTTAATCAGACTGACCTTAGATTTCGTATGTGGCTTGTGCATGTGCATCCTAGATTTTGAAGATTTTTGAATTCATTTTTCAAAATATTATTTACGTAGGACGTGTTGCGGCATTGCACTGTTTCCGATCGGACGCCTTTTAGGGGAGCTCCGCCCCCTTTTAGGGGAGCTCCGCCCCATTGTGTGATAGGCCTACACCTGGTCAGTAACACAATTCACTCTGGATTTACAACCTGACTCATCTCATCTGTAAGTCTATTTAGCCTACCTATCTTTTTTTTTTTTTAAAGATATTTTTTGGGCATTTGTAGCTTTTATTGACAGTACAGAGAGTGAAAGGGGGAGACAGAGGGGAAGACATGCCGGAAAGGGCTCCGAGCCGGATTCGAACCCGGGCCGCCCCCTCACGAGGACTGGGCCTCTGTGGTACGCGCTCTACCAGGTGTGCCACCGGGAACGCCCCAGCCTACCTATCTTTACGACTTTTAAAGCTGCGCTACAAGGTTCGATTTTCCAATAATATTCAAATAGTTTCCAGTGAATATCAATGTTCAATGTGTATGTGCTTGATGGTGTGGTACCTTATGAAAAGTAAGTGTTTTATGGAGTTGCAGACGTTGTTGTAGCGTTATTAGCATGCTAAGCGGAGATTTCGCTTTATTCACTTCTTATGTTGCATTACTGTGTAATTCAGGGATGACATTCATGTTGCTTAGTGTAATGCCCATAATCATTTGATATGAGATACTTACATGCAATATAGTATATCAGCTAATTGGGTTCATGTTAATGTACTTTTAGTGCAGCATACTGCGTAATGTGCTATCTCATGATTAGCATGCTAAGCGGAGATTTAAGCCTTTTCTTCCGCATCAGTTTGATCCATTGAAAACAGTAAAAACAAAACTTTATTAACTGACAGCTAAGCATAATACAGACGGAAAGATAGCTTTTCTGTGTTATTTAAGGTTACACTAGCAAGAGGCATTAGCTAACACTATCGCTGCATGGATTTTTTTGGCCAAATGGCAATTCACACCGCACCGCACCCGCCACTATATATATATATATATATGTGTGTGTGCGTGTGTGTGTGTGTACTCTCACCATTTTCAAAGTCAGACTTTATCTTTTAAATTGATACCAACATGACATTGTAAACATTTGTAAGAGACAGAATGAAAAGGATTTTAAAAAACTGATGAAAGAGCCCAAGACTCCAAAGAGTTAAACAGATATTGCAACTATAATTGGATTATTTTCACCGCTTTATTTTGCCATCAGACAGCCTTTTCTGCTGCCTCGCCTTGTGTTTTTGTGTGACTTTGGTTTTTAAAGGGTTAGTTTGGATTCATTCAATTCACCGTTGTAGTAACAAGTTGGTTTTTAAGACTTTAAAATGTGATGCTGTGAATACTCTCTACCACCACTGCTGAATCAGGCAGCAGGGACTGATTGGCTCCAGGTGTCATCAATGAGATTAATTAGTGCAGTAAGCATGTGGAGCTCCAGTATATAAGAACAGAGGAGCCACATTCACCTCACAGCACAGAGCTTCTGTCTATAATCTGCACAGTCGTCTGCTCAGGACAAGGCAAACATGGTTTCTCTCAGGTGAGTTAAATGGATTTATTTCCACTTTCAGCAAACAATTGCTCATGTTCCAGTTGGGGAATAACTTGCTTTTCCTGACACTATCTTACAGGGTTTCTTGGATCTGTGTGCTGTTGTTCAGCAGTGCTTATTGCTTTCCTAAACCTGAAGGTGAGTTTCCCTTTTACTGTGACAACAGACTTTTTAACCACACAAATGGCTTGACTTTGTTAAAGTTATGGCAGATCAGCCTTGTGGAAATGCAAATGATCTAAACCTTCAAATTCTTAAACTGAAACAGCTTTAAGTTTTCAGATTTTACAATTTACAATTTACAAATGCAAAATCTTACTTGCAAAGAATCAAGTTGTTCAGAAATATTTATTGGCTGCAGAAGCTGACTCTCTTCACTCTTCCAGACCACACTGCTCCCAGAGGCTTCAGTGGTGATGCTGCTCCTAGAACATCCCCTCTTTTTCCAGGCTCACAGGCTGCTCTGATGGACCAGCAGTATGGCCAATCTGCTGGCTATCAGCAGCCTTCCCAGCAGCCCGGCGCTCCCACTGGAAATCAGTCCCCATCCGGTGTGGGAGGTCCCAGTGTGGTCCTAGACACGTCACCAACTTATGATCCAAGCAGGTTCCTCGTGAGTTCTGGATCCAGCTCTAACAAACCCTTCAGTGGTCCTGAAGTTCCTTCCCAGGGTGCCGGGTACGTCAGCCCTCCTCGACCTGCCAACACTGGAAGCTCTTTTGTGAAGCCTCAACCTGCCGGTACCAGTGGACAGTCCAATGTGGGCTCAGGTGGTGCAGCATCTGGCCCAGTCTATGCAGCTCCAGCATGGGCTCCTGCTGCTCCAGCATGGGCTGGTTATGGAGCTTATGCCAACACAAACACTGGTAGGTATCCCAACAATCTTTTCTTACCCCTCCTGTGTGCAACTTTAGTCAACTCTGAACTGGGCAAATTCCAGATGATCTGATTGGTAGGCCTGTATTTACAAGGCTATTTTACTTGTCTACACTGATTCCCAAAAACTAGCATGCAAGTTTCAGTTTAAACCTTCACTCCCTCCTGTACAACTTAATCTCTCTGGTTTCAGGTCCAGCAACTTATTACACAGCTGACACCTCCAGCTATGGTTCTTACTACGCTGCTCCTGAAACCTCCAGCTATGGTTCTTACTACGCTGCTCCTGAAACCTCCAGCTATGGTTCTGATTCTGCTCCTGGCCTTCCTTGGGTTGAACAGCCAGTTGAAACCTCATTCTCCGACCCCAGCAACTGGCTGCCACGAGGTGATTTCCCAGACTTCAGCGTCTGGGGGTCTAATGGCAACTCCAAGATGTCCAAGACCGCTGAGAGTGAGGAGGAGACTTCCCCCATACCGTCTTCAACCTACATCATCCAGTCCGGAAACGGCTACCTGCGAGGACTGGAATACAGGTCCCACACTAACTACGCCCCAGAGGACCCGGAACCACTAGTGTTTGTCGCTGAGCCCGTCAGAGCACCTCGACCAGCTGCTCCTTCCAAAGGAGGAAAGAAATATTGAGGTAAAACTATCTCAAGATTAAGTTGTTTAATTGTGACTTCATCATGACAGACTTCACATTTTCTTTTCCAGGTGAACCTGCTGGTGCTTCAGCTTTTAGGGACTGTTGCATGTTTGAGTCTCAATAAAATGAAAATATGAAAACCATGAGATCTTGTTGCACTTTACCTTCAAAACCAGTTACCACCTCAGTGTAAATGCAGTGAGGCTTGGGCATGTGGCAAGATTAACAAGTTTTAAGTTTACACTTAAAGATGTTAAATGCTATTCACCTTGTCTCACTTAGGAGTTCTGAGTTTAGTTTTATAAACTTGCTCATTTACCAGAAACAATTGTGGGCCTGGGAGGCTATATTGTCTAAAGACATGATCAGGGAGTGTAGAAGATCTATTGTGTCAGAGGCCTTGGTGGATTTTGCTCTCTTGCTGACACATAACTTCCCTCTAAAAGTTATAAGGACATGGTTTTTTTTTTTTTTTTTTTTTTCTCAAAGAATGCTTTGTGAATCTGGCCCCTGATCCCAACTGAAAATATTTATGCATGGTAAACTTAAAATACTGCTGCTTGACGTCACTAGACACAAACAGTCCAATTTGCAGTTATCAAATTCACAATGTAGGCAAACACAGGAATTTAACTTGACACTACAGCACAATAACACAAAGCAAGACTTGACTTTTCAGTCCAGGCAAATATTGAATGTTATGTACAAGTGGGACTCTTTTGAGGACACTGTGCTGAATGTCTTGCAGTGAAGGCAATTGGTAAATGGCAGAATTTCAGTGTCTTGCCCAAGGATACTTGGCCTAAAGACTTCCAACCACTGTCAATCAGTGCTCTACCATCTGAGTCCAACTGCCCATAAAATGTAACTTATCAGATGATTTCATGGCTATCTGCCTCTTAAAGTCAAGGGAGGTAGTAGTTCCCCAATGGGAGTCCTGCATTGTGAAGCTAGCAGGTCACATGAACCCCATAACGCAAACATCAGTCTGCAGGGGTTTTCGGAAATAATCCTGAGACTGCTTGGCGTTCAACACAAGCATTGTGGCCCTAAACAACTGCATTGTTTATCAGCCCAGACATTAATATAAATCTCATAGCTGTTAGGACTAGTGCAGTACCTGTATGTATTTGTATTGCGGTGCGAATTGCAATTTGGCCAAACAAATCCACGCAGCAATAGTGTTGGCTAATGCGTCTTGCTACCTTAAATAACACAGAAATGCATCTTTCTGTCCGTATTATGCTTAGCTGTCAGTTAAAGTTGTTACTGTTAATGGATCAAACTGATGCTGAAAGGGCTTAAATCTCTGCTTAGCATGCTAATCGTGAGATGGCACATTACGCAGTATGCTGCACTAAAAGTACATTAACATGAACCCAATTAGCTGATATACTATATTGCATGTAAGTATCTCATATCAAATGATTATGGGCATTACGCTAAGCAACATGAATGTCATCCCTGAATTACATAGTAATGCAACATAAGTGAATAAAGCTAAATCTCCGCTTAGCATGCTAATCGCGAATAATAGAATTTGCACATTACATGCAGACCACAACAACGTCTGCAACTCCATAAAACACTTTTCATAAGGTACCACACCATCCAGCACATACACATTGAACATTGGTATTCGCTGGAAACTATTTGAATATTATTGGAATATCGAACCTTGTAGCGCACTTTAAAACTCCTTAAGATAGGTAGTCTAAATAGACTTCCAGATGAGATGAGTCAGGGTGGAAATCCAGAGTGAATTGTGTTACTGACCAGGTGTAGGCCTATCACACAATGGGGCGGAGCTCCCCTAAAAGGGGGCGGAGCTCCTCTAAAAGACGTCCGATCGGAAACAGTGCAATGCCGCAACACGTCCTACGTAAATAATGATATTTTGAAAAATTAATTCAAAATCTTCAAAAGGATGCACACCTTCGTGCCATTCACAAGACACATACGAAATCTGAGGTCAGTCTGACTAACGGTCAGAGAGATATGAACTAGATACACACACACACACACACACAGACACACACACACACAGAGAGAGAGACTCTTCTTGCTTTATAGACAGATAGATAATATAAGGTGGCTCCAATAAAGTCCAGTAAGTTTTGATGGGAGAAATGGAAGCTGAAAGAAGCAAATCAGATCATGTCAAATATCTGGTTATTTCTACTTTTTAGTGTGATTTTTTAGCTGTAAAGTGTATTTAGAAAATACTATGAAAACTGCAATAAAAAGGTCTTGGTACAGAATTGTAATGTGGAATTAACACTTAACCAGATTTGAATCTATGACAATACTTAATGTTTTCCAAGTCTGAACTAAATTCTACAGGAAATATTCACAGCAGAATGAGTCAGCTTCATTAAATCCCAATAATCAGGTAAGAACTGTTCCCACTCACAGCACAGAGTGAGTGCTCAGTAATGAAACACCTGAGAAGACTTCAGTTCTTTTCCTCTTAATGCTACAGCAGTGAATTATGGAGCAGGTAATTAAATGACAGGATTTGAGAGTAAATCATAAAGCTTTGAGTGGAAAGACACTGATATTTGGAAACGGCCTGGTGCTCGCACGCAGCTGTTTAAACTGGAAGACGACAGACTGCCCATCAAACTGATATGAAGTTACACAAACTGTTCCGGCTGCAGAGCTCCCTGTGGGACTAACGGCAGCGCTGAAACTTAATTTTCTCATGCAAAGACAGTTTATCTGCCTTTGTGTGCAACTTCCCTCTGTCTCTATCTGCCAAGAAGCTGAATGTTAATCAGCTCTGACTTCTCCATCTGGAGTGGAAGGAGTCAGAATTACAGCACTGCACCTGTTCAGCTCAGAGGCTCAGTGCTTATTACAGCCCTATGAGTCCCTTCAAAGTGACATTAAAGCCTGACATGCTCACAGTGACAATGTTTACAGCATTTACCATTGTGAATATGGTAAATATTTACTATGGTTACATTTATATTTACCTTAGTTTAGCACATGGGTCTCAAACTTGTGACGATATTTTGTGGCCCCCACCTTGATATGAAAGTTTAATGTGAGTTTTATATGAATGGCACTTTACTGTGTTGTGTGTGGAAGGTCCCTTTAATTACTTTTTAAAAATAATTGTGTCTTTTTTTAATAATTGTGTGACTTTTAATAATTTTGTGTCTTTTTGGGTAATTCTGTGTCTTTTTTTGGTAATTTTGTCTTTTTTTTGTAATTTTGTGTCTTTTTTTTTTTTTTTTTGTGTCTTTTTGGGGTCATTTTGTGTCATTTTCTTTATTTCTTGGTCATTTTGTGTCTTTTTCTCCTGTCAATTTGTAATTATTTTTTAAAAGGTGCTTTTTAAATAAAATGTGTTATTAGTCTCCCACCAGCAGGAGCTGTAATTTAGTAAAGACTGAGTCTTAAAGGCAAACACATGTAGCTTTCAAAATAAGAGCACATGGATGTGTTAGCAGAGTCCACCACAGAATTAGCAAAAAAGACTTTCAAAATATGATGCCTTTAATAAAACATATAAGAACCCTTATTATCCTTTACAATAATTCATAAAAAATATGCAATGACTAAGATGGAATAGTGGCATTAGAATGTGCGAGAGGCACCAAATTTAGGCTTTTAAGGCAAAAATGTTCCCGGACTTTGTTATAGTCTCAGAAAATCCTGACAGATAAGACATTGCCCAGCAGTATGTTCAGGGTGATGAAAGGAGGAGAGATGTTTTTGGGTCCTTCATTGATCCAGCTTCAAGTCTGTAAATGTGTTTGGCTGCACTAGAAAATAACTAATTGAGTTGAAATCATTTTGTGAGCTTTGTCCCCCCAGTTCAAAAATCCCATCTGCGCTCCTGAGCCTGCCGATAAGCAGCAGAAGAGAAAAGCTGTCTGAAAAATTTCAACAACCTTCAATTTGAACACACGTATGGACAGGAACAATTAACTCTGAATGGGCACAAACACTTGAATGCCTCACACTGTCTTGTTCAGCTTGATGTTTTATTTGGCTCTGGGGCTCAGTGGAAGATCTCTCCATCACAAACAGGCTGCAATTTCCTGAAGAGACAATTAAACACTGAAACTAATCATGTAATTGTTGTTAATTATCGGCGGTCTTTAACATATCAAAGGCAGGTTCGATGAGTAGCCACATCAAACAATCTTGTTTAAAATGTGAATTCATTACTCTTAACTGCTGCTCTGTGTCTTTCATTCATGATCATAAAGTACAAGTCAGGGGCAGCATTTGAAATATACTTAGTGAATTAAACAATCAGGGCTGAACAAAAGGTTTTAGAGCGAGTAATCTCTGCTGGAACCTCAGTTCGGAAAGTGTGTTTTACATATTTGAGGACATTGAAATACTGGCCCCTATGTTTTTGTACACTGTAAAAATGCCCCATTGTTTTTATAAAAAAAAACTGGCAGTTGTGGTTACCAGAATATTTCCGTAAAAAATACAGTACATGTGTCAACATCTTTACAGAACAACTGGTAAAGTTTACATTCTAAAACTGCAGTAATTAAAAAAATAAATAATACATTTTAAAGTTGTACATTATAGCGTCCTTTACTGCTAATTTAACAGGATGCTGCTGCTTTTATACTAATTATTAATGCAAAATTTACATTCAGATTTTGCTTATTGTGCATTGAATACCAGTAAATTAACATTCAGTTATTATTTATTGTACACTGAATACCAGTAAAATGTACAAGTTGTTTACATTTGTACTGTATTTTTTGCAGAAATATTCTGGTAACCACAGCTGCCTTTTTTTTTCTGTAAAAGCAACATTTTTTTTTTTTTTTTTACAGTGTAGCTAGTTACACCTTTCAAGTGTTTCTACATTTTCTCATATTTATGATTTTTGTCTCTAGACACATTTAAATGGGACAGTTTGATTACAAAAACATCATATTTAGTAATAAAACCACCACTTTCCTTTAAGAAGTCATAAGCCAAAAAAAAGGGTGAAAACTGGTTTACATTTTTGCACTTGCAGGAAGGTCACACACTGAACCCCTGCTCCCTGGTGCATGGTGTGGACGGAGGCCCAGAGGACACAGAACTGAACTGGGGCTCTGCAACAGGCAACATATATCCAACTGAGGATTGTTTTGGAGGTTCAGGTTGCTCACGGGTCCTGGATTTGACCCGGAATAACATAACAGTCTGCAGGTCCGGAGGAGTTGAAGGGCAACATGTCTAAAGAAATCTCCGCCTCGCACTCATACTGCAGGATGGCGGGCAGCAGTAAGTTGCTGTGGTTGCGGGAATCATCTGAAATGACGGAAACTTTGTCAAAGTTGCGCTCCAGATCTCCCTCCGTGTGCAGCAGAGGAGGCGGCTGCACCAGGAGCCTCTGCGGCCCGGGGCCCGGCATGGCGCAGGCCTCCTTCTGCATGGTGGTGTCGTGGTGATAGGACACCAGCTCGTTGCTGAAGTCCACCGCCTCCACCGTAGAGCTGGAGCAGTACTTGTTACAGCCCAGGATAGTGGAGAAGGCCTTTCTGAAGTCGGCGTTGAAGGCGTAGATGACCGGGTTCAGGGACGAGTTCGCCCAGCCGAACCACACGAAGATGCTGAAGGTGGTGTCGCTGACGCACGGCGGCTCTCCGAGCTGGTCCAGGTCGCAGAAAGGCACCACGCAGTTCAGGACAAAAAACGGCAGCCAGCAGAACACAAACACCCCCATGATGATGGAAAGAGTCTTCAACACTTTCGTTTCTCTCTTAAAAGATGTTTTCAGCGAGCTTTCGTCGTGCGTCGACGAGCGGTGGCGCTGGTTTTGCGCACGGGGCCCCGCCGCCCTCTCCAGAGACGAGATGCGCCTGATTTGGGTCTGCGCGATGCGGAAAATGCGCGTATACGTGCCCACCATGATCACCACGGGGATGTAGAAGCTTATGAGGGACGAGGAGATGGCGTAAGTCCGGTTCAGGCTGGCGTTGCAGTCGTCCGGGTTGTCCGCTGTGGAGTTGTGCGCGCGGTGCCAGTTGAGCTGCACGGGGATGAAGGAGATGAGGATGGAGAGGGTCCACGCCACCCCGATCATCAGGAAGGCAAACCTGCGCGTCATCTTGCGCTCGTACCTGAAGGGGCTGGAGATGGCCCAGTAGCGGTCCATGCTGATGATGCACAGGTTGAGGATGGAGGCGGTGGAGCACATGATGTCGAAGGCCACCCAGGTGTCGCAGAAGCGGCCGAACAGCCAGATCCCGGCGACCTCGGACACCGCCCTCCAGGGCATCACGAGCACCGCCACGAACAGGTCGGACACCGCCAGGGAGATGACGAAGGAGTTGGTGACTTTGGAGCGCAGGTGGCGGAACTTGATGACCGCGGCGCACACCAGGGTGTTGCCCAGCAGGGTGGAGACGATCAGGACGCACAGGACGCAGCCGGTCAGCGCGCGGAGACTGACCCCTCCGCCCGGCCCGGAGCTGTCCGCTCCAGCTGTGACCACCTGGTGCCGGTCCAGGTGATTTTGGTTTCGGCTTTCATTGTAAAAACTCTCCATGGATGTCCAGAGTCACGGTGCCGCTTGCGTCTCAACCGTCGCTGCCATCGTCCCTCCTGCAGCGCGCCTCCGCTCCAAACTCTCCATGTCCAACAGAAGAACAATAAAAACCCCGGAGAGAGTCTCCTGCAGCAGAGCAGCCGGTTTGTCCGCTCACAGTAACTGAGGCTGCAGACGGAGAGCCTCCAGATTTACTCTCTTTAACATATTCAGCCTCGCGTTAAGACACAGCAGCCTGATCTGTTTATTCCCATCGGACCCTCCGAGATTTACAGATCCATATAATTCATGGAATATAAATACATATATATTAAAAACAAATATTTTAAATTATAATCTAAGAGAGTAACGGGCTGCTGCAGAGAAATAAAACACCATATGAGAGAATCTGAACTCAATCCTCAGATAATAATGAGAATGTCTGAGAAATTAGTCTTTCAACCTGAATAATACAGCAAACTGAATAAAATAATTCAAATGCATTAAATATTAAATCAAAGCACAGGAGGGAAATGAAGAAGGAGAAATAACAAAAGTGATTTTAAAAATATATATAATTTTAAATAAATGTGTTTTGATATTTAAAAAATAAAAAGTTTTGGGGAAAACAACTTATTGGAAACTCAGAGAAGACTTTGGGATTTTATTTTAGGATTTTAAACTGTCGTATGTGCTCAAAATCAATATGTAGTGATGAATGAAGCATTCATTGTTGGTAGAAAGCTGAAAAAGAACAAACGGGAAGTTCAGAGTTGCAGGAGAGTGGAGGAAGGTGAATCCTGTCCTCTAGTGGACAAATACTCACAACACATCAGAAGGTTTTTGCATTTTTGGCACTCCTATCTCTTACTTCAGTAAGCAGCAGGACTAGAGTATAAAAACACTTTGTTTGAATCAAAAGTCCTGCATTCAAAGCGTTGCTCGAGTACAAGAACAACAGTACTAGTGTCAAGATGTAGTTAAAGTATCAAAAGCTAAATACTAATCATGCAGAATGGTACATGTCACAATAATATACAGTACAGGCCAAAAGTTTGGAGAGATCAAATCTGTACAAAAAAAGATCATAGTTTCATTGCTATACTTTGCAACAAAATAAAGGTGATTATTATAGAAAGAGTCACTTATTAGAACACATTTTGACTATAATTACCAGGTCTTTGGGTTTTTATTGCTTAGACTTTGTGTATCCTTCTTTCCTTAATGTATAAATCTGAACTCTTGTTTCTTTACTCAGCTGCTTCAGTTTTAGCCATTTCTGTGGTAGTTAGTCAGAGATATGAACACAGTTGAGATTTATTGGAGTTTTTGGATCCAATCAATCTTCTCAACCCTAAAACTAAGCCCTTCTTTTCTTTTGGTAACATTTATTCAGCAATGGTCTGGTAACATCAATGTATACCTAAAGGTCAATGGTAGCCTGGCTAACACCAGACAAATCTCAAATGAGATGTGGTCTGGGAACCAGTCGTTCATTTCTCCGTAGAGGAGGCGTGGTTTACGATCCTCCAGAGCCGTTTATTGGGCGCTTAGAATGTCTATCAAAGCGTCTGTAGGTAGCTCTTAGCCAATCAGATCAGTTATACCAGATGACGTAGTAGAGCAACAGAAATGGATGTTTGTTGTGTGTGTGTCTGTGAGAGAGTGTTGCTGCTTTGCTTCTCCAGTTCTCGCTTTCTGCAAGATTATTTATTTTCACACTTTATTCCCCCTCATGTCATTCAGCCACACACATCCACTGATTTTATGGGCAATAAACAAGCTGCTGCGGGTCTCTCGGCGGCTCCGCTGTCCCCCGGCTTGTAGCGAGATCACCGGCGAGACTGCCGGTGCGGCGCTACGAGGCGGCGCTACCGGTGATCTCGCTACGAGCTGGGGGACAGCGGAGCCGCCGAGAGACCTTTCGCCTTTCAACTTTCGCTCTAAACTATTTAAAACACCATCTACAGCTAAAGAGAGTTTCGCATCTGCAGCAGCCATGTTGGATCCGGAAAACTACAAGCTTCCAAGTGCCGAGTAGTACGCGTCATCGTCTTGCTGTCCCTCCCCGCTCTGTGATTGGATCCCTAAAACAGGGCTAAGAAACTGCCGTGGTTTCCAGACTGGATGGAGGTTCGAAATTAAATTTGAGCGCGCAAGGCAGTCTGGGTATACCCAGGCTAGGTCAATGGAAGAAAATGGTTCAATTCAATAAAGGTAAAGTCTGATCATGTAGTAAACACATCCAAAAATCCAAAGAATCCATACTGGTTTTTAAGAAACACATTGAGAACAGAACATTTAAGTTGCTTCCAAACTTTTGGCCTGTTGTGTATATTATATTATATATTGGATTATAATTATTAGTCCTCATTTCAATTACTTTATATACTGCTGGGTCAGGTAAAGTTTTACTCTTTACCAATCTCGTGACTGAGTGTCAATATTGACACGTGGGTGTGTTCCGGGCTGGACCCTAATGACGTGTGTGAAATTTGGGACAGATCGGACAATGTATGGTCAAGTTATCCAGTCTGGTGTTAGATGGCGAGACGCCATATTTTGCCGCCATGCCACACCCACATAGTGTGACCGTCGGTAAAGATTTATACAACTTTTGATCCCAAAGGCTTTGTGATGGTACCGACCAAGTTTGAAGTCAATGGGATGAAATCTGTTGGAGGAGTTATGTAAAGTATGCAAGGTGGTCATGTGATGAAAGGGGGCTCTTAAATTATTTGCAGCCAATCACTAAACATGTTATCATATTGCTGCAACCAACCATTCACTTGAATGTTTTTTTCCCCCCCAGAATCAGAAATACTTTATTGATTGCAGGGGGGAAATTGCTTTATCAAGTTTAGTTCTTAAACAAATATTGAAACTATAATTGGATTATTTTCACCGCTTTATTTTGCCATCAGACAGCCTTTTCTGTAAAAACAGTCATTTTACCTGGCAGAGTTTCTGGTCTACTGCTGCCTTTGGTTTTTAAAGGGTTAGTTTGGATTCATTGTATTCACAGTTGTAGTAACAAGTTGTTTTTTAAGACTTTAAAATGTGATGCTGTGAATACTCTCTACCACCACTGCTGAATCAGGCAGCAGGGACTGATTGGCTCCAGGTGTCATCAATGAGATTAATTAGTGCAGTAAGCATGTGGAGCTCCAGTATATAAGAACAGAGGAGCCACATTCACCTCACAGCACAGATCTTCTGTCTATAATCTGCACAGTCTTCTGCTCAGGACAAGGCAAACATGGTTTCTCTCAGGTGAGTTAAATGGTTGTTTTTATTCCACTTTTAGCAATGACTGCTCATGTTCTAGTTGGTGAATAATTTGCTTTTCCTGACACTATCTTACAGGGTTTCTTGGATCTGTGTGCTGTTGATCAGCAGTGCTTATTGCTTTCCTAAACCTGAAGGTGAGTTTCCCTTTTACTATGACAACAGACTCTTTAACCACACAAATGGTTTGACTTTGTTAAAGTTATGGCAGATCAGCCTTGTGGAAATGCAAATGCTCTAAACTAATCTTCAGAAACTGAAACTGCTTTAAGCTTTCTGAGATTCAAACAGTTGCAAAATCTTACTTGCAAAGAATCAAGTTGTTCAGAAATATTTATTGGCTGCAGAAGCTGACTCTATTCACTCTTCCAGACCACACTGCTCCCAGAGGCTTCAGTGGTGATGCTGCTCCTAGAACATCCCCTCTTTTTCCAGGCTCACAGGCTGCTCTGATGGACCAGCAGTATGGCCAATCTGCTGGCTATCAGCAGCCTTCCCAGCAGTCCGGCGCTCCCACTGGAAACCAGTCCCCATCCGGTGTGGGAGGTCCCAGTGTGGTCCTAGGCACGTCACCAACTTATGATCCAAGCAGGATCACAAGCAAACCTGCCAGCACTGGAAGCTTTTCTGTGCAGCATCAACCTGCTGGTGGTGCAGCATCTGGCCCAGTCTATGCAGCTCCAGCATGGGCTCCTGCTGCTCCAGCATGGACTGGCTATGGTTATGGATCTTCTAATGCCAATGCAAACACTGGTAGGTCTCAATCTTTTGTTAGCCCTCCTGTGTGGAACCTTATGTTGCAAATGCCATGAAACTTAAAATCAAAGCATGCAAGATTTATTCAGAAGTGACTTTTGACTTTACACAACTTAATTTCTGGTTCCAGGTCCAGCAACTTATTACACAGCTGACACCAGCAGCTATGGTTCTTACGACGCTGCTCCTGAAACCTCCAGCTATGGTTCTGATTCTGCTCCTGGCCTTCCTTGGGTTGAACAGCCAATTGAAACCTCGTTCTCCGACCCCAGCAACTGGCTGCCACGAGGTGATTTCCCAGACTTCAGCGTCTGGGGGTCTAATGCCAACTCCAAGATGTCCAAGACCGCTGAGAGTGAGGAGGAGACTTCCCCCATACCGTCTTCAACCTACATCATCCAGTCCAGAAACGGCTACCTGCGAGGACTGGAATACAGGTCCCACACTAACTACGCCCCAGAGGACCCGGAACCACTAGTGTTTGTCGCTGAGCCCGTCAGAGCACCTCGACCAGCTGCTCCTTCCAAAGGAGGAAAGAAATATTGAGGTAAAACTATCTCAAGGTTAAGTTGTTAAATTGTGACTTCATCATGACTGACTTCACATTTTCTTTTCCAGGTGAACCTGCTGGTGCTTCAGCTTTTAGGGACTGTTGCATGTTTGAGTCATAATAAAATGAAAATATGAAGACTATGAGATCTTGTTGCACTTTGTTTACCTTCAAAACCAGTTGCCACCTTGGCTTGGGCATGTGGCAAGATTAACAAGTTTTAAGTTGACACTTAAAGATGTTAAGAATGTTAAATGCTATTCACCTTGTCTCACTTATAGTGGAGCGGCTAAGTATCATAATCTTTCAGTTTATGATAATCACAAGCGTGAAAATTGGCATTAACACTCTCCATGGGTCACTTAACAAGAAAATTGTCCGACATTTAAAATGTAAAGATGGCGGCCATTTTTCAAGATGGCCGACACCTTAGTGGAGCAGTTAAGTGATACAATGGTTTATTGGGTGATATACGCATAAAAACTGGCATGAGCAGTATCTGTGGGTCACTTGACAACAAGCCAGCCACAGCTACTTGAAATTTCAAGGTGGCTTTTTTTTTTTTTTTTTTTTTTTTTTCAGGATGACTGCCGCCTGCCATGTGGACCTTTAAATTATGACTTTTTCTCATAGAAATGTATTGGGTTCCTCGAGGTTGTCTGACTCCTTGCCCATGACCTGTCCAGTTTGGTAAAACGTGACAGGAGTTCCCTCCCACCGGCGTAGCTCTCTGGGTTCCCTTACCATGAGGGCACATTTATTTTTTTTTTTTTTAACTATTACTTCTGCCATTAAACATGCCAAACACTAAGGGGTGGGGAAACACAGTTGTGGTGCTGAACGGACAGTGCTCCAAAATAATTGCGCAATGGTTAATACTGAATGGCAACAATGACAGATCCAGAGGCAACAGCAGCTCTGGTTGACACAGAACCACGATAAACAGTATCTGGAACTAAACTGAAAATGTGAAAGCAATGTTACAAAGTAAAAACTGAACATGTCAGTAATAGGCTGGTGACAAAATGGAACATAATGCGCCGAGCCATAGGCCTAAACACAAAGGACAACAAGGAATAACACTGGCAAAAGAAACAAGCAAATAAGTTCTAGCAGGGGCAACTGAGTCCATATCTGTAGCACTTACACTTTCCAGTACAAGCCTTGGTGCACCCACATTTTGTCAACTCCCAACAACTCTCCGCAATAGGTGGAAGTGGAGTCCAGAAGACTTTCCACTCGTCCTGTTTAACTCATCCCCAGTCGGACGGGCTCGGCATTTGTGGGTGTCTCTTCAATGCCTGTCCCCACACATATCCAGCCTCATAAGAAGTCTGGGATCTTCTTGACATGGATATCTTTGGTATCTTTAATGTCTTTAGCAGCAGTAGATGCCTTTTTTTGTGCCTATTCCAGCTGTGTGTTGTTGAACATAAGTTTACAGCTTGAATGATATTTTGCTCCGTTTCTTGTCAATGTGCTTTCTATGCCATTACCTTCATCTAGTCGGGTTGGACTACGTAAGATAGG
Organism: Centropristis striata; assembly: GCF_030273125.1. NCBI lineage: Eukaryota > Metazoa > Chordata > Actinopteri > Perciformes > Serranidae > Centropristis > Centropristis striata. The sequence goes on from NC_081537.1 coordinate 6,816,529, forward strand.
CAGAGCATTTATTTTATGAAATAATGGAACATTTCTTGCAATGGTATCATAACCAGTATGATCTTGGTGTCCTGCTGTTTGTTTTCTCAACTGTTATGATGGCTTCTGCAATGTCTGCAGCAAATTCATAGGCAGAAGCCGAGGGTTTATCCTTTTACCACCTTTTAATACACACTTTGATGTATGGGATACAACTAAGTTCATGCCTTAACCCTACACTTAGTCCGATCGTTCATCCAATGCCATTTTTACCCTGTACGATCTGTACACCACCCGGTTAACTAAAACTACTCAGAAAGTTGTCGTCTCTTCTTTGACTAACTTTACAATTGGCTGACATTGAACCCCACTCTGAGTATAACAGCAGTCATATATCACCAGTGTGCCCTGGTAGTGTAGATACTCACTCTTGTCTAATCTGTCTATGATCAACAAATCAACACAACTGTATTATGATGTGTTAAAACTTCTTTTCCAGAATAATCTAAAACCCAATACATTTCTATGAGAAAATTGATCTTTTGAGGATCCAGGGGGCGGCCATCTTGAAAATAGAAATTTCAAGTGGCTGGGAGTGTTTTTTGTCAACCCAAGTAACTGTGGGTGGCTTATTGTCAAGTGACCCATGGAGACTGCTCATGCCAATTTTTATGCTTGTATCACCAAATAAACCATTATATCACTTAACTGCTCCACTAAGGTGTTGGCCATCTTGAAAAATGGCCGCCATCTTGGAAATTCAAATAACTGTCGGTGGGTCATTGTCAAGTGACCAACAGACTGCTCATGCCAATTTTTATGCTTGTATCACCAAATAAGCCATTATATCACTTAACTGCTCCACTTAGGTGTCGGCCATCTTGAAAAATGGCCGCCATCTTAAAATTTCAAATGTCTCGGACAATTTTCTTGTTAAGTGACCCATGGAGAGTGTTCATGCCAATTTTCACGCTTGTATCATAAACTGAAAGATTCTGGCAAAAATGAGCACTTAGCCGCTCCACTATTAGGAAGTTTTAGTTTTATAAACTTGCTCATTTACCAGGAAAAACAATTGTGGGCCTGGGAGGCTATATTGTCTAAAGACATGATCAGGGAGTGTAGAAGATCCATTGTGTGTCTCAGACATTCATAAGTAGGAATAGTAAGGACATGGTTTCAGTAACTTGGGTAACTTTAATCTGTTAATTGTGATAAGTTGTATCAATGTCAACTGCCAAAATGTTAGTCTCAGGCTTAACTAAATATTAAAGAAATCAAATTCCGAATTCAAGTAAATGCAAGACTAACCTTTTCTCTGTAGCGGTTTTGAGACTGAGGGCTTCTCAAAGTTTTGAAGAAATCTGAGCACTTCAAGAAATCCTCAAGTTCTATCTTAGAAAATTAAAAGTGGCACTTCAGAAGCTTTTTTCCTATGAATGCTTTGTGAATCTGGCCCCTGATCCCAACTGGAAATATTTATGCTTTAACTTAAAACACTGCTGCTTGACTTCACTAGACACAGCAAAAACATTTCAGTTATCCAAATTCACAATGTAGGCCAACACAGGAATTTAACTTGACACTACAGCACAATAAAACAAAGGTAAGACTTGTACTGTATTAAAAGTGAGATGCTAAATACTGTCTGGAATTGTGCACATCAGGCAACTCATAATTCACTTTTCAGTCCAGGCAAATATTGCATGTTATGCACAATTGGACTCAATTTTGAGGACACTGTTTTGAATGTCTTACAGTGAAGACAATTGGTAATGGTCAAAATGGCACAATTTCAGGGTCTTGCCCAAGGATACTTGGCCTAAAGACTGCCATCCTGTATTGTGAAGCTAATAGGTCACATGAACCCCTACAGCACAAATATCAGTCTGCCGGGGTTTTAGGAAAGAATCCTGAGACTGCTTGGCATTCAACACAAGCCTTGTGGCCCGAAACAACTGCATTGTTTATCAGCAGCCAAGACATTAATATAAATCTCATAGCTAGTATATAGCTAGCTAGCATAGGACTAGTGCAGTGCCCGTAGGAAGTATGTATTCGTATTGTGGTGCAAATTGCCATTTGGCCAAACAAATCCATGCATCTTTAGTGTTGGCTAATGTCTCTTGCTAGTGTAACCTTAAATACAGTGGTGGGCCGTCAGGGCCAGCAAGGCCTTCTCTGCTGGCCTAACATAACCAGAAATCATGATCATGATTATGATAAATTTTATTTTTCATTTACTTTCCCTAAATATCTAAAAGTATTCATATTCTCGTCATGTCATATTATGCTCCTTCCAGTGCTGTTGTTTTTAGGTTAGAGTTTTTATCCAATCAGAATTCAGCTATCTTATGTTGCCAGGCTGTATGAAATCTGCCCGGGCCTTCAGAATCAACAATGTGGGCGTCTGTGCACTGTAAGTGAACAGGCAAATACAGTTGATAGATAGTTGCGATAGCCAATCAGATCACGAGTTGTGTCAGTAAGGCCCTCTAGCTGGCCTCACGTTGAACGTGACATTTACGCGTCCTGTGATTGGATATGGATACTTACTAGTTTGAGCCACGGCAGGGCTATGCAGATCAACAGAGTCACACCCGGGACTGTTAACGGTATGTAAATAATCTGGCGCATTGGCGCAGCTGTGTGGTTGTACTCAAAGCAACAGGTCACAGAAAGTCGTGATACGTCACGTTTTGACATGAAAACGTTTTTTCACAAAGAGACTTGTTTATTGTGTCGCTGTCGCCAAAGTATGGCCGTCTTGTTAGTGTCTTTCTGATATTAAACTGCGATTTTGCAATTTATTGTACAATCTTGTTAAAGCTTGCATATTATTTGTGGACTCATTTAATAAAACTTTTTGGAAAGATAATTTTAAAGACCCTTTTATTTTTAAGTTTTGACAGTAGTATATCAGATGTGTTTTAATTGCTAATGCGGTATTGTTGATTTTTAAAATGCGCCGGATAATAGCCCATTTTGTACACAACTGAGGTGATGCAATGCCTAGTAGTGCTTAAGTGTATTTCTAACTACTCTCCAGTCCTGGTGTTATAAATGCTGGCATAATGAAAGGTATTTATTGACTAAGTTGGACATCACTGAAGGCCTAAGTGTGAAATGCACCGCCGGCCACTGCTTAAATAACACAGAAATGCATCTTTCCATCCGTATTATGCTTAGCTGTCGGTGAATAAACTTTTTACTGTTTTTTTAATGGATCAAAGTGATGCGGAAGAAAAGGCTTAAATCTCCGCTTAGCATGCTAATGATGAGATAGCACATTAACCAGTATGCTGCACTAAAAGTACATTAACATGAACCCAATTAGCTGATATACTATATTGCATGTAAGTATCTCATATCAAATGATTATGGGCATTGCGCTAAGCAACATGAATGTCATCCCTGAATTACATAGTATCAATAAAAAGGATAAAGCTAAATCCCCGCTTAGTTAATTGTGTTACTGACCAGGTGTAGGCCTATCACACAATGGGGCGGAGCTCCCCTAAAAGGGGGCGGAGCTCCCCTAAAAGGCGTCCGATCGGAAACAGTGCAATGCTGCAACACGTCCTACGTAAATAATATTTTGAAAATCTTCAAAATCGAGAATGCACACCTTCGTGCCATTCGCAAGACACATACGAAATCTGAGGTCAGTCTGACTAACGGTGAGAGGGATATGAACTAGACACACACACACACACACACACACACACACACATACACATACACAGACTCTTGCTTTATAAATAGATAGATAATATAAGGTGGCTCCAGTAAAGTCCAGTAAGTTTTGATGGGAGAAATGGAAGCTGAAAGAAGCAAATCAGATCATGTTTTACAAGTCTGAACTAAATTCTACAGGAAATATTCACAGCAGAATGAGTCAGCTTCATTAAATCCCAATAATCAGGTAAGAACTGTTCCCACACATTTTGACTACAATTATCAGGTCTTTGGGTTTTTATTGCTTAGACTTTGTGTATCCTTCTTTCCTTAATGTATAAATCTGAACTCTTGTTTCTTTACTCAGCTGCTTCAGTTTGAGCCATTTCTGTGGTAGTTTGTCAGAGATATGAACACAGTTGAGATTTATTGGAGTTTTTGGATCCAATCAATCTTCTCAACCCTAAAACTAAGCCCTTCTTTTCTTTTGGTAACATTTATTCAGCAATGGTCTGGTAACATCAATGTATACCTAAAGGTCAATGGAGGAAAATGGTTCAATTCAATAAAGGTAAAGTCTGATCATGCAGTAAACACATCCAAAAATCCAAAGAATCCATACTGGTTTTTAAGAAACACATTGAGAACAGAACATTTACGTTGCTTCCACACTTTTGGCCTGTTGTGTATATTATATTATATATTGGATTATAATTATTAGTCCTCATTTCAATTACTTTATATACTGCTGGGTCAGGTAAAGTTTTACATGTTGGGCTCTTAAATTATTTGCAGCCAATCACTAAACATGTTATCATATTGCTGCAACCAACCATTCATTTGAATGTTTTTTTTCCCAGAATCAGAAATACTTTATTGATTGCAGGGGGGAAATTGCTTTATCAAGTTTAGTTCTTAAACAAATATTGAAACTATAATTGGATTATTTTCACCGCTTTATTTTGCCATCAGACAGCCTTTTCTGTAAAAACAGTCATTTTACCTGGCAGAGTTTCTGGTCTATTGCTGCCTTTGGTTTTTAAAGGGTTAGTTTGGATTCATTGTATTCACAGTTGTAGTAACAAGTTGGTTTTTAAGACTTTAAAATGTGATGCTGTGAATACTCTCTACCACCACTGCTGAATCAGGCAGCAGGGACTGATTGGCTCCAGGTGTCATCAATGAGATTAATTAGTGCAGTAAGCATGTGGAGCTCCAGTATATAAGAACAGAGGAGCCACATTCACCTCACAGCACAGATCTTCTGTCTATAATCTGCACAGTCTTCTGCTCAGGACAAGGCAAACATGGTTTCTCTCAGGTAAGTTAAATGTGTTTATTTCTACTTTTTTGGAAAACAATTGCTCATGTTCCAGTTGGGGAATAACTTGCTTTTCCTGACACTATCTTACAGGGTTTCTTGGATCTGTGTGCTGTTGTTCAGCAGTGCTTATTGCTTTCCTAAACCTGAAGGTGAGTTTCCCTTTTACTATGACAACAGACTCTTTAACCACACACATGGTTTGACTTTGTTAAAGTTATGGCAGATCAGCCTTGTGGAAATGCAAATGCTCTAAACTAATCTTCAGAAACTGAAACTGCTTTAAGCTTTCTGAGATTCAAACAGTTGCAAAATCTTACTTGCAAAGAATCAAGTTGTTCAGAAATATTTATTGGCTGCAGAAGCTGACTCTATTCACTCTTCCAGACCACACTGCTCCCAGAGGCTTCAGTGGTGATGCTGCTCCTAGAACATCCCCTCTTTTTCCAGGCTCACAGGCTGCTCTGATGGACCAGCAGTATGGCCAATCTGCTGGCTATCAGCAGCCTTCCCAACAGCCCGGCGCTCCCACTGGAAACCAGTCCCCATCCGGTGTGGGAGGTCCCAGTGTGGTCCTAGGCACGTCACCAACTTATGATCCAAGCAGGTTCCTCGTGAGTTCTGGATCCAGCTCGAACAAACCTGCCAGCACTGGAAGCTTTTCTGTGCAGCATCAACCTGCTGGTGGTGCAGCATCTGGCCCAGTCTATGCAGCTCCAGCATGGGCTCCTGCTGCTCCTGCTGCTCCAGCATGGGCTGGCTATGGTTATGGATCTTCTAATGCCAATGCAAACACTGGTAGGTCTCAATCTTTTGTTAGCCCTCCTGTGTGGAGCCTTATTTTGCAAATGCCATGAAACTTAAAATCAAAGCATGCAAGATTGATTCAGAAGTGACTTTTGACTTTACACCTTAATTTCTGGTTCCAGGTCCAGCAACTTATTACACAGCTGACACCTCCAGCTATGGTTCTTACGACGCTGCTCCTGAAACCTCCAGCTATGGTTCTTACTACGCTGCTCCTGAAACCTCCAGCTATGGTTCTTACTACGCTGCTCCTGAAACCTCCAGCTATGGTTCTTACTACGCTGCTCCTGAAACCTCCAGCCATGGTTCTGATTCTGCTCCTGGCCTTCCTTGGGTTGAACAGCCAATTGAAACCTCATTCTCCGACCCCAGCAACTGGCTGCCACGAGGTGATTTCCCAGACTTCAGCGTCTGGGGGTCTAAAGCCAACTCCAAGATGTCCAAGACCGCTGAGAGTGAGGAGGAGACTTCCCCCATACCGTCTTCAACCTACATCATCCAGTCCGGAAACGGCTACCTGCGAGGACTTGAATACAGGTCCCACACTAACTACGCCCCAGAGGACCCAGAACCACTAGTGTTTGTCGCTGAGCCCGTCAGAGCACCTCGACCAGCTGCTCCTTCCAAAGGAGGAAAGAAATATTGAGGTAAAACTATCTCGATTAAGTTGTTTAATTGTGACTTCATCATGACTGACTTCACTTTCTTTTCCAGATGAACCTGCTGGTGCTTCAGCTGTTGCATGTTTGAGTCTTAATAAAAATGAGAATATGAAGACAATGAGATCATCTTGTTACACTTTTTTTTTTTTTTTTTTTTTTTTTTAACCTTCAAAACCAGTTACCACCTTTGTGTAAATGCAGTGAGGCTTGGGCATCAGATCCCAACTGGAAATGCATGGTAAACTTAAAATACTGCTGCTTGACTTCATTAGACACAAACTATGCAATTTGCAGTTATACAAATTTACAATGTAGGCCAACACAGGCATTAAACTTGACACTACAGCACAATAAAACAAAGCCAAGACTTGACTTTTCAGTCCAGGCAAATATTGCATGTTATGTACAAGGACACTGTTTTGAATGTCTTGCAGTGAAGACAATTGGTAACTGTCAAAATGGCACAATTTCAGTGTCTTGGCCTAAAGACTTCCAACCACTGTCCATCTGAGTCCAACTGTCCATAAAATGTAACTTATCAGACTTTCATGGCTATCTGCCTCTTAAAGTCAAGGGAAGTAATAGTTCCCCAATGGGAGTCCTGCATTGTGAAGCCAGGTTGAGCAATCGCAGGCTGCTTTTTAGCAGAACCTACGACCAACAGGCCACGGGTTATGAAAGGGGTTACGGGGGCGAGTACACTGTCGCCAAATACAAGTCTCTACGACAAACTGTTAAAGGGTCCTGGCTTATCAAACGGCATGGGATACTCAACTGTTAAACAGGGACTCTCTGCTGAGTACACTGACACCTCCCACAAGTCTCTACAACAAACGGTTCATTAGTTGGGGAAAGGGGGTGTGGTCAATCAAAAGGGGCAGGGTAATCTATGATCTGTTAAACGGGGACTCTGAGTACACTGAATCTTTTTCATTGATTGGATTCCAGGTTTGCTTATTCTGACGTCAATTAACTCTTGTTGGACCATTAGCCTAAGGGTCTACTTTTTCCACCAGCACTTAATGTTTAATGGATGTAATCAATAAAGACATGATACACTGAGCTTCATTATTACATTCTTTTTTTTTTTTTTTTTTTCAGCATTTCTTGACAGATGCACATTATTAGGGCAGGGCTTTGAAGGACATTGGCCGTAATGCATTAACAATTTATCAAATCAAGTCTTAGATATGTTCAGTTTGTATTTAGAAACTGGTGTACCATATCATTTTGGGACTGACTCATGGTAAGTTACACAAATGCCAAAAACTAGTGTTGGGACAACGAAGCTACGACCATGGTGTAGTTTGTTACAGCATAATGTTTGTGAAGATTATCCTGCTGAACAAAACACATGCAAAAATCCTCATAGGCTAATTCCTAACAGACCCCATGGTGATGCTAACTTCCGTGTTGGCCTTCAAAAATAAGTCATTTAATTTGCTCTCCATTGTGTTCAAATGCATAGTGTTGGGAACATAGACTATATATAAATAATGGAGGTAGTCACCGTGACGTGGCCCGTTGGAAGCATCAAGTTCATCGTTAAACTCGTCGCCATCTTTTTTCCGATACGGGGAGCAGACCATATCTGGACTGTGGAGGAGGAGAGGGATCTGATCACTGACTACAGCCTCTCTACACCTCAACCTGACTGAGAGAAGTCGCTGCTAATTCATGTTAGCATTAACTGGAGCATTAACTGGGATGTTAGTTTTGGCTAGCAAAAAACATAAACAAAATGTACGTTACTTACCTCAGAAAAATTAAACAGCGACTCCTTGGAGTGTCTGTTAGTCCAACCAAACGCTGAACAAGACATTTAATGAACAAAACGTCCAAATAAACTGTCATTAAGTGAAAATACAGTGAAAGGGTCAAAGTTATGAGACCAAACCATTAAACGTCCTTTTTTATATATATGTTATATTTAACTTTATTGACACGTTACCGTGGATTTGCATTGTTCTGCTTCTCTCCTGATGACGGCTGGCCTTGTTAGTGACCTGTCAATCAAAGGTAGCCACGCCCCAAATCATACGATTCTTTATCTTCAATTTTCTTCTAAATGGGGCCATTATTTGAACTATTAACACTATCAAATTGTCTTGAAGATTTTTTACTACATTTACATTTAGTCATTTAGCAGACGCTTTTATCCAAAGCGACTTACAGGAAGAATAAAAGCAAACAATGTATAACAAGGTATAGTGCAAAAAGAGGCATTAGTGCAGCAATAAGTGCTAGTGACAATGCTCTAAGGAGTAGAGTTGTCGTGGTGCTAGGAGAGAAGATGCTCTCTGAAGAGCTGGGTCTTCAGGACATTTTGAAAGGTAGAGAGGGACGCCCCTGCTCTGGTAGGAACTGGTTGTGCGTTCCACCAGCGGGGAACAAGAAATGCAAAGAGTTTGGATTGCCTTGGACCAACGGGGGGTAGAGCCAGGCGCCGTTCATTAGAAGAGCCCAGCGGTCGTGAGGTAGCATATGTCTGAATCAGGGCGTTCAGGTAGGTAGGAGCAGTACCGGAGACAACTTTGTAGGCAGCATTAGAGATTTGAATTTGATGCGGGCTGCAACAGGTAGCCAGTGGAGCTCGATGAGCAGCGGTGTGACATGTGACCTTTTTGGCTGGTTGTAGACCAGGCGCTGCCGCCTTCTGTTTCATCTGAAGTGGTTTTACTGTGCAGGCTGGTAGGACTGTCAGGAGGCGTTACAGTAATAAAGTTTTGAGATGACGACCGCTTGTGTCAAGAGTTGAGTGGCATGTTGAGTTAGGTAAAGTCTGATTTTTCTGATGTTGTAAAGTGCAAAGCGGCATGACCGGGCAACAGAGGCAACATGACTGGAAAAGGTGAGTTGGTCATCAATCATCACCCTCAAGTTTCTCACCACCCTAGTGGGGGCAAGACACAGGGAGTCAATTTAATGTTAATGTCTTTGTGTATTGTAGGTTTAGCAGAGGGGACCAGCAGTTCAGTTTTTGAAAGGTTCAGCTGGAGGTGATGTGCATTCATCCAAGTGGCTCCACGTCTGAGAGGCATTCAGAGACCCGTTCAGAGACCGAGGGGTCATCAGGAGGAAATGACAGATAGAGCTGAGTGTCATCTGCATAGCTTGATTGAGACCATAGTGTTGTCCTAAAATTTTCTGAGGTAATAAATCAAGTGAGAAGTTTTCTCATTTTGCATTGAAATGAATGGACAAAAATGTTTTTGCAGCCAAACTTAGCGCCCCCTGCTGGAATTTTCGGTAGAATGCAGCTTAAGGCACTTCCTGGTTTGCCTCCCTGCTCAGACCTGGAGGTTGCCGCCTGATACCAACAGATAATTTAGCATACTGCATTGCCAGACGGAGATATATAATTCTATAATAAATGAACAATAATTGATTAAACATTATAGTTGCCAACATCAAATCATGTTTGCAAAGGACAAGGGCCATAAGTCAAGTTGTCTTTAAGCAATCCAAATGAAACTCATGGAATTCCTGAATGTAAACACCAACTTTTGGTACAATGTGGCGACTTGCTGCATCCATTGTAATGATCAAACAAGTGTGTGACTGATCTCGACGGAATTAAACTCTCAGCCGTGACTTTGTGAAACTGCTCCTTGCGGCTATAGTTTATTATTCTTTGTATTGTTTTACAATGCATGTTGAACAATGTGTTGATCTTCTCACCTGAAAACTTGGTAATATCAGTTATAGCAAGCAATGCACTGCACGGTTCAACCTTCTCACTACATTGCACAATACAATATTGCTCAGCAAAAAAACAGTAAAAGTAAACTCGTAACTGGATTATGCAATATGTAACATGCAGAAAGGCAATTGAGCAATAGAGTCAGTTCCTTATTAAGATGTGTGTACAAATATGCAAATCATACAATCAACCTTCAAATTAAAATACAACCAGTGTAGAAGATATATCTTACACCTTGTCAGGATTATAAATAATAAAATGTCAAAAGTGCAATCATATATTTGAGGTACTGTATATGCTCTGCTGAGGTAAGTGGACACAGTGCCACAGACTGGAGCATATGTGCTTCTGTGTTTTTGTTATAACAGTTCCACCTTGGTCTTTAAAAAGACTTAAATAATTAAAAGAGAGTACTTGCATTACTGAGGTGTGAAAATAAAAGAATAAAAAATATGAGAAATAAAATCAAAACCATATGGGCAACATAATATATCAAGTTTTGTCCTTTACAGTAAAGTGATTTAAGTTTTCTGAACCTACCATTCTGTTCTGACTGTTCTAATATTTGCCTGTTTGCCACATTACTAATGATTATTCATCAGAAAGCTCATTGTGTAAATATTTTGTGAATGCATCAATGATTAATCCTATATCATCCACCCATCCATTCTCGTCCGCTTATCCGGGGCCGGGTCGCGGGGGCAGCAGGCTAAGCAGGTGGCAATATCAATACTGAGGTATTGATCAAAATTAAAAAATAAATAATAAAATATTTGTTTTTTTCCCGTATCGCCCATCCCGACCCTATGCTACGGTCTGGGAGATTTTCTTTGCTAAAAAAGTGACCAGTGTAGAATTCCCTGACTTCTGTTTTTATGCAAGAACGTAATAAACATCCTGTAAATGTCCCAGTCCAGAATATACTATACCTCTCTAAATCACAAAACATTCCCAACCATTTGCCTTGCCAGCTAGAGTATTGTATCAATCAGCACGTGTCATAGAGTACTATGAGCTGCATCACTAGGAGATTGAAACAGAAGGACTCGATCTGTGATCCTCCCGTTCCCTTTCAGCACCATCCGGTCCTCGTACACGGACACGGTGCCGAAGGCGTCGCTGTCAGGAGGCGTCTCGATCACACCCTCTAACGTCAAGTGGTGCACGCCTGTTTCTTTATCCTGGTGGTATCCACCGTCATGGTCGTGTCCAGCCATGAAACACACCACGCTGCTGTGGGACTTTATGATGGCCAGGAGCTCATCGAAGTTCCAGGCCAGGCAGATTGGGTCTGTGGAGCGGGGGTGGACCGGGAGGTGGCCTGGCCGAGAAAACAAACATTTAGATGTTTCTTTTTACAGGTGAAGCTGTTCCAAAAATCCATTTTACAAAAGTCCGGTCTCAAATTTAACACTTTGAGGACTCTTTAACCCTTAATAGGGCACTCATTGAAATACTTGTAAATTCCAAATTTCAACCCTAGAGAATATTGGAGGATATTACATACAGCCAGAATGTGTAAAAAACATACGGACCCGGGGGAGGGAGGTAATATTTTGAGAAAAAAAGTTTAAGACATCAAAGTGGCAAATCTACGAGAAAAAAATGCGCAGATTTATGAGATTTAAAGTGAATGTGCGAGAAAAAAGTAGCTTTCCCCCCCCCAGTTTTTCCTTTGTAAATCTGCAACTTTTTTGCGTGCAGATTTGCCACTTTAATCTAGTAAATTTGCAACTTTTTTCTTGAAATATTACCTCCCCCCGGGTTTGTATTTTTAGATCTAGATGAGTACTTACATGCTAAAAGGGGTATTTTCACTCAACCATACAGACAGCGATGGTTTTACACTTTTAACAACCAAAAGTACAGTTTGCTAATCTCAATATTCATATTATTTTTTTCATTGAACATGTGATTATCTATAGTCAGATTGCAAGAGAAATACAGTAAGAATTTCAAGCATTTTCAAGCACTTTATCCAAAATCCAAACACTTTTTAAACCTTGAAAATATAACATTAAAATTCAAGCATTTTCAAGGATTTTAAGCACCCGTACGAACCCTGATACGCACACGGAGAGATGATGTGGGGACGGGACTGATACAGACAGGTAGGTGCTTGTTTTGAAGCGCAGTGGGAGGGCAGCTCGGTATATTCAGTTTGTGTGTGTAAGTGTGTAAATGCACACTTGTTACGAACAACACCTCTGACCTTCAGAGGGCCATGCTAAAGGTGTGTGTGTGGAAATGTGATGAGTTGACTCAGGTTTTACTTACTGACAATCGTGACTCTTTCCTGCCGGTCGTCGGCGGAGGAGAGAACAGAGTGGAGCCAGTCCAGCTGCTCCTTACTGAAGCCACCGTTGAACATAGTGAACCTCTGCTGCAGGTCATCACACTCTGAAACAACAGTTTTAAATATTAAATCATTATCTCATTGCTCTTCAATGTAAGTCACCCTGGCTTTTAATCAAGTTTAAGTGGACATCTGTCAAAAAACTCAATTTTATTCAAATTTTAATTTATTTTATTCTATTTTAATTTTTTATTCTATTGTTACATTGTGTTTATGTATTTTAGTATTTTAGTTTTTACCTTATTTCTTGCTAACTGTGATATCTGTACAGCATTTTGGTCAACCCCGGTTGTTTTAAATGTGCTCTGTAAATAAAGTTTGACTTGACTTGACTGGTGTCCCTGAAATGGGTAATGTATAGGAAAATGTCCATTTATAGTTATGTACATAACCAGCGGCAGACTGAGGCTGTCTGAGGGGCGGAAAGTTTTCTGGTGTGCAACAGCTTATATGACATATCAAGACGTCTTCCTAATTTTAAGGTCTGCACAATCAGATTCTGTTTATTTAGAGCGCTGATTCACTTTAATAATGTTTTATTTATTACAAACTTTGAAAATTATTATGAATGTTAACACTTTATTTTGAAGGTGTCTACATAAGAGTGACATGAGCGTGTCATAAACATGACATGGGATGTGTCATGAACATTAATGACACTTTGAAGTAACATTAATGCTCATGATACTTGTCATGTCATGTTTCTGACAGGCTTGTGTGACTCTTATGTAGACACCTTCAAAATAAAGTGTTACCATATCTTACTTAAGTCACAAAGGCATGTTAAAAAAAATTGTCTCATCAGTCATTTATTTCAGTTAAGTTTCAATTAAGTTACATAATTTACACACAGTGTTATTACTATGCCAATGGCCATCCTTTGTTACATCCTTTTTGAGTGAAATGATCAATAAATGTCATATGTTACACTTTTGGTGTTTCCTGCAAAACTTGAAAAAATGACTTAGGCGATTATTTTAACAGGGTGACGATGAATTACCCAACATACACTTTGTATATTAACACAACACAAGAGTATTACACCTCATTGTACATCACACTTTCACACACAACCTCATTTGGCCATAACTGAAAAATCTACTTAATCTCCCACTATATGAATACATACTTCCTACGGTCACTGCACTAGTTAACCCAATATAAAAAGACCTGTGAGTGTACCTGGGGGACAGTTGAGGTCCTCGTTCTTGTTGAACTGTTTGATGAGCCTGAACGCCTCTCGGTGCTGCTCACTGGTGTCCTCTCTGCCCAGCAGGCTCACATCATAAGCGTCCAGCAGGATGAAGGTGAAGCCGGGCACCGGGCTGAAGTGGTAGGCGTAGATGTCGGATCCGGCCCGGGCTCCTCTCACGCTGTCCTCGGCGTGCACCGTGCTGTTGAGCCGTGAACTCAGCAGCGCGCTCCTGCTGAAGTTATAAAACTCGTGGTTGCCCCACACGTGGTGGACCTCCACGGGGCTGGAGCTGAACTCTCTCAGGACGGCGTCCAGGGCTCGGTCGGAGGCGTCCCGGGCCTTGTTGAAGCCGTCGATGACGTCCCCCAGCTGGAGGATGAAGTCCGGTCTGACAGCTGACTCGGACCAACTTTCCTGAGCGTTCCTGAGCAGCTGGAGGCTGCTCCGGTAGTAGCGCCTCCTGGTCCGGGTGTAGTTGAGTCCGTCGTCCATGTCGGCGTACTGGATGTCAGCTATCACCCCGAAGGTAAAGAGAGGCGGCTGGGGAGGACACTTGTCCATTCTCGGTGTTGTCTTTGGTGTTATTGTGTGTGAGTGCATTTGCCGAAAAATATGAAAGCGCATTTTCTTCTTCGTGTGTTTTCATGGCGGTTGGCAAACAGCTTTTATGTGCATTACCGCCCCCTACTGGATCGGACTGGAGACGTCAACAAGTTAAAAACTATATTGTCACCCTCTGGAGTCTCCAAAAGCTCCAAATAATCCAGACTTCTCCATCATATCCAGAATAGAAAACAAAGCAGCGTGGAGCTCTACTGTAAATTTACCTCTAAAGTTCTGGCTGTAAACTCCATGAGGCCAGTTTCAGTTTGATGATGATATACCAAGTAAAACTGGAGACAAGGTCAAATAAATTTTGTATAAAATGATAGAACTGGATGTAACCCTCTTATATGTTATATTTGCAATCTTTGTTCACATTTGCAACGTTTAAAATTCGTTATTGAGCATGATAGTGTTTTGAAAGTAAAAAAAAAAGGTTCAAAATCACATTTTATGTTGGACTAAAGAACTAAAAATGACACAAAATGACCAAAAAAAGACACAAAATGACCAAAATAGACACAAAATGACAAAAAAGACACAAAATGACTAAATAAAGACAAGAAAAGACATGAGGATTCAAAAATGGACAAAATAGACCAAGACTCCATAGATTTAAAATAATCGCCTAACTAATTTTTTCAAGTCTTGCATTAAACACAAAAAACTTCACCAAAAGTGTAACATATGACATTTATTGATCCTTTCACTCATAAAGGATGTAACAAAGGATGGCTATTGGCATAGTAATAACACTGTGTAAATTATGTAACTTAAGAGAAATAAATGACTTAGGTAATTTTTTGAACATGCCTTTGTGACTTAAGCAAGATATGGTAACAGTTTATTTTGAAGGTGTCTACATAAGAGTCACACAAGCCTGTCAGGAACATGACATGATGAGTATCATGAGCATTAATGTTACTTCAAAGTGTCATTAATGTTCATGACACATCCCATGTCATGTTTATGACACGCTCATGTTACTCTTATGTAGACACCTTCAAAATAAAGTGTTACCAGAGTGCAGTAACTACATTTTTTGGGTCAAAGGTCAAATAAATCGTCATGATTTTTTAGCATAAAAATGACATCATCAATACATGTAGAATAAGTGTCATATCACTTATCTACTTATAACCCATTTGGCTGGCCAGTTAAAAAAACATTTAAAAAAACTTTAAAGCAGTTTTTCTCAGTTTTACCCTTTGCTAGTTACTGCAGTTAGACTTTGTAGGGCAGTATACATGACCCGAGATCAATTGTAGGAATTCCTTTAATCTGGATGTGATGTTTTCCTTTTCCAGTCTGTTATTGAGAATCAATTCAGTTTTATTTATATAGCCTGGAACCAAAAATCACAAATTTGCACAGATGGGACTTTTGAACTGGGGGGACGAAGCTGTCAGCAAATGATTTCAACTCAGTGAGTTATTTTTCCACTCCATGCCTTAACCCAAGTATGTTTTATTAAAACATTTGTTAAATGAACTGTAGTGAAAACAACAACCAACATATTTACATTAATAAAAAGAAGTTTGTACATGAAATTCCCAGTGCAGCCAAACAAATTTACTGACTTGAAGCTGACTCAATGAAGGACCCAAAAACATCTCTCCTCCTTTATTACCCTGAACATACTGCTGGGCGATTTCTTGTCTTTCCAGTCTGTCAAGCCATTAGAACCAGTGTTTCCCACAGGATTTTGTGAGACTATGATGGTGTGACCCAAACAGAGTAGGGGGTCCGGGGGCATGCACCCCTGGAGAAATGTCTACCCTAAAAGCCTAAATCATTACATATTTTAATGAATTATTATAAAGGAGAATATGAGTTTTATTTAAGGCGTCATATTTTGACAGTCTTCTTGTAAATTCTGTGGTGGACTCTGCTAACACATCCATGTGCTTTTATTTTGAAAGCTACATGTGTTTGCTTTTATTTTGAAGGCAGGTCTAACACATTCTTACATACCGCCTTATGGTGTGTTCATTTACATTAAAAGTTGGAACTTGGAGCTCAGAACAACGTCGAAGATTCTGACATTCTTGTAGACCTTGAACGCACCATTAGGTACCACACAAACACCAGACTCTATGTGCTGCAATGTAAATAAGTCTAACTAATGGAGAATAATCCTCTGTTTTGCGATGTTTGTCGCCTTATGTAAGGACAGTTGGGGCGGGAGGGTCCCTAGTGCTATCTGCGTGCATGTGTACAGGGGATATCTTCTTCTTCTTCTTTTCTCTTATTTTGCTTCAACACCGCAATAATCTCAACCTTTAGTTTGCATATTTATGAAGGTATTTATTTCATTTTGTAAACAAAGGTTGGAAAATGCAGCATTCTGATCACAAAGGTCAGTTCTCTGCCCTCTCTTCTACTAGAGCACTCTCCTTTTCCCCACCTGAAAAAAGAAAAGACATGAACACTTAAGTGCTGATTTGAACCCATTATCAACGTCTCTGTTCCTGTTTCTTATAAACATAATGGCAACACTTGGAACTACAGCATTACACATTATGGTTTATCTACTGCAGGCCTTTTGTATTGTATTAGAAGGTACTGTTGTTGTTATTATCAGCAGTTTAAATAAAGTTGACCTGAGGTGTTGTTGCCTGGAGACCACAGCGTCAGACCGGTGATACACTTAGGGATCCACTTGAGGACGACGGTGGAGGTCAAGTCGCCCCATTCTCCCTCAGCTCGGTCCTGCAAAGGTGGAGCACACTTTTATGTGTTTGGAGAAGAAATACTCCAAAATATAGAATCGTAACAGATTTTGGTTCTTATTGCATGCAAATGCACATGCAAGCCTGAACACATCTGCAAACTCCAGGCTCACTGCAGCTCACAACCCAGACATAGTTCTAGTTATCAACATGCATTTTCAAGTTTTTATAGTTTACACGACCAATCACATCATGCATATAACTGAAAACAGCAAAAGATTACTTCTAGCTAGGGCTGGGCGATATATCAATATATTTTTTATAGGGCCGGGACTTTAACGCGTTAATTAAGATTAATTAATGACACAAAAATTAACACGGTCTGTTGGACTTGAACAAAAATAAACAATATTTTTGTTGCTTAAGCTTATGTATTCAGTCATTACTCAATGGTATACTAAAAATCCATGTGAAAAAAAAATTACTTCTCACTGTTCTCAGGTCAAATATTTATATTTTTAAAAAAATACATAAATGCTGCCCTTACTAGGGTTTGTCATATTTAGTTCTTTTGTAATGTTTGTTATTCTTTTCTCATATAAATATATTTATTTCAAAATTGGCCTATTTTATTTCATAGGCTATTTTTACTTACGATATTTTTTATTTAAATGTGCACTTTATGGAGCTTTGATTTAAAAAAAAAAAAAAAGTACTCCCGTTGTTATACAGTATTTATGTTAACTTAAATAAACGGTTTCAATAAAACTACTTGTGACATGTCATATTTGGCTTTGACTTTGACTAAACATTTGCGATAAAATTATCGGGATATAAATCTAATATATTGATATTCAGCCTAAATATATATCGGGACATGACTTTTGGTCCATATCGCCCAGCCCTACTTCTAGCGCTATATTCAACAGCAATGCATTCTTAGACATTCTCGTATATGAAAACACCCCAAGAGTGACACATGTCTGTGTTTAAGGCATCGCAGCACCTCCTCTACTCCCGCTGAGGTCCCTGAGGTGAGGTAACCCTCCCTGGAGCCCAGGTAGGGAGACTTCTGGGTTTTTATGTGTTTACTTGTCTCCTCATCGGTCACTGGCTGGAGTTTTAGTTAATAGAGTTGTCATGGTTACGCTGTGTGTCAGTGCACTGGGTATCATGTCATCATTCAGTGTGCCACTTTTCTAGATTATTGTGAGGAAATGAAGCTGACTTGGGTTGATGTTGACATACCTGCTCTGCTTGGTGGTATTCACCGTGCTGCTCACACCCGATATCAAACACATACTTCCCCGAGCCGCAGGGCTGCAAAACAGGAAGAGGATGCAAGAGACAGCTCCAATACTGAGGCAGGAGAATCTTCGGTAACGCTTTATATTAAGGTCCTTGTAATAACCATTAATTAACAAGTAATAAGGCCCTTGTAAGTCCTTACAAGATGCTTATTAACATTATTGTGTGTTTATAAGCTTATATAAGTGTTAATAATGGCATTACAAACACCCATGACCCCCCCATTATGTCTTTGCCATGCCTTTATTAATCTTATTTTGTTTGCTTATTGATATTAAAATATACTTTATTGCTCATCTATTATAAGTTAACTATAAGTTAACTATGCTTTTTGCAACTACCGGATCTAAAGCGAGAACAATGCCTTATTACTTGTTAATTAATGGTTATTAAGGACCTTATTATAAAGCGTTACCGAATCTTCTTTCATAATAACAATGCTATTGATCACAATGATACAAAATAAAAAAATCGGGTGATTCTCATGAAGCCAGTCTAAGTTCTGTCTGTGAAGATTATAAGGACATACTTTATTAAACTAAATATATTTCACTTTGATATGAATGAACAATATAGCCATAATGAGGCACAATTCATTGTTTTTTGTTAAAATAATATTTTCTATATTTTTTTTACATCTTTTTGATTCACAAATTTGCGTCCAGGTAAAAATGTCATGGTTTTCCCACACTTACACTTTTTATATACAATAAATATTTAATAAACTTTATAAAATTAAATATACATTTGTTTAAAAATGTATAATTTAACAGAATTTTATCAAATATAATGGTTTTCAACAATATATAAAGAACAAAATCTGAATGGAAATTGATGAGGAAAAATGGTTAAATGTTACGGTAATGATAGAATTGTTTGCATTAAAATATGTGTATATTTTAATAAAATACATTTTGGTGATACCAGCTACCCTTGAGCATATTTAAGTGCTTGCCAAAGAAAAAAAAAACAACCTTTCGTTGTTTTTTGTATTTAAAAATGTGCTACGGTAACAAATTTTGCTCACAGTGTCTCTAAAAATGTCAGAAAATACCTTAATTTTTAAAATATACATTATAAATTCATATTAAACAGTGACTTTAGATTGTATATGTTATAAAGGATCAAAGAAAATATGTATTCAATGCTCTTGGATTTTTGCTATGAGCTGTACCATGTTCATGGGAATCACCCCATCATTAAAGTAAAACTATTATTTAGCACAGTTTGTGTAGCTTGAGTCAAATTTTGGGGCACTAAAACAACAGTTCAGCATCTTCTTAATTTGGAGTGCACCTTTTATGTTGCTATACATTCTTGCCTATAAACTGTGATGGATGGGTAATCATTTTATTGTTTGCCCACCCTGATGATTTACAACCTGTCATCATCATGTCTTGGTCAATTTCTAATATTGTTCTGCTTTCTGAAAATCTCTCTTCAATACTTAGCAATCACATCGCCAGTTTCTATCTAATAATACCAAATTTCGAAGAAAAAAAATCAACAAAAGAAATTGCAAATTAATTCTCTTTTTTTTCATTTATTACTGTTTTTGGATGATCAGTAGTTGGTTCATCAAGATAAGCAGTAGGTGGCGCCAGTTCTACAGTTTACAGCCAGAAAACCTTTACATGTCCAAAATGATGTCATAACAAAAGAAGCACTCAAATGTTGGAAAACGATGGAAAAAATAGATGGAAAAATGCCAATTGTGCTTGTTTTTTTAATTGAGCAGGTCAATTAATCATTGTATTAAGCATTGGTTAAGCGTTTTGTACTGAGTAATCAAAGGAGAACTTACATTATTACTGACAAAGTTCCCCTTGTATCTGTTGTTAGAGTGGATGTACTCTCCGTCTGACTCCATCTTGTCATTTAGCCAGGAGCCCTTGTACTTGGAGCCAGTCTGTTGGTAGTGGTAAATACCCTGACCATGCCTGGCAACCAGATAGCAACAGTATGTCAGCAGTTTAAAAGTTTCTACCTAATAAGAAAGGATTTGGAAATGTACACGAAAAAAGAACCTTGGCTACATTTGGTTGAAAAGTGACATTTTTTCAGACATCCAAAATACATATGGATGATTCTCATGAAGTTATGTCTGTGGAGATTATAAGGACATACGGTTTGTGTTAAAATAATATTTTCTATGTTTTTTAAACATATTTTTGATTCACAAATTCATTAACGTAATGCGTACAGATAAAAATGTCATGGTTTCCCCACACTTATATACAATAAATATTTAATAAACTTAAAAAAATATATATACATTTGTTTAAAATGTATTATTTAACAGAATATAATCAAACATAATGGTTTTTAACAATGTATAAAGAACAAAATCTGAATGAAAATTGATGAGAAAAAATGGTGAAATGTTACAGTATTGATAGAATTGTTTGCATTAAAATGTGTGTTTATTTTAATAAAATACATTTTGATGATACCAGCTACCCTTGAGCATATTTAAGTGCTTGCCAAAGGAAAAAAAAAGTCAGAAAATACCTTAAAATGATAGATTATGAATTCTTATTAAACAGTGCCTTCAGATTGTATATAAGGGTCAAAGAAAATATATATTCAATGCTCTTGGATTTTTGCTATGATCTGTACCATGATCATGAGAATCACCCATATGACGATACCTTATTTTACCTGCATGTCAGTGGCTGTATATCATATGTAAATAGGTCCTCATGTAGGGCTGGGCGATATGGCTCTAAAAGATTATCACGATATTTCAGGGTATTTTTGCGATAACGATATTCTTGAGGATATTAAAAATACTGAAAAATACATAGAAAATTATTTTTTTTGTCTGTATAAATAAATAAAAATCGTACAACAAAATAAAAATCAATCATTAATCGAAATGTAGTGTAAATTGCAAATCTCAACAGTTGCCAAATACAAAAAATGTACCCTTGAGTATTAGCAAATAATAAAAATAACAGTCTGGGGGGAGAAAATTGTGTACATTTTATAGTACAATGTGATCCTGATGTATATTGAAATACAGTATTGAAACAACGTATGCAACATATGCAACATATACAACAAATCAATAATTTTCCCAAGATAAATCACATTTTGATGCATTTGTCTAACATTTTGTTTAAATCAAGCAGGAATGTGTTTTCAGAAATCAAAAGCACAAACATCTCAGTGACATTATAGACTTGTGATTTTAAAACTGCAGATATACCTCATATGATGCAGCCACTCTCCATCATATGTGTCTCCGTTGGGATAAGTGTAGACACCGTGACCCTGTCTCAGATCTTCAGCCCACGACCCTGACACACAAAGAAGGCAAACAATAAAAGTTTGTTTCTAAAGCTCCGTGTAGAGGCTTCAGCTTTACCTGTCAGGTAAAACAGCTTGAAACCTTCACATGACTGTAAACAGAAATGCTGTTAGACACCCCGGCCTGCACACACACTAATGAAATACTTGATTCATATGCTTTAGCTTTATTCTACCTTCATATTTAGAGCCATCTGGATAGAAGAAGGAGCCCTGTCCATGTTTCATGTTCTCATAATAGTCTCCCACATATCTTGCTCCGTTCTTGAATCGATATGTTCCCTATTCAACAAAACACCAAAGATAATAAACATCAGTCAAAAAGCATGAACAATACAGAAAAAGAGTGCAGGTACTAGATTAATGTGTGGTGCATTATGAAGACAATGGAGAACTGGGACTGTCGAGCAACTAAATATATCTAAATGTATCTTATATCAAGCAAGAATGGGAAAGAATTAGGGGGATTAGGGATGGGCAACTTAAATGCTGCAGGGGGCCACAATTTTTCATGGACACTACCACAGGGCCACATATAGGACCGTGCACTTAACCAGATATGATGAAACTGCAATTTTAAATATGTTTACAGTGCAGTAACTTAATATATTTCATGCTCAAATGCATGTATAACAGTATAAATAGGATAAAAAAGGTTTGAAGCAAATAAAAAATAACCACTTACTGTGATTTTTTTTTTTTTCAGTGCAAGAACAGCAGACCAACATTAATTGCAAGAAGTAGTTTTGTGCATTTCTACACTGCACTTTTAAGATTTCATGCACAAATGCATGTAGTTGTACTGAGGGCCACTTCAAGTGAGGGTGCGGGCCGTATGTGTCCCCCGGGCCTCCAGTTGCCCACCCCTGCTCTGGACCATACCTGTCCGTGCCTTCTGCCTTTCTCGTACTGTCCCTCATAAATGTCTCCGTTGGGCAGGACAGCTTTACCGACTCCGTGTCTTTCTCCTGCGTCGTTTCTGCCCCCTTCATACTCCTGAAACAGACAGAGAACACAGGTTAACATGTTAGCTGATGCTAATGTTACTTCCGGGGTCAACTAACAGAGCGACAGACAGTAACGCGAGTTTATTTCTGTCTCACCCCCAGTTTACTGCGTTCCTCATCAAACTCATCAGATCCGACATCCGACATGGTTCACTGTCCGTTTCTAAAGTTACAGTAAAACCTGCAAGGACCTCAGGTCAACTCTCTCTGCTACTGCCTGTGTACTGTTACCACGGCAACAAACAGTCCCACGTGACCAAGAGTGTTTTGTTGCTATGGTTCCCACAGCTCATCAAATCAATCAAATCTGTAGTTGAGTATTGTTTGTTTATTCTAGATGTTTGTTTATTTTGATAATATTTTGTTTTGCTGGTAAATTGTTTAGTTTAATAATCATTATTGTTTAGCATAATTAGTTTACATATTATTTTTGTGTTTTATGGTATTTGGGTTGGCACCATGGGGGCCTGATGTACCTGGGTGGGCCTGTGGTTTTAGACCACCGCGCAGACAGGCAGCAGGAGCCATGTTTCTTTGTTCTCTTTGTTTGCTTGCTCGCAATGGATAAAATAAACCTTTTGGAACTAACAATCATGCATGGACTTCAGCTTCTTTGCCTGCATACACCACCCGCCCATGGTGCATCAGTGGCATTTTGATTAAGTTTGTTTTAAGTTTAATTTTGGTTTTTTTTCCGGACAAAATTGCCACTACAAAATCAAATCAAATTAAATCAAAATTAATTTATTCATCACCGAGGGGAAGTTCAGTTAGTCTGGTAGAATCTCTGGAAGAATGAATGTATACTAATAATGTATTCTGCCCTACCAAGCCAGTAACTACATTTTTGTTCAAAATTGAGTTTTCTCTAAAAATGAACCTCTTAATGTCTGTTTTATCTTGTGACAAAGTTTTAGATTTCAATTTTGCTTCATTTCAAAGAAATAATTATATAAAAACCACAAATTCCAACTCAAAACCAAGCAGTAATTGCACTTACCACAATCTGCTTTGGATATATACTAATGGTAAACACATTAGCATGGTAACAAATACACACTTCCTACGGGCACTTTTTTAGGAAGTCATGAGAATTGTGCTGCAAAAGTATATGAGTATAAGATTATATTGCATGCCAGCAGCCTCATTATTCTTAAACCCAGCTGTGTGAAGCCATTCAACCCCAAACAGATTCAACATATCCTGCATTATTGATGATAATGAATGAGCTGTTGCTCAGAGAGGAGCAATTGTCCATCAGCTGTCCATCAAATGATATCAAAGTGCATCTCTGACAGATAATAGACTGTGTGACCTCCGTTTAGCAGCCCTTTATTTAGACAACTTGAACTTGACTTGACATTAACTCATAAGCCGTGAGATTTTGCCATCTGTTGCATTAAGGATTAGAATAAATGCAAATGCAATCCACTGCATTCACTTTGGCTTTCTGAGACTCGTGAGGAGGCAATATTCAAAATGCCGAAGCAGTTATTCAATCAATAGAAACACACATGCCGGTTAAAAAAAGGCAAATGAAAGGCAGTTTGTGGCTGCAGTGATAATCCACTGCATCATTGTCCTCACACTCGGTATCATTGTCCCTTTGAGGGCAGTCCCTAAGAATATCTCACTCCTGATTGATTCCCTAAAGCAGCCATGTCTAAGATCTGCTGGAGGTTCATTGGCTGCTTGTTCATGATTTAGCACCTTCTTGCCCGTTTACAGCCATCTAATCTTCCTCTCATGACACCAGAATTACAGCTGAGTCACGGCTTGAAAACCTCAACTCACTCAAAGCTTCATGTCCCGTAACCATGGATACAGTGTTGGGGAGGGTTACTTTTAAAACAGGGGTCTCAAACTCAAATTACCTGGGGGCCGCTGGTATCAAAATGACTAAAAAAAGACACAAAATTACTAAAAAAAAGACACAAAATGACAGAAAAAAACTAAATTACCCATAAAAGACACAAATTGACCAAAAAAAAGACACAAAATTACTAAAAAAAGACACAAAATGACCCAAAAAAGACACAAAATGATTGAAAAAACACTAAATTACTTAACAAAGACACAAAATGACCCAAAAAGACAAAAAAGCCTAAATCACTTAAAAAAATACACAAAATGACCCAAAAAAGACACAAATTGACCAAAAAAGACACAAATTACTAAAAAAAGACACAAAATGACCCAAAAAAGACACAAATTGACCAAAAAAGACACAAATTACTTTAAAAAGACACAAAATGACCCAAAAATACACAAAATTACTAAAAAAGACACAAAAGTATTAGAAAAAGACACAAAATTACAAAAAAAAGACACAAAATGACAGAAAAAAAACCTAAATTACTTAAAAAAAAGACACAAATTGACCAAAAAAAAGAGACACAAATTACCAAAAAAAAGACACAAAATGACAGAAAAAGACACAAAATTACTTTCTGGTGGTAGACCTTTGACCCCTGCTGCTGCTGCTGCTGCTGCTGCTGCTGACCCAAGTCTGGAGATTTTCTTTGCAGCCATCGCTCCATTTTTCCAGCATCAGTTAGCTAGCAAACTGCAGCTGTGGTAAAGCAACAACGTGCCAGTTTTTTTTCTTTCAGATTTTTTGTTATTTTTTCCGCTTTGCTCAATGAACAGAATCTCATATGCACAGTTCACTTCATACAAACTCAGTTGATACGATGAATTTTGGACAAATAATGAAGTAGACAACAGTTAAAACATCTAATGATCTAATTTTGTGCATTTCAATTTTTTCCAAAATGATTTGGCGACCCCCAGAAATCATCTCGCGACCCCAACTTAATTTTAGATCAAATAAAACAAAAAACTAGAAGGACATTTGGAGAGAGTAAAACTTCTGCTGAGGCTCACAGTGCTATCAGAAGTGAAAAATCATTAGTGTATCCAGCTCCGCTCCAAAGTGTAATAATGAATTCTTTCTTGGCCCATGTTACTCCCTTCCACCAAGCTACATACAGATCTCCATGGCAGAGTAATCCCTACAAGTAATCACCAATTTAATGAAACAGTGAGGTGATACAGCTCATATTTTATATGTTAATATTTAATCCCTGGATACATGTAAAGCTGAGCTGGTGGCATCTGTCTGCATGTAGACACATTACGCACAGTGGGCAAACTCATTAGAGAGCATCTTGTTGTGGGATATGCTTACTAGCTTTCTTTCCAAGAGTGACATCAGAGTGACATTCAATCTGTGTGTGAAACGACAGAGCTGGAGCCAGGAAATGCTTAGCTCAGCATAAAGACTGAGAGCACAGGAAATAGGTCTTGCAAAAGTTCAAAAGTTCACTCATTATTCCCATAAACCAGGGGTTGGCAACCTTTATAAACAAAAGAGCCATTGTTGGCCAAATAAAGAAAAAAATGTCAGAATGGAGCTGCAAACCTTATTTCGAGCCTTATGATAAAGACAAGACAGTCCACTAAGTCTAAATTAGTCTGCCAGCATTGCTAATAGGTCATAATAAGCATTTATTAACCCTCTGGAGTCACCAAAAGCTCCAAATCCAGACTTCTTCATGACATCCAGACTAGAAAACAAAGCAGCGTGGAGCCCTACTGTAAATTGACCTCTAAAGTTCTGGCTGTAAACTCCATGAGGCCAATTTCAGTTTGATGATGATATACCAAGTAAAACTGGAGACAAGCTCAAATATATTTAGTATAAAATGATAGAACTGGATGGACCGTCGCAGCCTACATGTCGAAGTATCCTTGAGCAAGATACTGAACCCCAAATTGCTCCCGATGCTGTGTTCATTGGTGTGAATGAATTCCCAATGGTGGCAGGTGGGACCGTTTAGGGTAGCCTCTGCCACCAGTATGAATGTGTGTGTGAAAGGGTGAATGAGTGCTTAAATCGCTTTGAGTGGTCGCAAAGCGACTAGAAAAAGCGCTATACAAGTGCAGGTCCATTTACCATTTATTGAGCATGATAGCATTTTGAAAGTAAAAAAAAAAAGATTCAAAATTACATTTTATGTTGGATTAAAGGACTAAAAAAAAGACACAAAATGACCAAAAAAGACACAAAATGACCAAAAAAAGACACAAAATGACTAAAAAAAGACACAAAATGACCAAAAAAAGACACAAAATGACCAAAAAAGACACAAAATGACCAAAAAAAGACACAAAATGACTAAAAAAAGACACAAAATGACCAAAAAAAGACACAAAATGACCAAAAAAGACACAAAAGGTCTAAAACAAGACACAAAATGACCAAAAAAAAGACAATGACCAAAAAAAGACACGAAATTACTAAAATAGTTAATGGTTAATATGACTTTGTCAGTAAGCAGTGAGAACCCACGTGCAAATGAGAGGCTGGACACCAAAGAAATGTCTCGCATTCGGAATAGAAAAGCTAACCTAGTTATGGAAACTCAAAACTAGACTTGAAGTTGGCAAAATGTAGAGGTTAAAGAGCTAGACCATAGGCCACATGTTGCCTCCCCCTGCCATAAACAAATCATTGTCCTTTTACAGTTTGATTGTGATTAATCAAACATAGCAAGGTAATAATACTTTGGGATTTTTTTATTGGTCATAGTTTTAATTTTGTTGGGTGTTTTTGTTTTCAAATTAAGTTAGTTTTCATTCGTTTTTAGAGTGAGTTTACTAGTTTTAATTAGTTTTTATTTTTGAGAAATGCTTAGTTTTAGTTTAGTTTTTATTAGTTTTAGCGTTATTTTTTGTAATGGGCTATGTATTGGGTGCAAGATTCATAGAGATCAAAATAAATTTTGCCTTTTTTTCCTTTGGTTTATCCATCTCAGCCCTAATAAGGTTATTAACTCTTACAGTTCCAGGTGTTTTGAATTTTTATTCAAGTGTAGACATCCCAGCCTCTAAATATTTAATAATGTGTTCCTGCATGTTCACTAACAGAATCCTCTTTCTAATAGAAACACTGGATTATGTATGAAAATAGTTGACAAAGACAAAAACGAAGGACATTTTCACTATAATTTTAGTTTTGTAACCACACAATACAGTTTCAGTTAGTTATCGTTTTTTTTTAAACTCTTGCTTTATGCTAAGCTAGGCTAACCACATCCTGGCTCTTTGTTTAATGAACATTTCTTATATAACAAGCATGATATTAATTCATAATTCTTATCGTAAAACTTTTCTTTTCATCCTTCAGTGATTTAATTCAGTTTAGGTCAAAAAGTTTTCTTTTTGCATTATTCTTGACTTTTTCCACCGTCCTGTTTCAAACATTGTGGTGCAGCAGCCTCTCCCTCCGCTAGTCCTGTGTGTCTAACAGGTCATTGTTTTCCTCGCTGTCCTACAGCGTCCCTCTTTAGAGGATGATGGCAGCGGAAAAGAGAGCTCTCTAAATCTCTGACACGACCTTTAGTCCACTGTAATCTCAAAAGCCGTCCCAGGAGGATCCTGAGGGAATTTCTATTGAGGGATTCATCAGCTCCGTCTTTATTTATAAGTCTGTCATGGCAATCACAAGAGTCACAGATGCATTTTGTGTAATATTTCAAAACAGTCACTAAGCCTCAGAGACAGGGTTACTTTATTGTTCTTCAGCTACAGGAATAGTGGTGAACGTTTGGTTCACTTTGAACTGATCTTTTCTCTGACTGGAGAGAAATGAGAAGTCTGTGAGTGATTCGTTCATTTTCACGCAGCATGTTCCCTCTTCAGTCAGGACAGGAAACAGAAATTATTAGTTTGTGACTCAACCATGCGTCCTCAACAGGCGGCAACCTCCGGGTCTGAGCAGGGAGGCAAACATTTCTGTCCATTCATTTCAATGCAAAATGAGAAAACTTCTCACTTGATTTATTACCTCAGAATTTTTTTTTTTTTAGGACAACTCTATGGTCTCAATCACTTCTTCTTTTTTGTCACTGTGATTTTATTGGATGTTTCATACATACAACATATAGCTCAGGCGGCAACCTCCGGGTCTGAGCAGGGAGGCAAACCAGGAAGTGCCTCAAGCTACATTCTACCGAAAATTCCAGCAGGGGGCGCTAAGTTTGGCTGCAGAAAGATTTCTGTCCATTCATTTCAATGCAAAATGAGAAAACTTCTCACTTGATTTATTACCTCAGAATTTTTTTTTTAGGACAACACTATGGTCTCAATCACAAGTAAAAAAAAATCTTCTTCAAGACAATTTGATGTTAATAGTGTAAATAATGGCCCCATTTAGAAGAAAATAGAAGATAAAGAATCGTATGATTTGGGGCGTGGCTACCTTTGATTGACAGGTCACTAACAAGGAGAGAAGCAGGAGAGAAGCAGAACAATGCGTATCCACGGCAACGTGTCAATAAAGTTAAATATAATGTTATATAGATATAAAAACGGACGTTTAGCGGTTTGGTCTCATAACTTTGACCCTTTCACTGTATTTTCACTTAATGACAGTTTATTTGAACGTTTTGTTCATTAAAAATGTCTTGTTCAGCGTTTGGTTGGACTAACAGACACTCCAAGGAGTCGCTGTTTAATTTTTTGAGGTCAGTAACATACATTTAGTTTTTGCTAGCCAAAACTAACATCCCAGTTAACGCTCCAGTTAATGCTAACATGAATTAGCAGCAGCTTCTCTCAGTCAGGTTGAGGTGTAGAGAGGCTGTAGTCAGTGATCAGATCCCTCTCCTCCTCCACAGTCCAGATATGGTCTGCTCCCCGTATCGGAAACAAGATGGCGACGAGTGTAACGCTGAACTCGATGCTTCCAATGGGCCACAAACCAACGGGTGACTTCACAGTGACTACATCCATTATTTATACTGTCTATGTCCCCAACACTACACTGGACTGTGTGCACTTGAACACAATAGAGAGCAAATTAAATGACTTATTTTTGAAGGCTAACACAGACGTTAGCATCATCATGGGGTCTGTTAGGAATTAGCCTATGGGATTTTTGCATGTGTTTTGTTTTGCAGGATAATCTTCACAAATGAACATCACTGTTATGATGTCTGAAGCGTTAATGCAGCCAACAGAAGTAAATAGCTAACGTTATGCTGTAACCAACTACACCATGGTCACATGACTTGAATGTCACGTCCGTTATGCTTCAGACGCTAACCAGCGGTTTTGACAAGCTAGTAAAAATGTGGACTTTAAATTGTTTATCAAATTATTTCATCTGTACCGAAACTGAAACGTTAAAATGAGAATTTGAGGTTTAAGGGGGAGTAATGTGTGAACTATTTCTTGGTGAGTAACAGGATGTGATACTGATCTTTTGGACATGCTGTCACATCCTGACCCCAACTGTGTACTTCACACACATTCAATCATCTCACTCTCACAGCTATTATATTCCACAAAGTATTTTATCCAGATTTCAATCAACAATCATGTATCTTGTGTCCCTTTTTTGGCAGATTTTTCTGCTACTGCAGATCATTTTGTCAAATTGTAATATTAATTTTGTGAGTATATTAAAATGTGCTTTCTCAACTTCAAAAATTTTGATTTGAGGAGGCAAGAAATTTGTGTGGCAGGGAATTTAGGGAGTTTGGCTGGCTTGCATGTTGATCTATGGATGACAGGTCTAGCTGAGGTTGTGACAGGTCTTCTTGGGGAACGGCGTTTGTGCAAGGCCGCTGAACCCTGTCTCCTATAACACACACACACAAAAAAACGCTATCATAAGTTACCTCTGCCTACTGCTAATTATTTTTCCCTCCCGAAAATGTGCATACAGACAGACAGCCAGACACTAACCTTAACGTTAACCTAACTGTTACTTGCTGGTGTGAGGAGGTGGCTACGAGAGGACTTGAATGGGAGAGGGAGTTTCCTCCTCGTGCTCCTCGGAGCGTTTCTTTGTTAATTTAAATGAAAACAAGCTCCCTTGCTTTGCCATATTGAAGTTTTATTTTAGCTAGCTACCTCCTGTGTCTGTCTTGAGCTTGCTTGAAAAGCTTGTGCTCAAACTTAATTCATTTCATTGGATCACTTGCTGGTGACGATGAAGCCTGTGGGCAGGCTTAAATGGTAAATGGACCTGCACTTATATATCGCTTTTCTAGTCGCTTTACGACCACTCAAATCGCTTTTACACTACAGACTGCGCTCATTCACCCATTCACACATTTATACTGGTGGCAGAGGCTACCCGGTGCCACCTGCCACCATTGGGAATTCATTCACACACCGATGAACGCAGCATCGGGAGCAATTTGTGGTTCAGTATCTTGCTCAAGGATACTTCGACATGTAGGCTGCCATGGTCGGGGATTGAACCACCAACCATCCGGTCGGTATGCGACCAATCTACCAACTGAGCCACAGCCGCCACTTAAGAGGCTGAGAAGCTTTCATTCACTCTCCAGCTAGAATAAAAATCACTCACTACAGGCCTGGGACAAAATGGGTGGTCCCAGGCCCACCCGGGCCCAATAGTAACGCTTCGGGTGTTCTTTATTATATATAGCTAATTGGTTTTGGTGGACCCACTTAAGTATGTATTGTTGTTGGTGGTGTTGTGGCGTGGGTTATCTCAGGGTCCTCCGGCTTTCTCCTGCAGTTGCTTCACTAAATTAACTTTCTTTTAAAAGAAGGCAAGCAGTGCATGAATGTGTGTGGTGTGGTTATTAATGGTGACCTGTAGTGTGAAAGCTCTTTTGGTGATCGCTGTGAACAGAAAGTGCTATAAAAATATGATCCATTTACTATTTAAGTGTATCGTTTTGGTTCAGTGATGAGAAATATGTTTTTATTTTTTATTATATATATATATATATTTTTATGGTGTATTCCTTGTCTGCGTGCTGTGCCATTTGTTTATTCTTTCCCCTTTTCTGTGGTTTGTCACGTGAGTGCTTTATGTGGGAAATAAAGAAAAAAGAAAAAAAAGAAAAAAAGAAAAATGTTTTTATAGACTTTAAATGTCTTTGTTTGTTGTATTTGTTTTTGTGTATTTTCTCGATGGTTCTATGCAGGTTCATGTATACTTATGCTGCTAGTTTGGCTCACTCAACATAAGGGAGATTTGAACTCACCGGACCATTCTGATCAAATAATAGACAAATTAACTAATTAGATAAATGAAATAATCCATATAAACCTTTTTTATATTTATTTATAGGGCTTTATGTAGCTTATAAACTATATATAAAGATTTTATGGTAGATATGTCAACTTAAGAGCCTCTAATAGCTGCTAATCCTCGTGGCTCTGTTTGGTTCTAATCTTTGCAGCAGAGCAGTGAACACGCTAAACAAACAGTGTGTGTCTGTCTGCGTGCCTGGAACATTTCAGCATCAACGTGAGCTCTGGATCTCCGGCAGAGGTCACCCTCCTTTGGCATTCGTTTTTTCTTGAGCTGCAGTTGCTCCGGGCCGTGGGTTTATAACAAAAGCTTGGTGACATCTCCATGATACGACATGCCAAGCTAATCACTTTCCTCCACCCACATTCATTAGAGGCTTTGACCTAAATATAGGTGATTGCTGTGTCTCCTAATGCGCCAAGAGGAACCTTATAAAAGCAGTTAGGGTCAAAACTGGCAACGTTTTTCAGCTGGAACTTGTGCTGGTGAGGACACGTTTCATTGTTGTGTGGGTGTGATAGTTACTGCACTGTAATACATTATTCTGTAGTCATTTAATTTTACTTAATATATTTGATAAAATGTATTAAATATAAATGCGTCCTTGATTTTGAGGCAGTTGTTTAACCCTTTATCAGGCAAAGAACTATTTGGTAACTTCAGGTAATATTTTGAGGAAAAAGTTGCAAATTTACTAGATTAAAGTGGCAAATCTACAAGAAAAAAAGTTGCAGATTTAAGAGATTTAAAGTGGGAAAAAAAAACAACTTTTTTCTCCCAGATTCATCACCTTAAATCTCATAAATCTGCGACTTTTTTTCTCATAGATTTGCCGCTTTAATCTCATACTTTTTTCTCAAAATGTTATTTTCATATGTTTTTTTTTTACACATTCTGGCTGTATGTAATATCCTCCAATATTCTCTAGGGTTGAAATTTGGAATTTGCAAGAATTTCAATGAGTTTTATTAAGGGTTAAAGTGGTGAATCTGGGAGAAAAAAGTTGCTTTTTTCCCCACTTTTTTCTTGTAAATCGCTGACTTTTTTCGCACAGATTTGCCACTTTAAGTCTCTTAAATCTGCAACTTTTTTTCTAGTAAATTTGCAACTTTTTTCTCGAAATGTTACCTGAAGTTACCAAATATTGCTCTTTGCCTGATTAAGGGTTAAGTAACTTTAATCTAAAAATGTTTGAGATAGAATCTACTTATTTTGATCACATTAAATATAATCTTTATGTGTATGTAATTCTAAATCAAGAGAATTTTGAATGAATCCAACACAATAGAATAAGTCCGTTTTTAATTGACAGGCACTTCCTGTTAAGTTTTTATTAACTGAACTTGTAATGTAGTTAGATTTAATTAATAATATTGCGTACAATCTGTTACCTCAATTTTATTGAGTAGCTATTGTTTATCTATCTTTACAGTGTGGTAGGATTTCATGTGGTTTCTGATTCTGAGGACACATAATAAGAGCTCATAGTGATTTATTATGACTGATATCCTTTTTTTTTTTTTCTATAGCTATTAGAACCAACAGCCGGGAGCGCTCCTCTTCTCTGGGCTGTGCAGCAGAGATGAGCTCAGATGCTGAAATGAGTGTTTTTGGGGAGGCGGCCCCGTACCTGAGGAGACCCGAACGAGAGAGAATCGAATCCCAAAACAGGCCCTTCGATGCTAAAACCGCAGTGTTCGTGGTGGATCCAAAGGAGCTGTTTGTTAAAGGCACCCTGCAAAGCAAAGATGGCGGCAAAGCCACCGTTAAAACTGATGTAGGACAGGTACGTAAGCCAGCCACACACTCCAAGGTTATAATAGTTTTGGATTTTTCAGTAGTTTTAGTTTTAATTCATTTCTATATATAAGTAACAGCATTTTAGCTCAGTAGTTTCCCGGTCATGTGATCAATTCACTTAAAATCTTAACCCGCTGCCCCCGCGACCCGGCCCCAGATAAGCTTAATGTTCCATTATATTTATTTACAGATTTGAACTTCTATTTTATAGTTAATATATGTTTTTACAGAAAAAAACTGGCAGCTGTGGTTACCAGAATATTTCCGTAAAATATACAGTACATATGTCAACATCTTTACAGACTTGTAAATTTTACATCCTTAAACTGTAGTAATTTTAAAAAAAGAAGTACATTTTAAAGTTGATTATACAGTCCTTTACTGCTAATTTAACAGGATGATGCTGCTTTTATACTAATTATTTATGCAAAATTTACATGCAGATTTTGCTTATTGTGTATTGAATACCAGTAAATTAACAGTTATTATTTATTGTACACTGAATACCAGTAAAATTTACAAGTTGTTCTGTAAAGTTGTTAACGTATGTACTGTACTTTTTTGCAGAATTATTCTGGTAACCAGAGCTGAAATTTTTTTTCTGTAAAAGCAACAGAATTTTTTTTACAGTCTATAATAACCCTGACACACTCTCTGTATTGTCCTGCTGACTGTTACAGGTTGTAACAGTGAAGGATGATGAGTTCTTCCCCATGAACCCGCCAAAGTTCGACAAGATCGAGGACATGGCCATGATGACACACCTGAACGAGGCCTCGGTGCTGTTTAACCTCAAAGAGCGTTACGCAGCGTGGATGATCTATGTGAGTCCTGAAACATTTACTGTCACAATGTCAAACATTAGAGTTTGTGATGTATGATGCCGACAAAGGCAGTGTGCACTACCTATTGTTCATGATTTTAAGATTTAATTTAAATATTCATATGGTGGGAGATTAAGTAGATTTTTCAATTATAAGTAAATGAGGTTGTGTGTGAAAGTGTGATGTATAATGAGGTGTAATACTCTTGTGTAGTGTTAATATACAAAGTGTATATTGGGTAATACATGGATGTACATTGAGATATAAAGAGACACAGAAATAGTTATTTTAACCCTTTGATGCACAACATATAAACACCTTCTAATTCTTAACATGGGTCCAAAATGACCCGCATTCATTCCCCATGTTATTTCATGCTGGCTGTGTGTTTGAATAACTTTTTTTTATTTATTACAACAGATCATTATATCCATTTTTCTAAAATATATTTAGTATAAAACAATAGAACTGGATGTAACCCTCTTATATGTTATATTTGCAACCTTTGTTCACATTTGCAACATTTATATTTTTTTTTATTGAGCATGATAGTGTTTTGAAAGTAAAAAAAACATTCAAAATCTGATTTTATGTTGGACTAAAGGATTAAAAAAGACACAAAATGACTAAAAAAAGACACAAAATGACCAAAAAAGCCACAAAATGCCTAAAAATAAGACTCAAAATGACTAAAAAAGACACAAAATGACCTTACAAAGACACGACTGGACATTGGCTGACATTCTCAGGATGATCAGGACACAAAGAGCTTCTATAAAAAGACAACATGTTTGATTTGACTTGTTTCAGACCTACTCGGGGCTCTTCTGCGTCACGGTGAACCCTTACAAGTGGCTTCCAGTCTACAACCAGGAGGTGGTGGTGGCCTACAGGGGCAAGAAGCGCCAGGAGGCTCCACCACACATCTTCTCCATCTCTGACAACGCCTATCAGTTCATGCTGACTGGTAAAGTTCTCTTCAGTTATATATTATATAAAACATATATTATAATCACATTAAGGCTCTGATGTATTGCATGGTACCGTTCTAATATGAGTGTTGTTATTTGTTGTAGACAGAGAAAACCAGTCCATCCTCATCACGTAAGCTGCATTTTTAATGCAAAAGCTTCAGTCTGTCTTCTTTTTGTCGAAGAGGAAATAAAACCGTTGTGTCTCTTGTTGTGTAGCGGAGAATCCGGTGCAGGAAAGACTGTCAACACCAAACGAGTCATCCAGTACTTTGCGACAATCGCAGGTTCTGCAGACAGGAGGAAAGATGCTGCCGCCTCCGGGAAACTTCATGTAATATAATGACTTCATGGTTTCAATAGTCTACTAACAACCCTTCACTGTTTACATTTGTAACCACCAAGGTTATAATAGTTTTGGATTTGTCATTAGTTTTAAATTATGAGTTTTTAGAGTGAGTTTGCTGGTTTTTATTAGTTTTAATTTTCTGGAAAATGCTTAGTTTTAGTTTAGTTTTTATTAATTCGTTTTTGTAATGGGGTATTTGTTGGGTGTGAGATTCAATAAGGTCACAATAAATGTTTCCTTTATTTCCTTTGTCTTATTAGTTTATTAACTCTATGGAGTCTTATAGGGCTATTTTGTCCATTTTTTAATCCTTTTCATGTCTTTTCGTGTCTTTGTAAGTCAATTTGTGTCTTTTTTGTTCATTTTGTGTCTTCGTTTAGGCATTTTGTGTCTTTTTTGGTCATTTTGTGTCTTTTTTTGGTCATTTGTTTCTTTTTTTTGTCTTTTTGTGACTTTTTTGGTCATTTTGTGTCTTTTTTGGTCTGCTTTGTTTTTGTGTCTAGATGTGATGAAGAAGCCATGCTTTGGCGCTTTTGGAGACTCCAGAGGGTTAATTCATAAAACCAGATAGATGAAATAGATTTCATATCAACCAAAAAAGTTTATGTATGAAAAAAGTTGACAAAAACGAAAACTAAGGACATTTTCACTATAATTTTAGTTAGTTTTAGTTAGTTTTGTAACCACAAAATACAGTTTTAGTTAGTTATCGTTTTTTAAAAAACTTGTTTTAATTTTGATTTTAATTTCAGTTAATAGAAAATGTTTTTTCAATTCTAGTTTTTGTAATTTCTTTAACGATGATAACCTTGGCAACCACTTTGCTTCTTTTCTGCATTTGTAATATTTGCACTTTGTTTTCTGTGTTGCTGAAGGGGAACCTGGAGGACCAGATCATCTCTGCTAACCCGCTGCTCGAGGCTTTTGGGAATGCCAAAACTGTCAGAAATGATAATTCCTCACGTTTTGTGAGTGACAAGAAACTTTATCAATACCCAATTCTGATATCTCACTTCGTTTCATACATTGATTATTGTATATTCTTTTCTTTTTCAGGGCAAATTCATAAGAATCCATTTTGGAACCTCAGGAAAACTGGCTTCTGCTGATATTGAAACTTGTGAGTTGGGACACAATGGAGATATGTAATATTTCATAGTAATGTCTTGAGTTTAAGTCTTTTTTTTTCTTTTGGTAGATCTCTTGGAAAAATCAAGAGTAACGTTTCAGTTGTCTGCAGAGAGAAGTTACCATATTTTCTACCAGGTCATGTCCAACAAAAAGCCTGAGCTGATAGGTAACATATCACATATCGCATTTTGAGTCATGTCTAGTTTATTGAATGGCTTACACACTGCAAAAAACATGAAGCTTACCAAGTATTTTTTTTCTTATTTCTAGCAATAGCATAGAAATTATATTGTTTTGAGTGTAATTTACCTACTGACCATAGCTTTATGTGCTTGAATTTAATTATTAGTATTGTTATTATTTGCTTATTTAATTATCTTATTGTTTAAAGACTTGTTTTTAGGATTGACATTGTTAGCTATTTCATGCTTTTCAAGCTATTCAACTGTTGAATATGGTAGTATTGCTGGCTTATTTTAAAATGACCAAAAAAGACACAAAATTACTAAGAAAAAAGACACAAAATGACCCAAAAAACGATACAAAATGATTGAAAAAACACAAAATTACTTAAAAAAAGACACAAAATGACTAAAAAAAGACACAAAAGAAAAAAATGGAGCTATATCGATATATGCGATATGGTCTAATTCCATATCACATTTTTAAAAATATTGATATATCTTTTATATCGATATATCGCCCAGCCCTATTTTGAGACACAAATGACCAAAATGACTAAAAAAAGACACAAAATTGCCAAAAAAGACACGAAATTACCAAAAAATACACAAAATAACTAAGAAAGACACAAAAGACACAAAAAGACTAAAAAAAGACACAAAATGACCAAAAAAAGCACAAAATGACAAAAAAAAGACACAAAAGACACAATAAGACTAAAAAAAGACACAAAATTACCAAAAAAAGACACAAAATTACCCAAAAAAGACACAAAGTGACCCAAAAAAGACACAAAATGACTAAAAAAAGACAAAATGGAACTATATCGATATAGGGATATGGTCTAATTCCATATCATATTTTTTAAAATATCGATATATCGCCCAGCCCTATTTCGAGCATGTTATTTATTACTTATTTCTGTCAGTTGTTTTTTGCAGTGCATTTGACATGCACATTATTTTTTAACCCAGAGACTCTCCTCATCTCCACCAACCCCTTCGACTACCCGTTTGTCAGCCAGGGGGAGATCAGCGTGGCCAGCATCGATGACAGTGAGGAACTGATGGCCACTGATGTAAGGCACTCTTTTTGTTTTCCATTCCTGCAAACATGCACAGAGATATCAGTATCAGTGTTGTTATGATGCACTTTCAGAGCGCTATCGAAACCCTCGGCTTTACCGGGGAGGAGAGGATCGGCATCTACAAGCTGACAGGTGCTGTGATGCATTATGGGAACATGAAGTTCAAGCAGAAGCAGAGAGAAGAGCAGGCCGAGCCAGACGGCACAGAGGGTAAAGTTATCCAGTCTTTGGATTTTTTTTTCTTTTTATCATAATAGTCTTTTAATTTTTGATGATGTAAATATCTATTTTATATCTATCTTATCTTCAATAAGTTATTCACTCTGCTTTAACCCTAATCTATCAATTATGTCTGTTAAAAATCTTTACCATGCCGTGTTGGTATCAGTTTTTCCAGCGCAACCTCACCTATACAGTTGAAACCAGAAGTTTACAAGTTTAGTAATGTTTATGCTTTTTTTCTCACTGTCTGACATGAAATCAGACAATCACTTTTCCTGTTTTAGGTCATTTACCAAAATTATTTCTATTTGCTAAATGCCAGAATAATGAGAGAGGGATTTTTTAAAAGCAAATAGAAATAATTTTGGTAATCCTAACGGACCTAAAACAGGAAAAGTGATTGTCTGATTTCATGTCAGACAGTGAGAAAAAAAGCATATGTGTCTTTTTATATAGTGAATGTAAACTTCTGGTTTCAACTGTATGTCCTGATAATTCATTTTTAACTTTGACTTACTAAGAAACAAAGGAAAACATAAAATCTGATCTTGAAAATTATGTTTCACATACAGAAATGTACATGTTGCAAATATGAACACAGGTTGCAAATATAACATATAACAGGTAAAATGAGGATAATAT
This sequence comes from Centropristis striata, assembly GCF_030273125.1. Taxonomy (NCBI): domain Eukaryota; kingdom Metazoa; phylum Chordata; class Actinopteri; order Perciformes; family Serranidae; genus Centropristis; species Centropristis striata. Next base: position 6,855,426 of record NC_081537.1, read on the forward strand.
CTAGTTCTATATTTGTTCTATACAATGCTGTTGATATAGTTTTTTTTATCAGCACAACCTCACCTATATGATCTGATAATTATTTTTTCACTTCGACTTACTCGATTAACATTTTGAACCACATAAAACACAGTGGTGGTAAATATAACATATAAGACATAAAATGAGGATAACATCTATATTTTATCCTAAATATATTTGACTTTATCTCTGGTTTTACTTGGCCTATCATCATCAAACAAAAACTGGCATGAAGTTTCAAGTCAGTACTTAAATGGGAAGTTGACGACAGGGCTTCGTTTTTTTAAATATTGTGACATCATCATGAAAAAGCCATGTAATTTGATGACGCCAGTGTGATCTGTGACTCCAGAGGGTTAAAGTTTTTTTTACTCTTCTTACTTTTTCTTTGGTTAGTGGCTGACAAAGCAGCTTACCTGATGGGTCTGAACTCTGCAGACCTGCTCAAAGCGCTGTGTTACCCCAGAGTGAAGGTCGGGAATGAGTATGTGACCAAATCGCAGACTGTTCAGCAGGTACCTGTGTGTTGTAAGCATTTGGAATAACAAGATCAGGGGTCGGCAACCTTTATGTGCAAAAGAGCCACTGCTGGCCAAAAAAAGGTAAAAAATGTAGGAATGGAGCTGCAAACCATATCTCAAACCTTACAATGACGATAAAACAGCCTACTAAGTTAGCATTTATCAATATGATTTTGTCATAAAGCAGTGAGAACCAAAGTGCAAATGAGATGCTTGACACTTGACAAATATCTCAGGAGATTTGAAATCGAAACCTAGCCTGACTAGGGAAACTTAAAACTAGACTTGAAGTTGTCAAAATTTAGAGGTTAAGGTGGTGTCTCATAGACTTTTGTAAGCTATGATGCACATTTAAGTTGACCAAAAAGTAAAAAAAAAAAAAGTTTTTATGCTGCATAAAAGCTGCACATTTTTACAATTGAAGAACAGAAACTGCTTACACAGAGCAGAGAGGAGAGGACAGGACAGGAGAGGCTGTAAGAAGAGCCTCATGGGCACTTGGAAAAGTGTTGTATTTATTAATTATATTTCTTTCCAATTAAAAAAAAAAGATTTATCAGAGAAATTCATATACCAATTATGTCCTCCAGTATTTTTAAAGGCTTTATCTCTTTGATGTGTTGGGATCTCACTGCCACTTGTCATGTGCAGGTCTACAATTCAATCGGTGCTTTGGCTAAATCGGTCTATGAGAAGATGTTTATGTGGATGGTCCTCCGCATCAATCAGATGCTGGACACCAAACAGCCCAGGCAGTTCTTCATCGGAGTGTTGGACATTGCTGGGTTTGAAATATTTGATGTAAGCTTGCATTCCTCAGTTTATTTACTGTCATTTTGTAATGAATCATGTTGTCATTCTCTACAGTTAATGGTTTGTTTTTACAGTATAACAGCCTTGAACAGCTGTGCATCAATTTCACCAATGAGAAACTGCAACAGTTTTTCAACCACCACATGTTTGTGCTGGAGCAAGAGGAGTATAAGAAGGAGGGCATCGAGTGGGAGTTCATCGACTTTGGCATGGACTTGGCTGCTTGTATAGAGCTCATTGAAAAGGTTGGTTCATTTATCATATCATGTAAATTTATATAAATGAATGCCTAGTGTTTTGTGTCACATTTTTTTTACTGTCTTCAACAGCCAATGGGCATCTTTTCCATTCTTGAAGAGGAGTGTATGTTCCCCAAGGCGTCAGACACCACCTTCAAAAACAAGCTGTATGACCAGCATCTGGGGAAATCAAACAACTTTCAGAAGCCAAAGCTTGTCAAAGGCAAGGTGGAGGCTCACTTCTCCCTGGTGCACTACGCTGGCACCGTGGATTACAGCATCACAGGCTGGCTGGACAAAAACAAGGACCCGCTCAATGATACTGTAGTCCAGCTTTACCAGAAGGCCGGCCTCAAGCTGCTGGCTTTCCTCTACTCCAACTATTCTTCATCTGACGGTAAGAACTGCTGTGATCCTTTTTTTTTTTTTTTTGTCACTGTGATTTTATTGAATGTTTCATACATACGACATACAGATACAGCAGGAATGACAGACAAAAAATAAATAAATGGGAAAAGCTGCCAGCGAAAAAAAAATCATAAACATTCAGACACAAAACATAATAATAATAATAATAATAATAATAATAATAGGAAAAAAAAACATGACCAAATGTCAAATTAATGATTTTGGTTATTATAAAGAAAACCATTTCATACCATGCATTAATATGAACAAGAAATTGAAGAAAACAAGGGTGGTCCAATCATTTTTTCCATGACTGTATAATAAACATTGCACAGTAAATATGTTAAAAAGCGCTATATAAATGAAATTATTATTATTATTATTATTATTATTATTATTATAATTATTATTATTATTATTGTAAATAAAGTTGGTGTAATCAAGTAACAGTTTAAGTCATTTATCAAGGAAAAGAAATCTAATATTTTCAGTTTCAAGATTGACTGTTCTTCTCTCTTAAATATAATAATAATTTAAGAGCTGATATCTAGACATTTTTCATGGTAATGGAAAAGGTCAGGTAATTTCACAGAGTGAAAAGTTTGCATAAACAAAGCCACAGCAGTGGATCCCCGCAGTGTATCGAACTACTGTGATTCCTAACATTTATTACATTTAAAGAGCTTGCAATTCAGTCTTCTAATGGCAATAAAAACATTTGTTTTTCCAGAGAACCCTGCAGGAGGAAGTGGTGCTACTGTAAAGAAAGCTGCAAAGAAGAAAGGGTCATCCTTCCAGACTGTGTCAGCCCTCTTCAGGGTAACTCCGTTCTAAAATAATATTTTAGGGATGCTCATAACTTTGTGAAAATAATTGTCATACAGTGGTTTTAACACAGTATTGTTCATGTTGAACAGGAGAACCTGGGAAAGCTTATGACAAATCTCAAGAGCACCCATCCTCACTTTGTTAGGTGTCTGATTCCAAATGAAACTAAAACTCCAGGTATTTTAGTTCATATTACAAACAATCCTAATCTAAGGATTGTTTGCAAGGATTGTATATCTTTAAATGGTTTCTCAAGCAGCTCGCTTATAATCTTTTTCTGGCTGAATTTCAGGGATTATGGAACACCATCTGGTTATCCATCAGCTGCGATGTAATGGTGTGCTGGAAGGAATCAGGATCTGCAGGAAGGGCTACCCTAGTAGGATCCTGTATGGGGATTTCAAGCAAAGGTGAGAAGCAGTAGAGTATGTTTGTGAGAAATAAAGAAAAACTAACTTTTCTCTATTTCGTCTTGTAGGTACAAAGTACTGAATGCTAGTGTCATACCAGAGGGACAGTTCATTGACAACAAGAAAGCTGCTGAGAAGCTCTTGGGTTCTATTGATGTGGATCACACACAGTATAAGTTTGGGCATACCAAGGTAATTCATTTTTCAACTCCATAGCCTCAGTGTGTTAGAACCATAGACTGTATATAAATAATGAACGTAGTGACTGTGATGTCACCCATTGGTTTGTTGACTGGAGCATTAACTGGGATGTTAATTTTGGCTAGCAAAAAACATAAACAAAATGTACGTTACTGACCTCAGAAAAATGAGCAGCGACTCCTTGGAGTGTCTGTTAGTCCAACCAAACGCTGAACAAGACATTTTTACTGAACAAAACATTCAAATAAACTGTCATAAAGCTAACATAGAGTGTGAAATGGTTGAGTTATGAGACCAAACTGGTAAACGTCCTTTTTTATATCGATATAACGTTACATATAACTTTATTGACACGTTGCCATGGATACGCATTGTTCTGCTTCTCTCCTGATGACGGCTCCCCTCGTTAGTGACCTGTCAATCAAAGGTAGCCACGCCCCAAATCATACGATTCTTTACCTTCTATTTTCTTCTAAATGAGGCCATTATTTGAACTATTAACATCAAATTGTCTTGAAGAAGATTTTTTACTAGTGATTGAGACCATAGTGTTGTCCTAAAAAAAAATTCTGAGGTAATAAATCAAGTGAGAAGTTTTCTCATTTTGCATTGAAATGGATGGACAGAAATCTTTCTGCAGCCAAACTTAGCGCCCCCTGCTGGAATTTTCGGGAGAATGCAGCTAAAGGCACTTCCTGTTTGCCTCCCTGCTCAGACCAGGAGGTTGCCGCCTGGTTTTTACCTTTGGACTTTTACAGTGTTTCCACTTTATCAAAGTTAAATGGAATATTTCAGTCACTTAAAAAAACGTTTGCAACGGTTTCAAAACAACAATATGGGGAACAGTCAAAAACCAAGTTGGTGACGGTGAAAATGCTCAACTTGTAGCTTCAAAGAAGTCGTCAACTCATCAATGGGTGATGTCAGGTTGACTCCATCCAGTATTATTATACTGGCAATAGTGTTGACTTTGGATTTGAGTGCAAAGAAATTTTATTTTATTCTAGGGTTGAAAATGTTCTATTTCCTGTAGGTGTTCTTTAAAGCAGGACTCTTAGGCCTACTGGAAGAGATGAGGGATGAAAAACTGGCCTCTCTCATCACCATTACTCAAGCCTTGTGCCGTGGCTTCCTCAAAAGGAAGGAGTTCCAGAAAATGAACGAGAGGAGGTAATAAAAATGATGGTAGTTTTTGTCACAGATGATTTGTCACATGTACACAGAATGTAGGCCTAAATAAATTGCATGTTTGCAGTTTTGTTCATGTAATTCAATAAAAAAATGTACTTTTACTCTGAAGAACTAAGAATGAGCTCCATCTTTTCAGAGACTCTATTTACATAGTGCAGTACAACATTCGCTCCTTCATGAATGTGAAACACTGGCCATGGATGAAGCTTTACTTTAAGATCAAGCCACTTCTGAGGAGTGCTGAGACTGAGAAGGAGATGGCCATCATGAAAGTGGAGTTTGCCAAGTGTAAGGAGGATTTAGCCAAAGCTGAGTCTAAGAGGAAGGAACTGGAAGCCAAAATGGTTTCCCTGCTTCAGGAGAAGAACGACTTGTGTCTGCAGATTCACTCTGTGAGTAGAAAGAAATATACTTTTTGCATTAGATATAGCTGTTTAACCCTTTGGAGTCTTGAGCTATTTTGTCAGTTTTTGAGTACTGTGTTGGTAACGCTTTATAATAAGGCCCTTAATAACCATTAATTAACAAGTAATAAGGCATTGTTCTCGCTTTAGATCTGGTAGTTGCAAAAAGCATAGTTAACTTATAGTTAACTTATATTAGATGAGCAATAAAGTATATTTTAATATCAATAAGCAAACAAAATATGATTAACAAAGGCATGGCAAAGACATAATGGGTGGGTCATGGGTGTTTGTAATGCCATTATTAACACTTATATAAGCTTATAAACACACAATAATGTTAATAAGCATCTTGTAAGGACTTACGGGCCTTATTACTTGTTAATTAATGGTTATTACAAGGACCTTAATATAAAGCGTTACCAAAGTGTTTACTGTGCTAGTGCATATTTTCAGCACCTCATCTATTTGATCTGATGCATATTTTTTCACTTTGACTTACTGGATCAACATTTTGAACCCAGGATACAGAAAAAAAACCCAAAACATAAAACTGGAGTTTAAAAAATAGTTTTGTTTTTTTTATTTACAAAACATAATCATGCTCAGTAAAATTTTTTAAATGTTGCAGATGCGAATATATATATATAAAATGAGGATCTAGTTCTATATTTCATACTACATATATTTGACCTTTACTTGGCCTAACATCATCAAACAAAAACTGGCAGAGTTTGAAGCCAGAACTTTAGAGGAAACTTGATGTCAGGGCTTGAAGTTTCTTCGTTATTACGCCATGACATAATGAAGAAGTAATGTGTCAATGCTTTTGTGGACTCCAAATGGCTAAGTAAGTCATCTGACAGCGGGACTGCATGAAACATGAATTAAAACTGTTTTATGTAACAGGAAAGTGAGAGTCTGGCAGACGCAGAGGAGAGATGCGAGGGGCTGATCAAGAACAAGATTTTGTTGGAAGCCAAAACCAAAGAACTCAGCGAGAGACTCGAGGACGAGGAGGAGATTAACGCTGAGCTGACTGCCAGGAAGAGGAAGCTGGAGGACGAGTGCTCCGAGCTGAAGAAGGACATTGATGACTTGGAGCTAACCCTGGCTAAAGTGGAGAAGGAAAAACACGCCACTGAAAACAAGGTGTGTGTCTGCTTGGTGGCCATCTGAACGCCAACCCCTGCAAGCCATGAATTTACTACCACATTGACATCTTTTTACACATTCAGGCATGTGTGCAGATGTCACTAGGGACGGGGGGGGGGATATGTCCCTCCCAGATTCATAGTGATCCTGATCCGTCCCCCCCACTTTCAGCGACAAACATCGCCAGTAAAACAGAGGATTAATGTTCCGTTAGTTCGATTATTTACATTGCAGCACATAGAGAGTCTGGCGGCTAATGGTGCGTTCAATGTCTACACGAATGTCAGAATTTTCGACGTTCCGAGCTCCAAGTTCCGACTTTCAGTGTAAATTAAACACACCATAAGGCGTTACGGTAAGAACGTGTTAGACCCGCCTTCAAAATAAAAGCAAACACATGTAGCTTTCAAAATAAGAGCACATGGATGTGTTAACATAATCCACTACAGAATTTACAGGAAGACTGTCAAAATATGACGCCTTAAATAAAACATAAGAATCCTTATTCTCCTTTACAATAATTCATAAAAAATGTGCAATGATTAAGGAATAGTTGCATTAGAATGTGTGAGAGGCACCAAATTTAGGCTTTTAGGGCAAAAATGTTCTCTGGGGGAGCATGCTCCCGGACACCCTACTTTGTTTGGGTCCCCCCATCATAGTCTCAGAATATCAGTCAGTAAATTTGCTTGGCTGCACTGGGAATTTCATGTACAAACTTCTTTTATGTAAATTTGTTGGTTGTTTTTTACACTACAGTTAATTTAAAATGCTTAAATGAAACATATTTTAGTTAAGGCATGGAGTGGAAAAAATGGGTTGAAATTATTTGGTGAGCTTCGTCCCCCCCAGTTAAAAAATCCCATCTGCGTCCCTGCATTCAGGTGAAGAATATGACTGAAGAAATGTCGTCTCTTGATGATACAATCAGCAAATTATCCAAGGAGAAGCTTGCCCTGCAGGAGGCCCACCAGCAGACACTGGATGACCTGCAAGCAGAGGAGGACAAAGTCAACTGTTTGGCCAAAGCCAAGATCAAGCTGGAGCAACAAGTTGATGATGTAAGCTACAGACATTACCTCTTTGAAATCATGTCATGTATGACTTACTAATTCTACTGTGTTTTAAATAGCTCGAGGGCTCTCTGGAACAAGAGAAGAAGATCCGGATGGAAATCGAGAGGGCAAAAAGGAAGCTTGAAGGAGATCTGAAACTAACTCAAGAGTCCATAATGGATTTGGAAAATGACAAGCAGCAGCTAGAGGAGCGCCTTAAAAAGTGTGTACTGGTACAACAGTGTCTAAGCATAATGATAAGTACTTAAAGGGATGGTTTGTATGAGATACTTATTAACTGCAGTAGATGATGGTCTGCAGGTTCCCAGTTTGGAGAACCAGACGCTCCAGGCAGGAAACAGACTGCAGACGGGGACAGTCACAAAACATATTTTAACCACCTAAACAAAGGCCCACCCTAAGAATATTGTACCTGTTTATGTGTATGATATATTTGCAATATGTCCACCGATTTTTGTCGCTATGCACAGTGTTTCATTTGGCACCTTTTTTTGGTCAACCGTATATGGTTCGATCCAGGCGGCAACCTCCGGGTCTGAGCAGGGAGGCAAACCAGGCTTGAGGCATGGATGTTTGCAGGAACTTTTCTTTTTAGTAATTTTTTAAAAATCCAGTGTCATTAGCCTTTACATGTCTTTTATACTCCATTGGAATATGCATTTCATGCATGAAGTTGTGGTTTAGTGGTTTAAGTGGTTTATGAAAAATAATCTGAAAAAAATATTGATGTATGGTGATTAAATAGCAGTTTTATTGTGAATGGCCTTTTTTTTGGCCACGGGGGTCACCAGAGGGAATATCTGGCACTACATAAAAAATACTAATGCAATCAAATCAATTTTTTTGCTAATCTTTGACATATCCTGGTTATTTTTTTTTTATTTTTTTTTTTTTTTAAGAAATTATGGAAAAATCAAATATATGCACTGGCATATAAAGGGTTAAAATTCTGAAAATGATTTAATGTTTGGTAGTTTTCAACAAGTCTGAAGTTGTTTCAGAGATTTATGGAAAAAAAAAAGAAAAAATATTGATGTATGGTGATTTAATAGCAGTTTTAATGTGCTCTAATCATATTCTATGGTTTTGTATGACAGGAAAGACTTTGAATTCAGCCAACTTTTATCTAAAATTGAGGATGAGCAGAGTGTGGCTGTCCAATCGCAAAAGAGAATCAAGGAGCTTCAGGTACTTCAAACTTTCTTTCTTTTTTTAAGGATGAACTAAAAATATTTTCTGCAAGCCAATAAGTGATCACAGGTGTTTGTTGCTTTCCTCAGGCCCGCATCGAAGAGCTGGAGGAGGAGATTGAAGTGGAGCGTGTTGCCCGGGCGAAGGTGGAAAAGCAGCGGGCTGATCTCTCCAGGGAGCTGGAGGAGATCAGCGAGAGGCTGGAGGAGGCTGGAGGAGCCACTACCGCTCAGATCGATATGAACAAGAAGCGAGAGGTCGAGTTCCAGAAGCTGAGAAGAGATCTGGAAGAGTCGACCCTCCACCACGAGGCCACCGCTACGGTTTTAAGAAAGAAACACGCTGACACTGTGGCCGAGCTGGGAGAGCAGATAGACAACCTGCAGAGAGTCAAACAGAAGCTGGAGAAGGAGAAACAAGAGTACAAGATGGAGATTGATGATCTGTCCAGCAACATAGAGCTCATGGTCAAGGCAAAGGTAGGCTGGAGCAGCTATTCTCAACCTCGGGGTCGGGACCCCAATAGGGGTCGCAAGATGATTTCTGGGGGTCGCCAAATCATTTTGGAAGTCATCTCTGTCTCCACTGTGTTAAAGTATTCATGTGTTAATGTGTTTTAGTCTTTTTGGTCATTTAATGTCTTTATTTTTTTGGTCATGTTGTGTTTTTCTAGTCATTTTGTGTCTTTTTTTTTGTCATTTTGTGTCTTTTTTGGTCAATTTACGTCATTTTTTGCTTAATTTTATGTATTTTTTTGGTCATTTTGGGTCTTTTTGGTCATTTTGGGTCTTTTTTTGGTCATTTTGTGTCTTTTTCAGATCATTTTGTGGTCAATTTGTGTCTGTTTTGGTAATTTTGTTTCCTTTTTTTGGTCTTTTTGTGTCTTTTTTGGTCAATTTAAGTCCTTTTTTTGCTTAATTTTATGTATTTTTTTGGTCATTTTGTGTCTTTTTTGATCATTTTGTGATCAATTTGATTCTTTTTTGGGTAATTTTGTGTCTTTTCTGATAAAATCCCAAAGTAGCAAGTTATTACTTAACAAGGAGTCTCTGACTTGAAGCTGACTGTTACACACTCAGGAGGTCAGAATGGACTTTTAAACTTATAGCAAAGGACTTAGATTAAAATTAACAATAAAATATAAAAAAATATATATAAATACACGGACAGAGAGATGTTTTAGTTGTTGTCTGCTTCATTATTTGTACAAAATTCGTCGTATCAACTGAGTTAGACCAGTATGGAAGAGATACGTAGTCAATATAACATTAATGATATCAATGTCATTGTTGTTATTAATATTACAGAGTAATTACGAGAAGTTGAGTCACTCTCTGGAAGACCAACTGGGTGAATTCAAGACAAAACATGAGGAGAACTCTCGTCTCATCACTGAAATAAATGCTCAAAGGGCCAGACTTCAGAATGAAAACGGTTTGGAGTCAAATCATTTTAAATAGACGTGTGGAGTTCAAGTCTCTTCTCTCTTCTCACACCTTGTTTTCTCCTTGAACAGGAGAGTTCTCCCGTCTTCTCGAGGAGAAAGAAGCGATACTCTCTCAAATGACGAGAGCGAAGCTCGCTTTCAGTCAGCAGGTTGAAGAACTGAAGAGGCATGTGGAGGAAGAAACGAAGGTTTATGTCATTGCTTCACTTTATACATTGATTATCTTAGAAGGTCAGCTGATAAGCTTGAAATAATATAGGTTGTAGGATCTTAGGAAGCTCAGCTAGGCTCACAGATTTGGCCTTTTTCAGGTTTCATTTAAAGGACATTCTACTGTGGACATCAAGGAGGTTTAACCTTTATTTATTTTTTATATTTTTACCATTTTAGGCCATTTTTCTCTTTTTTCCCCTTTCATTTGTTGATCATTCTGTGTTACAGCTTGAGCATGAATTTTTTTCAGGCACTTTTCTTTTCAGTAAAATTTTTTGACTTACCATAATGGCAGTGAGATTAAAAAATGTGGTTTGAATGGAAGTCTATGAGGCATTTTTGGCCACAAAGGTCACGAAAGAACTGGCATATAAAGGGTTGAAATTTTGAAAATTACTTTTTAATGTTTGGTTGTTTTCAACAAGTCTGAAGTTGTTTAAGAGATTTATGGAAAAAAGAAAACATAAAAACATAAATAATTCATTTTTTGAAAGAAATTATGGAAAACTTCAAATATATAAACTGACATGTAAAGGGTTAAAATTCTGAAAATTATTTAATGTTCGGTAGTTTTGAAAGTCTGAAGTTGTTTAAGAGATTTCTGAAAAAAAATCAGAAAAAAAATATTGATGTATGGTGATTTAATAGCAGTTTTAGTGTGCGTGGCCTTTTTTAGCCACGAGGGTCACCAGAGGGTTGTAAATTTAAGGAGGACATAAGAGTTAAATGAATAGTTATTGGGAACTACATGCATTCACCAGAGGAGGGCTAGTTTATCTCAGCACAAGAGCCTCAAGATAAATTCTAATGTCAACTACAAGTCAAATCTCAAAACCTCTCTGCTAGGCTAAGAATGCCCTCGCCCACGCGCTCCACTCTGCCCGCCATGACTGTGACCTGCTGAGGGAGCAGTTTGAGGAGGAGCAGGAGGCCAAGGCTGAGCTCCAGAGAGCAATGTCCAAGGCCAACAGTGAGGTGGCCCAGTGGAGAACCAAATATGAGACTGATGCCATCCAACGCACTGATGAACTGGAGGAGGCCAAGTGAGAGTTGTTCTTACACACGTAGATAGGAAATACAATAAAACATAAGGGATGGGGAATCATTGCTCATACATATTTCATTTTGCCTTGCTCAGGAAAAAGCTCGCACAACGTTTGCAGGAGGCTGAGGAGGCCATCGAGGCGGTGAATGCCAAGTGCTCGTCTTTGGAGAAGACCAAGCAGAGGCTGCAAGGAGAGGTGGAGGACCTCATGGCTGATGTGGAAAGGGCAAATGCTCAAGCAGCTGGATTGGATAAAAAGCAGAGATGCTTTGATAAGGTAAAAGAAACACTCTCTAAAAATAAATCACAACAAGCCACGGGTTTGGTTGTGAAGTTCCTGTTGAAAACGTTCAGACCAGCCGAACGCTTGGCTGATTATATTACTGCTTGTAACAACTTGACACTCAGCACTTCACTTCCTGAGCAATGCACCTGCCATGACATAGTTGTGTCCATAGACACCCGTTGGTTTGTGGCCCGTTGGAAGCATCGAGTTCAATGTTACACTTGTCGCCATCTTGTTTCCGATACGGGAAGCAGACCATATTTGGACTCAACCTAATTCATGTTAGCATTAACTGGAGCATTAACTGGGATGTTCATTTTGGCTAGCAAAAAACAAAAACAAAACTTGTGTTACTAACCTCAGAAAACTGAGCAGCGACTCCTTGGAGTGTCTGTTAGTCCAACCAAACGCTGAACAAGACATTTTTACTGAACAAAACGTTCAAATAAACTGTCATTAAGATAAAAAAAAATCTTAAAGATATAGTGAAAGGGTCAAAGTTATGAGACCAAACCGATTAACGTCCTTCTTTATATCTATATAACGTTATTGACACGTTGCCGTGGATACGCATTGTTCTGCTTCTCTCCTGATGACGGCTCGCCTTGTTAGCGACCTGTCAATCAAAGGTAGCCCTGCCCCAAATCATATGATTCTTTATCTTCTATTTTCTTCTAAATGGGGCCATTATTAGAACTGTTAACATCAAATTTTCTTGAAGATTTTTTACTAGTGATTGAGACCATAGTATGTCCTAAAAAATGTTCTGAGGTAATAAATCAAGTGAGAAGTTTTCTCATTTTGCATTGAAATTAATAGACAGAAATCTTTCTGCAGCTAAATTTTCGGTAAAATGCAGCTTAAGGCACTTCCTGGTTTGCCTCCCTGCTCAGACCCGGAGGTCACCCATTTCACCCATACACATTCATAGATTGGTGGCTGAGGTTACCCTGCTCATCACATAATAACTACTCACACACCGCTGGAGCAATGTGGGTTCTGTTAAAATCTTAAAAATCAGACAACCCATCCTTATCCAAAGCCTCATTCTGTGTCTCCCTTAGATTCTGTCTGAGTGGAAGCAGAAGTATGAGGAGAGTCAAGCTGAGCTGGACGGATCACAGAAAGAATCTCGCTCCCTCAGCACGGAGCTCTTCAAAATGAAGAACTCCTACGAGGAAGCTTTGGAGCACCTTGAGGTCCTCAAACGAGAGAACAAAAACCTGCAACGTATGCATATTACTGTGAAATAATAATAGTGTTTTCTTAGAAAGTCGTTTCAACAGGATATATATTTGCTTTAATATGAAAGTTATGTTCATATGCCAATTTATATTGGCTGGACCTGGTTGTTAATTGACAAAATGTGTTACATTTTCAGAGGAAATCTCTGATTTGACTGAACAGCTTGGAGAGAATGGTAAAGCCATCCATGAGCTGGAGAAGATCAAGAAACAAACTGAGACTGAGAAAACCGAGATCCAGACTGCTTTGGAAGAAGCTGAGGTAACTTCATCTACTAACAAGAAATAATATACACCTATATATTATACATAACAGGCCAAAAGTTTGGAAGCAACTTAAATTTTCTGTTCACAATGGCTTTCTTAAAAACCAGTATGGATTCTTTGGATTTTTGGATGTGTTTACTACACGATCATACTTTACCTTTATTGAATTGAACCATTTTCCTCCATTGACCTTTAGGTATACATTGATGTTACCAGACCATTGCAGAATAAATGTAAAGAAAAGAAGGGCTTAGTTTTAGGGTTGAGTAGATTTGGAAGAGTCACAACTTCAGTGCAAAAGTAAAAAACAAATCACAGTTTGCATTATTCACTTTAGCTCTTTGGCTTTTGAGAGTTTGGATACAAAAATCCCAATAAATCTCAACTGTGTTCATATCTCTGACAAACTACCACAGAAATGGCCTTAAATTGAAGCAGCTGAGTAAAGAAACAAGAGTTCAGATTTATACATTAAGGAAAGAAGGATACACAAAGTCTAAGCAATAAAAACCCAAAGACCTGATAATTATAGTAAAAATGTGTTCTAATAAGTGACTCTTTATATAATAACTAAATTTATTTTGTTGCAAAGTATAGCAATGAAACTATGATCTTTATTTGTAGAAATTTGATCTTGCTTCCAAACTTTTGGCCTGTAGTGTATAAATCAATGTTTATCTGTCCTCAAGGCTTCACTGGAACATGAAGAGTCCAAAATTTTGCGGATCCAGCTGGAACTGACTCAAGTCAAAGGAGAGGTTGATCGCAGACTGTCTGAGAAGGACGAGGAGCTCGAGCAGATGAAACGTAACCACCAGCGCATTGTGGAAACAATGCAGTCTGCCTTGGATTCTGAGACACGCAGCAAGAACGACGCCATGAGAATCAGGAAAAAGATGGAGACCGACCTGAATGAGATGGAGATCCAGCTGAGCCACGCCAACCGACAGGCAGCTGAATCCCAGAAGCAGCTGAGGAACATGCAAGCCCACCTCAAAGTGAGATATTGTTCTTTGGCAGCTTCAGCAAAAAGGTTGTGTTAGAGTTTTTTTTTTTTTGCAGAACAGATGAGAGGAGAGTAAAATCATTTTGACTATTTATTTAAGACAGCAATGAAAGAGTGAGCATGTACATGGACCTTCTCTGCTCAGAAATCACAGGCTGCTAAGCAGTTAGCTGTAATCACCTCCCAGAAAAGGATGCCTAACTTACTTTTACACAGAGTTTTATAATATGAATGTGCGACTATCTGATTGGTCAAAACTGTTGGGGCAGCACCATGGTTTAGACTCGGCCCGCCCATTACGTTAGCACACAGGCTAGTCCTAGCCTCTTGGTGCTTCAGCTTCCGGTCAGCGCCCTGTGGAAGAAAAAAAGCTAACAGCACACTTCTGTATCCTGTCTAGTGTTTGTCAGTGCCTGTCTCCACCTGGTCAGTGCCTGTCTCCACCTGGGCCTGCGGCTTGAATTGGAGCACGAAGAGTGCTTTTGTTTTTTATCTGTTTGCCCTCAAAATATGTGGCAATGTGGAAAGTGTTATCAGTATGTCCTTCCTGTTGATACTCCTATCTTCTGTGTGCTGTGCCTGGCATATAAAATGTGTGTTCCATGCAGCCAGATACACCTCTAAGCAGCATTTTACTAAAGGCCATAATGCAGACCATTGCTAATTTTATTAATCTCTAACAGTTGTGAGCTTTCCAAAGTGACTTTTACCTGCCGGTATTTCTGCAGGAACAAACCCTTCACCTGGATGAGGCTCTGCGGAGCCAGGAGGACCTGAAGGAGCAGGTAGCGATTGTGGAGCGCAGGAGCACCCTGATGCAGGCGGAGGTGGAGGAGCTCAGGGTCGCTCTGGAGCAGGCAGAAAGAAGTCGCAAACTAGCTGAACAGGAACTGGTTGATGCCTGTGAAAGAGTGGGGCTACTGCACTCTCAGGTGAGCAATATTACTAAGACATATCAAGCTAACCTCTTGATAACCTCTGGGCAATGGGTGGCTCGCGGGCCACATCCGGCCCGTTGACTGTCCTTATCCGGCCCACATGAGGTTAAATTAGAAATCAATACAACTGCGGTGCTTTTATTTTGCAGGTGGGTTACGTCGACGCACTCATTATTATTTTCCGTTCGTTTTTCATTTTACCACTCCACCTGATATTTCCTGCCACTGCATTTCAAAATAAAAGCACCCGTTTTACACTGGACGGCGCCTTTTCAAAACAAAAGCATCACAACATTGTAAAACACCTATAAAATGTACAAACATGAAAAACAAGCTCTATAATACAAAAACACCAATAGGAATCTTACTAAAGGTCATTTACAGTTGTGTTAAAAATAGATGGAAAAGTGATATAGTGACTGAGTATTTACTACTTTTTACTGCTATGTTTGATTTTCTCCACATTACCAGTCTTATCATAACATGTATTCTTATCAGTAGCAGCTCAAAACCAGATTACTATATTTTATAAAGCGATTTAATTAGTATTGAGCAGAATTTAGTTCAGAGTTTTGGTCCGGCCCCTGCAGCCTTCGTGGTATTGGTCTGTGGCCCCTTCAGGAAAATTAATTGCCCACCCCTGCTCTTGATAGTCCACTCCCATAAAGAAGGACAGGGGGTCTTTATGGGGAGATAACAGGCCAATAGGCGCCGCAGAGAAGTGGTGTTCATCATCTGAACACTGGAAGTCTTTGGTTCCAGATAGTGAAGATGTTTCCACGTCCAGTTCAGTCGGATGCTCAACAGCTCAAAATCACAACATTTACCTAGAAGGTTTTATAGTCTGTACCAGGCCTGGAATTTCCTCATTTTAGGGGCAAGTAATGTACTTGTGTTTATACAATGTATTGTATAAACAGTCACCTTTTATGACCAGTTTCTTGTTTTTCGGATGCAGAACACCAGTCTCCTCAACTCCAAGAGGAAGCTGGATGCAGATGTCAGCCAGCTGCAGGGTGAGGTGGAGGATGCAGTCCAAGAGGCTCGCAATGCAGAGGAAAAGGCCAAGAAGGCAATCACTGATGTAAATATGATGCATTTTACCTTTAATCATATCTAGAACTTTATATAGTGTGATTGTCAGAAACAGTGACAGTTAGAAGGCCCTCTGGTTGTCTCTATTAGATGCTCTTGTCAGCTCATTATGTGCATAAATCTCATAACTTGCTGTATTCTTGTAGGCGGCCATGATGGCAGAAGAGCTGAAGAAAGAGCAGGACACCAGCAGCCACCTGGAGAGGATGAAGAAGAACCTGGAGGTGTCTGTGAAGGATCTGCAGAACCGTCTGGATGAGGCTGAGAACCTGGCTTTGAAGGGGGGCAAGAAACAGCTCCAGAAACTGGAAGCTCGGGTAAAAGAGAGTCATGTAGCGTTATTGAGAGCATAAATTAAAGCTGATGTTGGGGTTTGAGGGGTTTGGATTTTTTCCTTTGTAGGTGCACGAACTGGAGGGAGAAGTGGAAAGTGAACAGAAAAGAGCTGCAGATACCAACAAGGGGATCCGTAAATATGAGAGACGAGTGAAGGAGCTCACTTACCAGACTGAAGAGGACAAGAAGACGGTTCTGAGGCTGCAGGACCTGGTCGACAAGCTGCAACTCAAAGTCAAGGCATACAAACGGCAGAATGAAGAAGCTGTAAGATCTTTTTAGACTGCTAGAAACTGCAACAACTATTGCTTTTGTTTTTTTTGAGTATTCTGCCCTACAAAGTCTAACTGCAGTAAATGATCAAAGGGTAAAACTGAGAAAAACTGCTTTAAAGTTTATTTTAACGTTTTTTTTAACTGGCCAGCCAATTTAATTATAGGTAGATAAGTGATATGACACTTATTTCTACATGTATTGATGATGTAATATTTATGCTCAAAATCATGGCGATTTATTTGACCTTTGACCCCAAAAATATAGTTACTGAACTGTGGTTTTACTGTAAAAGGTTCTAATAGTAATGCAGAAACAGAGTTCAGTTACTACAATGTTGTTGTCTTCTTTCAGCTTTTATATTTTGTTTTCAGTGAATAAACATTTTCAAATTGATTTTATTATAAGAGTATTAAAACGCTTTTAACTTAACTACTCAATTCAAAGATGTGTGTTTTAGACTTAATATTATAAATTAATGTTATATTTTAGTCTTAATATAATTTTAGCTCACTTCTTTACTTTATCACTATCTAGATAATAATTTCCCTATCAAATAAACCTTTAATTTCTATTATTCTTGTCTTCACTATTCAACACAATGAAGACATACAATGTCTGAGTCAAAGCAACCCACATTTTCTGGAATTTTTATGATTATTTCTCTGAAATAAAGCAAAAATTGAAATCTTAAAACTCAATTTTGACCAAAAATGTATTTACTACAGTTTGACTTTGTAGGGCAGCATAACTTGCATAACATGATTTTGTTTGTTCCAGGAGGAGCAGGCCAACTCTCATCTTGCTAAGCTCAGGAAGGTGCAGCATGAGCTGGAAGAGGCCCAGGAGCGGGCAGACATCGCTGAGTCTCAGGTCAACAAAATGAGAACCAAGAGTAGAGAGTTTGGAAAGGTAACACCACATGTATTTATAGTTGAGTTTGGTCTGGCTTATCTGGGACCTTTGTGGCATCCTGGCTCTAAGCAGATGAATAATTCAAAATATGCTCAAAATCTGAGTCATTAAACATGTGCTCAAAATTTGAGGCATTCATTAAACATTGAAAAAAAACCTCAACAACCTCAAAACTAAATCAAAGAAACAAAACATGGATCATCAGGTCAAAACAAAAAATCACAAGGCTTCATAGATATACTGCTTTTTACTGCCATAGTTAACAGTCCCGTACTTCTAATTATATTGAGTTTGAGTGGTAGCATGCCTTTTTAATTTTGAAGCATTGTTGTCTGAAAGTTTTTTCAGTGGATCTGGTACCAAATGTAGAATCTAGGAAAAAACTTCTTTCAGGAGGCTAAATGGTTACATTTGTTACATGTTGTTTACTGTATGCAGATGTTGATTTTAATCCTAGATGCAAGATTGTTTTTAATTGTATATCATTGATGTTCTTTCCTCTTTTTTCTTTCCTTGCCTTTCCTTCTTATCATGTCCTGTCCCGTCCTGTCCTGTCCTGTCCTGTCTTGTCCTTTCCTGTCCTTTCCTGTCCTGTCCTGTCCTGTCCTGTCCTGTTCTGTCTTGTCTCTTCAGGCCACTGATTCTGAGTAGACCGTGCAGTGAGGACCCTCAAGACGTCCTCCATGAGTGTTGGTTATGTAGAGACAGACCAGAGTTGTTTTGCTGTGAGACATATGTAGCAGAATAAAGATGTGTGAAGCATAAACTCTCTCCGTCTTTTTCTGCACACCTGATGACATGATTGTCTCTCATGGACTTAAATGGATAAGTTTCAGCTGGTTGTTGATGTATCAGCACTGAGGGTCTAATGTGAGCATGTGTCTGCAGAGACCAGGGTCTACAGGAATCTACATAATACACATGAGCACCACTTACATGGGTCTCAGATTTCAAAAGTGTAAGTAACTTAGTAAAGCAAAATTAACATTCAATTTAGTGGAGTAGCAAAACCTAATACCAATAACCTACACAGATATCACAACAATAAAGTGACGCACATTAAACCAAATTATTTATTACAACTCAAATCTTGTGCTTAGATAATGTTCCGTTAATTAGACTATTTACATTGCAGTGCACATAGAGAGTTTGGGTGCGTTCAAGGTCTACACGAATGTCAGAATTTTCAACGTTGTTCAGAGCTCCAAGTTCCGACTTTCAGTGTTAATATAACACATAAGGTGTTACGGTAAGAACGTGTTAGACCCGCCTTCAAAATAAAAGCAAACACATGCCTTCAAAATAAGAGCACATGGATGTGTTAGCAAAGTCCACCACAGAATTTGCAAAAACACTGTCAAAATATGACGCCTTAAATGAAACATATAAGAACCCTTATTATCCTTTACAATAATTCATAAAAAATATGCAATGATTAAGATGGAATAGTGGCATTAGAATGTGCGAGAGGCACCAAATTTAGGCTTTTAGGGCAAAAATGTTCTCTTGGAAAGGAGGAGAGATGTTTTTGGGTCCTTCATTGAGTCAGCTTCAAGTCAGTAAATTTGTTTGGCTGCACTGGGAATTTCATGTACAAACTTCTTTTATGTAAATATGTTGGGCGTTGTTTACACTACAGTTTTTTTTTTGGTCATTTTGTGTCTTTTTTAAGTAATTTAGTTTTTTTCTGTCATTTTGTGTCTTTTTTGGTCATTTTGTGTCTTTTATGGTAATTCTGTGTCTTTTTAAAATAATTTTGTGTCTTTTTTAATAATTCTGTGTTTTTTTTCGGTAATTGTTTCTTTTTTTTTGGCAATTTTGTGTCTTTTTTTGGTCATTTTGATACTGCCTCCAGCAGCCCCCAGGTAATTTGAGTTTGAGACCCCTGCTCTACGGTGTACAAATGAACAAAATCCATTTGTGGCACACCTGTGGTCCCAACAGTGGATTAACCATGATTAGGACTATTATGTGTGTCAGAGTCCTCAGCATTACAGGAATGTCATTCATCTGAGACCCAGAACAAAAGTTAGAGTCTTACATGAAAGCATAAAACTTCTATACTCTCAGTTAACCACAGTTTTAATTAGTTTTCTGTCAAACAAGACTCTGCAAATATCTTGTAGCAGCCAATATACTTGATGTTTTATTCAGCATAACAGAAATTGGAATAAATTCATATTTTTTTAAACTACTCTCCAAAACCAGTAATGCATGCATATATGCCAAGCAGTGGAGCAACAATAAATGAAACATCGACTCAGATAAAGAAACTTAAAAAAAGGAAAACTCCAGGGGATACTTACATGCATTCATCCAGGAATTTAGGACACTATTGTAACCAATGCTACAAAGTCTATAATTACACAACAGAATCAGGGAACTGGGCACCAACATGGGATTCATCAGTTATTTAGGTCATACCTAAATAATGTATCCTTCTTTCCATTAAAATAAATAAGCAGCTTGAGCTTATTTAACATGGAAGTTATCTAACTAGACCCTCTCGTGACCCTTGTGGCCAAAAAAGGCCATGCACACTAAAACTGCTATTAAATCATCAAACATCAATATTTTTTCAGATTATTATTCATAGATCTCTTAAACAACTTCAGACTTGTTCAAAACTACCAAACATTAAATAATTTTCAGAATTTTAGCCCTTTATATGCCAGTTATATATTGGAAGTTTTCCATAATTTCTTCCAAAAAACACAAAAAATGAATTATTTTTCATATAATAAATAGTAGGGAGCTGGTGTTTTGGTGGTGATTAGAATCTTGGATATGTCAAAGATTAGCAACACAATTTATTTGATTGCATTAGTATTTTTTATGTAGTGCCAGTTACTTCCTCTGGTGACCCTTGTGGCCAAAACAAGGCCATTCACACTAAAACTGCTATTAAATCACCATACATCAATGTTTTTTTCAGATTTTTTCCCCCATAAATATCTTAAAATAACCAAAGGTTTTCTATTGAAACATATGGATATTTCCCCCTTTTAGGTTTGACCAGAAGGTGGCATCAGAGTCACAGCCATGGGCTCCTTGTAAAAAAAGTGCAGTGGCCTTTATGCCCTTTACAAAATTAAAATATAGCTTTCATCTTCACATTGTCTCTGAGAACTCTTGAGTTAAATGAAATAAAAGACAAGCCTGTTTTAAAACTCAACAGCAACATTAACAGAAATGCAATAAAAGCACTGTAGAAGTTTTCTTCCATGTCTCTAAAACATCCATCTCTCACGCTTTGTCATTCTTTGCATCTAGAATAAGCAAAAAACAAACATAAACAAAGTGTGATCAGAATATTATGGAAGTTGAATAGGGTTTAAAAAAAAAAAAAAAAAGAACATTGTCAACAACCCACCAGTCCTTTGTGCAGCCACGACACAGGTCTGAAAAAAAACCCCATTTATGAATATTTCATTTTAAACATAGAACTGATTTTTATCCTTCTTTTATCTTCATTGTCAAACAAGTCAGTGGATAGCTGATGATGAGCTGTTCTGTCCTATAGAGTCTAACTGCAGTAACTACACAAAGGTTAAAACTGAGAAAAACTGCTTTAAAGTTTTTTTTAAGTTTTTTAACTGGCAAGCCAATGGGTTGTAGTATATAATGTTATAGACACTTATTTCTACATGTATTGACGATGTAATTTTTATGCTCAAAAATCATGATTTATTTGACCTTTGACCCCAAAAATGTAGTTACTGCACTCTGGTTTTGCTGTAAAAGGTTCTAATAGTAATAATGAGAGCAGGAACTACAATGTTTTTGTCTTCTTTCAGCTTTTATATTTTGTTTTCAGTGAATAAATATTTTCAATTTGATTTTGTTAGAAATGTATATAAAAGTGTTTAACAACTCTATTCAAAGATGTGCGTATTTTAGACTTAATATTGTAAAGAAATGTTATATTTTAGTCTTAATATAAATCTCACTCACTTTTTTTTAACGTAATCACTATCTAGACAATTTCCCTATCAAATAAACTTATAATTTCTATTATTCTTGTCTACACAGGAACAGACTGCATACATATGTATATGAATATATAAACATATGGCTAAAAGTCCATGGACTTGATAAATGCAATTGTTTTATTTGAGTTTCAGTCTCTTCCATGTGTGTTTGATTATTGGATATGGCCAGGTCTCACTCAGTCCATCCCAAAAGAGAAAAACAGCAATGACTGAAAAGTAGATAAACAAAGTAAAATAAGTAGTAAAATGAGGCAACGTGGTGAATTATAAACTGGACAAATGTCTTGACATTAAAAGACCATCATCATTTCAAACGAGTGCGTGTAAAAGTCAGGAAAAGTTGGAAGGGAGCGGCAGATTTAAACTGCTGAAAGTCAAGCCCATTACAATAACAGACGCAATTTTCGGTGACGCCTTTCAAAATAAAACTTAAAAAGGACCATTGCATAAAAACCAAATGCCAAGAAAATAAAGGCGTATAAAGGTTTCTACATAAAATCAGTATTAATAATTCTCACACAGGGTACTGGACAAGGTTATAATAGTTTTGAATTTTTCATAAGCTTTAGTTATAATTTCGTTTTGATTTTTTGTTTTCAAATTCAGTTAGTTTTAATTCGTTTTTATTTTTTGGAAAATGCTTAGTTTAGTTTTTATTAGTTTTATTTTTTGTAATGGGGTATTTGTTATATGGTAACACTTTATTTTGAAGGTGTCTACATAAGAGTGACATGAGCGTGTCATAAACGTGACATGGGATGTGTCATGAACATTAATGACACTTTGAAGTAACATTAATGCTCATGATACTTGTCATGTCATGTTTCTGACAGGCTTGTGTGACTCTTATGTAGACACCTTCAAAATAAAGTGTTACCATATCTTGCTTAAGTCATTTATATCTCTAAAGTTACATGATTTACACACAGTGTTATTACTATGCCAATAGCCATCCTTTGTCACATCCGTTTTGAGTGAAATTATCAATAAATGTCATATGTTACACTTTTGGTGAAGTTTTTTGTGTTTCCTGCAAAACTTGAAAAAAAAAATGAGTTAGGCGATTAAAGTGCTGTGCTTTTATTTTGAAGTAAGATGTATCCAACATCCGGCCCCCCCGTCTCCCTGACTTGGTGTCCATGCCTACTTGACGTGTGTTGTGGAGTCAAACAGAGCGTGCGGGCAG
Organism: Centropristis striata; assembly: GCF_030273125.1. Taxonomy (NCBI): domain Eukaryota; kingdom Metazoa; phylum Chordata; class Actinopteri; order Perciformes; family Serranidae; genus Centropristis; species Centropristis striata. The sequence goes on from NC_081537.1 coordinate 6,878,127, forward strand.
CAGCAGCAGCTGGAGTAGCGGAGCGGAGCGGCGGACAAGAACCTGTTCAACTTCACACGAGTTCGAGTCCGCTTTGAACTGCGCACTCACACGGACTCATGGCGGGATCGTACTGTAAAAGTTTGTACCCGTTCAGCGGGGAGCAGCACCAGCAGGGACTGAGCTTCGAGGTCGGGGAAATTATCAAGGTGGTCCAGGCCCTTCCTGGAGGCTGGTGGGAGGGGGAGAGGGATGGAGCCAGAGGATGGTTCCCCTCCAGTTATGTCCAGGTCCTGGAGGTAAATACATCTCATTTATTCTCTTATGTATTTGGACTTAACACAAGTTTTAATTGGATCAGAGGTAGGGTTGTCACTATACTAAAATTTTTAACTAAAAAAATATTCGATACTCGATACCATTTTCGATACCACAAGGATAAAAACAAAGACCCCAAAATTTAACAGAATTATTTTTATTAACAAGAAAATGCAACATGTAAAAATTAGCAGAACCACAGGTTAAATAACAGTTGTGCAAAAAGAAACTGCAACTATGATAACAAGCTTCAAATACTCGATACTTTTGAAAATGAGTATTGTATCCGGATACAACGTTTTAGTATCGATACTTTTTTGAGTATCGATACTTTTGACAACCCTAGTCAGAGGTGACTTTGACTATCTTGTGTGATTTTGTTCTTATAAAAAATACATTTTTTATTTTCTATTCTCTTTCTCTTTCTTTCTTTCTTTCTTTCTTTCTTTCTTTCTTTCTTTCTTTCTTTCTTTCTCACACACACACACACTCATGCACTCATACACTCAGAGTGACATGGGTGGAGGGTCCTGAGCAGACACAGTCACACAGTTGAAGATAAAGAGAGCATTGACAGATTAACTGAAGCTTCCCAGCAGTCGGCTCAGAGCCTGGCTGAGCGGCTGCACACTTCCTCATTCCACACACATTCCAGCGAAATCCTCGGGTCTCCTCTCTGAGCGACTCAGCGCACAGGGCATGCTGCTCTCTGTCTGCATGGTCAAACACACACACACACACACACACACACACACACACACACACACACACACACACAGAGTCTGCTGTAGCAACCTGGGAAAGAGCTCCTACTTTTTGTATTAATGTCTTTAAAATAATAAATGTGTGTAAAAGTTTGGCTTTGTGATCAAAGTGAGTTTGAGGTGGAGGCGCTGGCTGACACCACCCACACCACCATTCTGAGAGTGTTTTTTTTATTATGTCTTCATGTGAAACGATGAAAATAGTAAGATGATCTGTGACCCAGTGACACCACAGCTAGGCTTGTCTAACAGGGTGGTGATGGTGGTGATGCAGGGTGAAAGTTTTTAGTGAGATGCTGTTCTGCACCCATAGACAGTATAAATAATGGACGTAGTCACCGTGACGTCACTCATTGGTTTGTGGCCCGTTGGAAGCATCAAGTTAAGCGTTACACTCGTCGCCATCTTGTTTCCGATACGGGGAGCAGACCATATCTGGACTGTGGAGGAGGAGAGGGATCTGATCACTGACTACATGCAAAATGTACATTAATTACCTCAGAAAACTGAGCAGCGTCTCCTTGGAGTGTCTGTTAGTCCAACCAAACGCTGAACAAGACATTTTTACTGAACAAAACATCATTAAATGAAAATACAGTGAAAGGGTCAAAGTTATGAGACCAAACCGCTAAACGTCCTTTTTTATATCTATATAACGTTATATATAACTTTATTGACACGTTGCCGTGGATACGCATTGTTCTGCTTCTCTCCTGATGACAGCTCGCCTTGTTAGTGACCTGTCAATCAAAGGTAGCCACGCCCCAAATCATACGATTCTTTATCTTCTATTTTCTTCTAAATGGGGCCATTATTTGAACTATTAACATGAAATTGTCTTGAAGAAGATTTCTTTGTAGTGATTGAGACCATAGTGTTGCCCTAAAAAAAATTTCTGAGGTAATAAATCAAGTGAGAAGTTTTCTCATTTTACATTGAAATGAATGGACAGAAATCTTTCTGCAGCCAAACTTAGCGCCCCCTGCTGGAATTTTCAGTAGAATGCAGCTTAATGCACTTCCTGGTTTGCCTCCCTGCTCAGACCAGGAGGTTGCCTCCTGGTCTAGATGTGAAACGCTGAAAATAAAAATTTTGTAAGATGATCTGTGACCCAGTGACACTCCAGCTAGGCTTGTTGCAGGGTGGGGCATCAGGGTGGTGATGGTGAAGCAGTGTGAAAGTTTTAAGTGAGATGCTGTTCTGCTCCATGACCTCTGACCTTTTGTGAGTGAAGCGAACAATCCCGCTCCAGTTTTCCTCAGTCAAAGTAAAATATTAGGGATCGTTTCCGTAAGAGAAAAGAAAGATTAGATATTAGATAACATCATCATGAGGTGCTTACCCACAGTTGATGTATTACCTGCAGTAGATGATGGTCTACATGTTCCCAGTTTGGAGAACCAGATGTGCTCCAGGCAAGAAACTACATATGTTGTACAAAAAGGTCATTTTAGAGCAGTGCTGCATACTGTATATATACACAGAAGTTTAGTTTTCAACTGCAGGATGTTCTGCTCACAAGTCTTAAATCTGAAAAGAAAAACAGAACAAAACCAGCCGTATTCTTTAAACCAACCCTCAATCTCTCTTAGCCTCATTGCAGAGAGCATTCACAAACTTCACACTCATATTAATCAAAAATAGACATGAATGTGTTTGTTGCCGCCCTGATGGACAGACACAGACACAGATAAAAGTTCTGTCTGTCCCTCAGCTTTGTGGATGCAAAGCCAGATAAAGTCTCAGCCCTAAAGTCCGGCTCAGTGAAGCAACAACAACATGCTTATCTGAATCTTCCTGTGACTTTTCACACACATATACTGTTCTCACTTTTATTTTTACCCTCACTGTAGGAAGATCTGTGGTCTGCCGTTGGTGTTGGGTGCTTGTGATGTTGTTTGTTCAGGTCTGGATTCTTTACTGTCACTCTTTACTCTTTTGCTCTCTAAATCAGCTATTCTCAACCTTGGGGTCCCGACCCCAATTGGGGTCGCGAGATGATTTCTGGGGGTCGCCAAATCATTTTGGAAGTCAGCTCTGTCTCCACTGTGTTAAAGTGTTAATGTGTTTTAGTCTTTTTGGTCATTTCATGTCTTTTTTTGGTCATTTTGTGTCTTTTTATAAGTCATTTTGTGTCTTTTTTTGGTCATTTTGTTTCCTTTTTTGGTCATTTTGTGTCTTTTTTTAGTCATTTTTTGTCTTTTTTTGGTCATTTTGTTTCTTTTTTGGGTGATCTGAACTGTGTGAGATTGTGTTCAGTGAGCAGGGGTCGCGGACAACATGCATGTTAAATTGGGGGTCGCGACTCAAAAAGGTTGAGAACTACTGCTCTAAATAATGAGACAAGTAGAGTGACTTAGCCGTGATTTGAGGGATATTGAATTGAATGAAGAAAATGCAGAAAAATGCTGCCGTTTAATTACGTCTTGATAATCTGAATACACAAAACCAAACTGGAAGTTTGTCCCAGTTGTGCTTGAATATGTCGTCTGCAGGTTGATGACATGGCACTTCCCTGTTTCCTCCAGAGAGCCACTGCCTCACACTGAACACTTTCATAACTTTAAGTGACGCGACACTGAGGCAGCTGTGTGTTAATCACCTGGAACAGAGAACAATGCAGCTCTGATCTGTTGGTGTTGTCATCGTCACTTCTACAAACAGCTCTATTCTTCTCAGCACAATGAATCATTAGAAGCTAGAAGGTTTAGCTGCGTTTTGACCCTTTTCTGATGTTAACAAACTTAATTAGTCATTGCTGAGTCAGTCCTCAAACGTAGCAGTGTCTTTGTTACACTCTGTATTACCAGTTACCATTACCCACATATTGCCATACATGTTAAATAGTTTAATTTTTAACTGTAGCGTCATTATTTCACTGCTCGCCTGTTTTCTCTGCTAACTTTGGCTAACTGTAGCATCATTATTTCACTGCTCGCCTGTTTTCTCTAACTTTGGCTAACTGTAGCATCATTATTTCACTGCTCGCCTGTTTTCTCTAACTTTGGCTAACTGTAGCATCATTATTTCACTGCTCGCCTGTTTTCTCTGCTAACTTTGGCTAACTGTAGCATCATTATTTCACTGTTCGCCTGTTTTCTCTGCTAACTTTGGCTAACTGTAGCATCATTATTTCACTGCTCGCCTGTTTTCTCTGCTAACTTTGGCTAACTGTAGCATCATTATTTCACTGTTCGCCTGTTTTCTCTGCTAACTTTGGCTAACTGTAGCATCATTATTTCTCTGTTCCCCTGTTTTCTCTGCTAACTTTGGCTAACTGTAGCATCATTATTTCTCTGTTCGCCTGTTTTCTCTGCTAACTTTGGCTAACTGTAGCGTCATTATTTCACTGCTAGCCTGTTTTCTCTGCTAACTTTGGCTAACTGTAGCATCATTATTTCTCTGTTCCCCTGTTTTCTCTGCTAACTTTGGCTAACTGTAGCATCATCATTTTACTGCTCGCCTGTTTTCTCTGCTAACACTGGCTAACTGTAGCATCATTATTTCACTGCTCGCCTGTTTTCTCTGCTAACTTTGGCTAACTGTAGCATCTTAATTTCACTGTTTCACACAGTTTCCACATCTCAGCAGTTCACTTCATGAGTACAAGCTTATTAATACAGATATGATGGGCAAAACTCCAAAAATTGAGCCAAGTTGTAATTTGAAATTTGAATGAGCTTTATAAAAATAAGAATAGTTCAACATAAGCCTATTAGCATACATAATGGACGTAGCAGGCAACCTTAGTACCTGGCTGTTTGTTTCTACAGTCTGTGTTTGTATTACAGAAACAAATACTGGTGACATTAATGAGCTTTGGCATTGCTAATAGGCGTATTTCCCCTCTAGTCTTTATGCTAAGCTAGGCTAATCACTTTGTGACTGTGGGTGGTAAAAAGAGAGGCATGACAGTGTTTTATATCTTCTTATCTAAAGTAAATGAAAGCAGTAAATATGGGTCCCACCAGAGCATCATGGTTATCATGACAGTTAGTCCTGTCAGTGCTGAGTGTTTATGACTTTATGACGAGGAAATGGAAATAAAGCACCAAGCTGAAAGCCTTCAGTAAGTTTGTTTCTGTGGAACATATTGTCCAGAACAGAAACAAATGTTTTAATTTGTTACATTTATCAGCAAATGAATGGACGCATTCATCACCCAGTCAACCAGCTAGCTTTAAAATAATGTTTGTGGAGCTGTCATCACTGTTTCCAGGCAGATGTTTAAATGCTGTATAGCTCTTGGCCTTCTATCTGTGTTACTCCATCATTCCATAGAGTCATCTATGACTCTGCTTCTCCTTTTTGCCTTATGCAGTCCTCCAGACGAGCTTGTTCCATCACAGACACTGCAGCACCACTTAAATCAACATGCAACACAATATACTTAACTGTATTACTGATGCAAACTTTGGAAACAAATAGATACTTTGCAGAAATAATAATGTTCTGTTTTATCATCATGCATAAGAAAGGTACCAAAGTGAAGTAGCGCTTTAAAAAATGTCAAACAAATATGCTCACTGATGAAATCATCTTTATTTTTATTTTAATATATTTTTATTGATTCACAGTTGCAGTAAACAGTACAATCGAAGAGACTTATTTTCATTTTCTTATATAACCCAACACCCATTCCACTCCCCCCAGAGACCCTTACATCGTTGTATTAATAGGTTAATACACCAGATCAGTTAAGAGAACAGTGTGTAGAGAAAAAAAAAATAATATTAATAATAAAAAAAATAAATATATATATATATACACACACACATATACATAAAATATATATAAAATAAAATAATAAAAAAATAAATAAAAAAATAAAACAAACATATATATATACACATACACACATACATAGAAATCATCTTTTTTTTGTTTAAATTATATTTTTTACACAAAATAATCACTATCAGAACAAAAAAGAACTGATTGAATTTTAAAAATAAATAGTTTAAAGAGCTGAATAATAAAACAAATCAGGTTCCTGACAACACAGAAAGCACACAGACGTCAGTGCCGGTCCTTAATCATATCCTCTGTCGCCCTCCCTTTGCTTATCAGCCTGTTCCTCAGTAAAGTAGTTGGGCACAGTGGCAAGTAGGCCTGTCTTTAGCCTGGGGGGTGTTGCGGTCTGGTGCAGGCTGGCGGCTGAGTGTGGGCTGGTGACCCGACACAGGATGGTAGCCAGGCAAAGGCCGGTGGCAAACTGATGGCAGCAGTCTAGGAGAAGAGGAAAACATGGTCGCAATCTGGAGCCCTGCTTATGTGAATAATAATAAGCATCAAAGATGTGATTTTTATTCTTCCATAATTTTTAGGAACAACTATGCACTGTAAAAAAAGACAGACATTTACATAAAAACTATGTAAATCATTACAGGAAATTATTGTAAACCCAAAAACATAGATTTCTTGTATAAATTACAACAACATGTGATTAGAATCAAATTTATTTGTGAAAACTACAAACATTGGTAACAAAAACTGAGAAATACTGTAATACTAATAACAAAACAATTTTGTGAATTTGACATGCAAATACTGTACTTTGTTTTGAAAAATACAAGAACTGTAAGTCACTTTACAAGTTTTTGCTGTACTTTTAACATGATTGATGAAACAATGCAAACTGGGGTAATAAATATGTTTTCACACGAAAAAAAAATCATTTTAGGCCTACCTGAGAGGTTAGAAATCTATCGCATGAGATAGATTTCTGTGATATCGCTAATGTCCACCACATAATTTGCAAGAAGACTGTCAATATATGACGCCTTAATTCTCCTTTACAATAATTGATTAAAATGTGCAATGATTAAGATGGAATAGTGGCATTAGAATGTGCGAGAGGCACCAAATTTAGGCTTTTAGTGCTACTCTGTTTGGGTCCCCCCCATCATAGTCTCAGAAAATCCTGACAGACAAGAAATTTCTTAGCAGTGGAGAGATGTTTTTGGGTCCTTCATTGAGTCAGCTTCAAGTCAGTAAATCTATTTTGCTGCACTGGGAATTTCATGTACAAACTTCTTTTTATTTATGTAATATGTTGCTTGTTGTTTACACCACAGTTCATTTAAAATAATTTGCTGCACCCCTGAGTAGTACAGTTTGGTTTGTGCTCTCTGACTGCCACCTGGTTGCTACTTTTCTGTGGCTTACCAGTGGCACATTTGCCATTATATAGTTATTAATTTCTGAATTCTTCACTCTGTGACTCAATCCAAATAAGCACCAAGACTGCATTAAATGCTTGTCTGGATGAATGGACTATATTCAGTGTGGCATTCTGTAATGCTTTTCAACATGTATTCTTCTGTATTTTTGAACATGGTCTCACAGGAATTTGTGAAATAGCCACGGATTCGCTTAACTCAAAATCCGTGGAATTGCCACGGAATCATTCAAATTTCCGTGAAACTGACACGGATTTCGCTACAATGCAAGTTAATGACAGTCATATCCCGTGGCTATTTCATGGATATTTGTTCCTATTGGTTTGTTCCAAGTCACGTGACTTTCAAGGTCCCGGCGGTCAGAACAAAAAACATGGCGGACAGTTCTCTCATTTTTAGTGAAAAAATCAATTTTTTGACTTTGTTTCTGCATAAAAATGGATTTTGATCACATTTTTAGCGAGAAATATATGTTTTATTTTCTAAATATTCACTCAGTGAATGTACATAATCACTTTGTATGTTGGAATAGCCACGGGATATGACTGTCATTAACTTGCATTGTAGCGAAATCCGTGTCAGTTTCACGGAAATTTGAGTGATTCCGTGGCTATTCCACGGATTTTGAGTTAAGCAAATCCGTGGCTATTTCACGGATTCCTGTGAGACCATGTTGGTATTTTTCATGGTGCACTAGAAGGCACCATGAAGTCTGTCCGCCCTCACTGTACACTGTGACCACAGCGCTAAAACGGTGGACAGAAGTACAAGATAAGAAAGTAACTAAGACAAACAGAAACAAGCTCAGCAGCACAGCTGTGTTGTTGGCTGATGGTTTACTGTGATATAAGGACACAGGCCGGCAAATAAACACTAATTCTCTTTTTGGTGATTTGCATCCACCAACTCTGAAGCCTGCAAAATGTTGCATTCATGCTGTTTATTTGGTATTCATGAGTTTGTGAGTGATTGAAGTCCTGTCATTGTTCCAGCTGCTCATCCTCAGACTGGAGCGAGATCAGACGACTGTTTGTTTGAGTTCGTTGGAGCAGACAGCTCCAAGTCATGCAGCTGCAACGTTATGACATTTCATAAAATTATGAAGCAGCAGTATGCCACTGCAAAATGTATAAAGGTGATACACTGCAGTTTATTTAGAGACATTAAAAATGTATTAATTCAGTGCTTTTTCATGTTGCATCAACCTTACATTCACATGCACATCGAAGGTAAAATAGATGCATGAAAAAACTTGTCAGATTGCACTGAGATGTGAGCCTACATGGAGCCGGTGTGGACAGCTGCATGAATTAAACCGAGAGCGGATCTGCTGTGTGAGACGTGTTAGTGAATTATCTTGCATGCTTTACGTCATTAGCTCTTAGAGACCACCAATCAAACTATTTAGTACGAGGATTGTCGGATAACAATCGATAAGAGCACCATTAATTATGATGACGGAAAGTCCAAATTATGATACACAACATCACATTTAATGGTCAGGAAATTGTGTCTAATTCAAAATAACTGTATAGTAGCAGTAGTAGAAGTACACGTTCGCCCATAAAGTTGGAATAAAATTTTTTTTTACCTCTTTCCATTAAATTATTGTGACAATGTGATTTATTCTTGACAGATATAGTGTATATCTTCTCAAATCTTTATTAATCAATCTCTTTCAAACATATCGCAATGAAAATGAAACCACAATTAACAGAGGATTGTGTCTGAAAACAAAATTATTCCAACTTTATGGGCGACCGTGTACTTCTACTACTGCTACTATACAGTTATTTTGAATTAGACACAATCTCCTGACCTTGAAATTAAATGCTACAGGGCTGGTCTGTATGGTGTTTGGTGGCCTGTGTATCGATGGGAGGAGAGGTGTAGGTAGGAGAGTCATTCAAGTGAGATATTGGGGTGCCTCAAGGATCAGTGCTCGGCCCCCTTCTCTTCTTAATTTACACCAGCTCACTTGGCACAATCATCCGCAGTCATGGCTTCTCGTACCATTGTTACGCCGATGATACCCAGCTGTTTCTTTCCTTCCCACCAGCATCCCCACAGTCTGGGCCCGCATCTCTGCTTGTCTTGCTGATATCTCCACATGGATGACAGAACACTTACTCTTGCTATGTTTCTTGACTTCATCCTTGCTTGTGCTGTACTAACTCTCATTTGTACTTCGCTTTGGATAAAAGCGTCTCCTAAATGGCATTGTAGAATTGTAGATAGCATATTTCATATTGGGAAATGATAATTCTCCATGTTTTACATGTATATCAGCCTCCAACATTCCCATATGTCACAGTTTATTTCATTGGTGACACAAACTGGCTCCTAGCCTTTAACAGCTGGTCAAAGAGGGGTTACACAGTCTTGTTGCTCTAAATATGACATTCCCATAATAACAAATCAGCACTCCCCTATAAATGTTGAAATTTTAACATGGGCAGTTAACGCGTAACCAAAGCCCTGCAGCTGGGCCTATCAGGGGCCATCTGGAGGGAGACTCCCTCCCCCTACACCCCCCCTAACCCACCCACTCCGCTACTCCTTCATGTGGATGAAATATGTTGAGTGCAGGCAGCCAAGTACTACACAGTGAAGTGTGACTATCTTCCTCCTCTTAAAGAAGTCAGTCAGTTGAAGTCAGTTTCTCTCATTTTAATGCTGGCCTCTTATTATTCTACCATCAGGTATTGTTTCTCTTTGGTGGGAATTCTCTTTGTAGCCTGTTAGCAATTAGCTGTAAGTTATGGAGAAGCACAATGTCTCTCTAATAATTCTCTCACTTGTCCCTCAGCTGTGTTTATTGTGAAACTTTAGAGCCCAGAGTGAGTAAGAGGTTTGGTTGGTGATTTAGCCTGGAATGCTCCCTGTGGTGGGCTGTTGGGTCAGACCACTGCTGTAGATCCTCCAGCATGCAGCCAGGTGCTTCCCCTGTGTGCACCTCTCCTTTGCTGACATCATACCAAAATATAGGAATGAATGTGTGCAGAGCTGTGAAGTATCAGCTGTGAAGCACCTACTGTAGCACCTCTGGTAACCACAATCTGCTGTTTGTGTTTTTCACACTGCAGATTGTGGTTTGGGCTTTTCACACGTCTTCTAGCAGAGCTGTCATAGAGGGCAACAGGCAAAGGGAGGAAGAATTTCAGATTTAAAATTATTTACTTCATTTTTTTTTAGGTAAAACTTGAATGACATTAGCTTGGTTTAAGAGCATTTATACTTATTTTGGAATTTGGTGTCATTTTGCCATTTAAAAAAAAAAAAAGTATGCTTGTGGGTATAGGTTCAACAAGAACTCCAACCTAAACGACAGAACAGACCGTTCGCAGGTTCACAGTATCGCGAATCATTCTAAAAATAGCGCACACGTCATTATATACTGTTTGCCGCTGTAAAAAAGGCTGCAGTTTCTATGAATTTAGGCTACAAAAACACTAACCTAGGTTTAAGGCCAAAAACGTCCTAGTAAGTTACGTTAAAAAAAACAAACTTAAGTTACATAACAAAACGTGATTCACAAACCGTAGTTACGTAAACAATGTAAACAACGTAAGTTACATAAAAAAAACTAAAGTTACTTAAAAAAAAAAGAAGTAATTCACAAACTGTAAAAAAGTGATTTACTTTTGTTTTCACATGGGAAACAAACCCTGTTCTCCAGGGTGAAAGTCTGATATTTGCCATTTAAACTCTGCATCGATCATTACTACTACATCAGCAAGATGGATAGCTTGCGAGAGTAGTTCAGACCCTTCCTGCTGTCTCACTGCCTCTCTGCAGTCACATTGTGCAGTTAAAGGGTTTGTTGGTTTTAGAACATAATGAAAATTGCAGCCCACCAAATTCCAAAGTTAGAAAGGTGTGGGAAGAGGGGCTTTGAGACACTGCTAGATAATCTGACCAGTCCTTCTTTAAAAAGCAGAATCACACCTTCAGGGTTAACTCAGGTTCAGGTGTAAATGCAAAGCTCATGACCTCTTGACATACCAACCGCCTACCAACAGGCTGTTGGACTTTTTGGCTGTACCAGATTCAATTTAAGTTGCAAGCTGAAGCATATGTTGCCAACGATCATCTAAAGCAGGGGTCTCAAACTCAAATTACCTGGGGGCAGCTGGAGGCAGTATCAAAATGACCAAAAAAAGACACAAAATTACTAAAAAAAAGACACAAAATGACAAAAAAGGCACAAAATGACCCAAAAAAAGACACAGAATTACCAAAAAAGACACAGAATTATTAAAGATAAAGACACAAAAGGACCCAAAAAAGAGATAGAATTACAAAAAAACCCACAAAATTACCAAAAAAAAAAGACAGAATTACCAAAAAGGCCACAAAATTATTAAATAAAAGACACAAAATTATTTTAAAAAGACAAAAAAATTACCAAAAAAATACACAAAATTACCAAAAAACTTAATTAAAGGGACCTTCCACACACAACACGGTGAAGTGTCATTCATATAAAACTCACATTAAACTTTCACATCAAGGTGGGGGCCACAAATCACGAGGGCCACAATTGGCCCGCGGGCCACGAGTTTGAGACCCCTGCTCTAAAGTGTATGCGTGTGCAGAGCGAATTACAGTGTTAATTCAGCACAGAGGGTTACTAACATTGCACTATTTTTAGTGTAAGTTGATTTCCTCATAGACTGCTTAACTTGAGGTAACACAGTGTTTTTGTCTAGAAAGGGACTTGATTTTCTCTTTGTTTTTCGTGATTTTATTTTGTTGGTCAATTTGCTAAATGTAGATTACATTGCGCTACATTCCTTTTACTTGAGTGGAACAAGCTCTTGCATTCATTCTTTCTTGGAGAGACTTTATATTGGACTGTAAAACACAGATTACCAGTTGAGACTGGGCTATTTTCTGTTGGGGAATTATGCCCTACGTCATGGGTCTCAAACACGCGGCCCGCGGGCCAATCGGGGCCTCGTGACGGTATTTTGTGGCCCCCACCTTGATATGAAAGTTTAATGTGAGTTTTATATGAATGGCACTTTATTGTGTTGTGTGTGGAAGGTCCCTTTATTACGCAAGCTGGAGCTTTGTTTCACTTGTTTCTATGACAACGTTAACAAAAAGAAATGCAGCTGCTACCGGACCGTTTATTATCTGCCGTGTTGTTGTTACTGGAAGAAGTGGAAATGTTATGGAATGCAATTTTGTGTCTTTTTTGGTCGTTTTGTGTCTTTTTTTAAATAATTTTGTGTCTTTTTTTTGTAATTTTGTGTCCTTTTTTTTTTTGTAATTTTGTGTCATTTTTTAAAAATAATTTTGTGTCATTTTTTAAAAATAATTTTGTGTCTTTCTTTGGTAATTTTGTGTATTTTTGGGTCATTTTGTGTCTTCCTTTGGTGATTTTGTGTTATTTTTTAAAGTAATTTAGTGTTTTTTCAGTCATTTTGTGTCTTTTTTTGGTCATTTTGTGTCTTTTTCTGTCATTAAGTGTCTTTTTTTAGTCATTTTGTGTCTTTTTTTAGTAATCTTGTGTCTTTTTTTTGGTCATTTTGTGTCTTTTTAAAGTAATTTCTTTTTTTTCTGTCGTTTTGTGTCTTTTTTTTAGTAATTTTGTGTCTTTTTTTGGTCATTTTGATACTGCCTCCAGCGGCCCCCAGGTAATTTGAGTTTGAGACCCCTGCCCTACGTTGTTTATTATATATATAAAAATCATATTGAAATATAAATGACACATTTTTAAAATGTATTTTGGGTACATTTGTTGTTGTTGTATTAATCAATAGATTCATCAATTAAAAGAATAAATAATTCACATATTAATCAATAAAAAAACTAATCATCAATTCTGTGTAAACTGAATGAAAAGGAGTTTTAAGGTTTCACGTATGTAATGAGTGATGAATGAAGAAGTTGCCCTCATGGTCAGCTTCCTCTTCCACTATGACGGTCCAGTACACCTCTTGCATTACTGCTGACCTTATTGAACCCGTCTGCCTTTCGATCTGTTGCTCCATCTTACCCTCGCTGGAAATAGACTGAGATATTTCAAGCTCTTCACTATAGGCAGCAGCTCCGTTCCCAGTTGAAGTGAGAAAGCCAGAGAACAGTGAACCGTGGCCTCTGACACACAGATGTGTACTCTCATTCTAGCTGCTTCACACTCAGCTGTGAACTGCTCCATGGTGCCTTCGAGGTCACATGTTGATGATACCAGCAGAGCTGCATCATCTGAATATTCATGTGTGAGACCTTAAAGGGAGAGTTTGGAATTTTTTTGAAGTGGGGTTGTACGAGGCAGGGGCGCAGATGGGATTTTTGAACTGATTTCAACTCAATGAGTTATTTTTCCACTCCATGCCTTAACCAAAATGTGTTTTATTTAAACATTTTGAAATGAACTGTAGTGTAAACAACAACCAACATATTAACATAAATAAAAAGAAGTTTGTGCATGAAATCCCAGTGCAGCCAAACAAATTTACTGACGTGAAGCAGGACCCAAAAACATCTCTCCTCCGTCTGTCAGGATTTTCTGAGACTATGATGGGGGGACCCAAAGAAAGTAGGGGGGTCCGGGGGCATAATGCCCCGGGGAACACTTTTGCCCTAAAAGCCTAAATTTGGTGCCTCTCGCACATTCTAATGCGCCTTAACGCCTTATGGTGTGTTTAATTTACACTGAAAGTCTGAACTTGGAGCTTGGAACAACGTTGAAAATTCTGACATTCGTGTAGACCTTGAACCTTACTTACCCACAGTCAATGTATTACCTGCAGTAGGTGATGATCTGCACGTTCCCAATTTGGAAAACAGGTGCTCTCTAGGCAGGAAACAGACTGCAGGCAGGACTGTATCAAATGTATTTAATGACCTAAACAAAGGCCCACTCTAAAAATGTATACCTGTTTATGTGTACACTATATTTACAATATGTTCAGTGATTTTTGTTGCTATCCACAGCCGTTTTATTTGGCACTACTTTTTCTCAAGTGTAGAACTACCATCTTATTCATAACTGCCACTGATCAGCTGTTTTGGTCCGAAAAGCCCAAGCTACCTGGTGGTGCCGCTGTGTAAACTGTTAACCCATTTCTACGGACCCTGAGAGCTGCTGCTGAGTGGGACTTGGTTCTGTTTGATTTAGACCATTACAGCAGATCTAAGGCGCTTAAGCGTAGGAACATGGCTGTTCTACAGTTGAGATAAAAGTAGTGCCAAAGCAAACAGCTGTGGACATATTATATTTATAGCATACATATAAACAGGTATAACATTTTTAGGGTGGGCCTTTGTTTAGGTGGTTAAAATATGATTTAGTACAGTCCCCGTCTGCAGTCTGTTTCCTGCCTGGAGAGAGTCTGGTTCTCCAAACTGGGAACATGCAGACCATCATCTACTGCATCTACTACCCATTGACTGTGGGTAAGTACCTTATACAACCACACTTAAAACAATCCAAACCATCCCATTAATGTACATCAGAAACTCAAACTCGCGGCCCGCGGGCCAATTGCGGCCCTCGTGACGATATTTTGTGGCCCTCACCTTGATATGAAAGTTTAATGTGAGTTTTATATGAATGGCACTTTACCGTGTTGTGTGTGGAAGGTCCCTTTAATTACTTTTTTGGGTAATTTTGTGTCCTTTTTAAATAATTTTGTGTCTTTTTTTAATAATTGTGTGTCTTTTTTAGTAATTTTGTGTCTCTTTTTTGGTCATTTTGTGTCTTTTTTTGAATAGTTTTGTATCTTTTTTTGGTAATTCTGTTTATTTTTAAAGTAATTTAGTTTTTTTTCTGTCATTTTGTGTGTTTTTCTGTCATTTTCTGTCTTTTTTGTCTTTTAAAAAATATAATTTTGTGTCTTATTTGGTTATTCTGTGTATTTTTTTTTTTTTGTCATTTTGTGTCTTTTTAAGCAATTTAGTGTTTTTTCAGTCATTTTGTGTCTTTTTTGTAATTTTGTGTCCTTTTTTGGTAATTTTGTGTACTTTTTTTTAGTAATTTTGTGTCTTTATTTTTGTCTTTTTGATACCACCTCCAGCAGCCCCCAGGTAATTTGAGTTTGAGACCCCTGCATTAAAGCATTGCAGAAGAATGTGGCCATGTGGGATGTTTGGAAAGGAAATGCAGATCAGTTTGGTACACCCAGATCAATGTAACCACTGAAGTTAAGCAGTTAGTCTACCAGTCTTAACCACTGGCATGCACACTTAACAATTAGGCTGCATCTGTGTCAATGGGGGCAGGACAATGTGCATGAAGCTTAACTCTGAACGGACTCACGTGCTACCACCAGGATGTATTGAGTTGCAAAACTTTGCTTCACCAGCTGAGTGAAGCAATCAAGCTTTGAAAAGCCTCGACTGATCATAGCGGGAAATGCATTAGTCACTGTAGAGCGCTCAGTGAGTTGACATGCTGCCATATCTGATCCTGAGAACATAAGCAGGCCTGTGCTGATAAGAGCTGCACACTCCTAAATATGCAGTGCGGTGTACCACAGTGCAACACTGCAAAAAGAGAAAAGTTGAGTGAACTCAAAATTTCAAGGCAACAAACTTTGATAAAATTTTAAGTTGGACAATTAAACTAAATATTTTAAGTTTTGTTTTTGAGTTTGCTCAACTCTGAATTCAGATTTTTGTCAACTCAACTGTAAGTTGAGTAACTTATAATTTTACATTGTAATAACTTTTAATGCTTACTTCTGCTAACTTCTGCAATGTGCTGAACTGGCATGATTGTAACGCTGCTATGAAGTGTCAGCTAATGTTGCCACTACAATTTTGAGTTAGCATTGATACGCTAATGGCTACTCTTGTAGCTGTAACCATAGATGTATATATATAAACACTAGATGGCTCACGCTCGCTGTTAGCCAACGGAGACCGACGTCCGTACACGGCGGCCATCTTACCACAGGCAGCTCGCCCACTCTTAACATCAGTCATGGTGCACGTAGCATTTAAATAACCATAGTTTGCTTAATTTGAACCGATTTTCAAACGGTTTGGTTTGTTATAAACCTCAGAGTTGTGGTTATGTGCCTGCATACTGAAGAATAATTTTAACCATGGACTTTCATAAAAAAACATTAAGCAGATAGGTAGAGTAATAGCTATAGGCCTACACACACAAGGTAGTTAGCCTATATTAAATCATTTATAAAGCATTTAATCATTCCATGTATATTATGTTAGTAATATTTCTTTTATAATAACAATAATGACACATAAAATTAACATATATGTATTTATTTTAATTATAAATATGTCTTATGTATATATGTATGTATATGTATATATGTATTATATATTAATACCATGGTTCAACAGATAATGTAAAGGTTAAAATAGTAATCCACTTAAGATGACAAGTTAACAAAAAATATTTCACTATTCCATAAGGATACAGTAGGTTGATTAATTAACAAAAGCATAAAATAAATAAAGCATTTGAAACATATCCCACTCTTCAATAAAGATGCATATTGAACTACTGCTTACAGTTCAACTCACAGTAGCTACACTATTTCTTACATTAAATAACTTTAATTCATATTGTTTTGCTCTGTTTTCTTCTCTACCTGTCCCTGTAGTCATGGCCTCCTCATTGCAAATTTCGGGCTCATCATTTTCAGCAGGAGACTGGCTTATCTGCTGCTCAGAAGCTACAAAGAAAAAATAATTTCACTGCATAGCCTACACAGATCAAGTTTGAGTTTTGTTATCAATATTTTCATAATATTTGCAAAGTCTATGAATCGCCATATATCAGGTGATATAAAAAGGCTTATATTTTAATTCAATTCAATATTTTGCTTGCGAATAGGTTGACAACGCTTCAACGATATTAACAACGTTAGCCGAACAGTTACGTTGCATTAGGCCTATGTCTCTCTTTACCAGTTGCCACTTGTGTTTGTCCTCTCGAAAATAAATCTGTAAGCTTGGAAAAACATTTGGCAGCATCCTCCTCCAATGCCTTTCTTTTCTTCAACCTGGCTTTTTCAGCCCCTCCTGGCCTCTTCCTCCCATCCATCCCCCCCGACGTGTATCGTTGACATAGGGCTGGCCCAGCTATCAGTAGCCTACCTGAGAAAACTTTTTTGGAAAGACGGCTATGGACCCAACCAACTTTATTTGGGAGGGGAGAACTCCCTCACATGGTACAACCCATGCTGAGGCTGCGGTGTCAGAATGCAAAACGTGTTTAGCGTACTTTAAGAGAAGATGGACTAACGTGAAAAATGTCAAATAAATAAATAAATAAATTATCGGCCGGCCCAAAAGTGAAGCGGTGTGTGTGTGTGTGTGTGTTTATGTATATGGATATACAGGAAGGCATAAGACATATTTATATTGAAAATAACAACTCTGAGGTTTATAACAAACCAAACCGTTTGAAAATCGGTTCAAATTAAGCAAACTATGGTTATTTAAATGCTACGTGCACCATGACTGATGTTATGAGTGGGCGAGCTGCCTGTGGTAAGATGGCCGCCGTGTACGGACGCTGGTGACTCCGCCTCGAGCCATCTAGCCTTTCTTATATATATCTATGGCTGTAACAAGCAGCGCCGCTAGCATCAGTTAGCCGCTAGCATCAGTTAGCCGCTAGGTGCTAGCATCAGTTAGCCGCTAGCATCAGTTAGCTGCTAGCTTTCGCTAATGACCGAATTTCCTGCATTTCACAACAAAGAAATAAGAGTTAGCAGAACTATTGTCCCTTGTTGTGAACCCCAACTTAAAGATATAAGTAACAACAACTCACCAACTTGTTTTTGAGCAGACAACTGGCTTCCTTTGTTGTGCTATCTTACATTATTGCCCTAAATGTCAACCAATTTTAAGTTTTACCAACTTAAATCACTGTTTTAGGCCAAAAAATACCAGTTGGCTTTCTTGCAGTGTGGTCCTGTCGTTCTCACGTCTATGTGTATTAGGGGTGGGCGATATGGCCCTAAAAGAACATCACGATATTGCAGGCTATTTTTGTGATAACGATATTCTTGACGATATTAGGAAATACTTAAAAAGATATAGAAAATATGATTCTTTTTTTAGACTGCATAAATAAATAAAAATCTAAAATGTAGTTTGAAGTGCAAATCTCAACAGTTGCCAAATACAAAAAAGTTGGTCTTGACTCTTGTGTATGAGCAAATAATAAAAATAACCATTTAGGGGTTATGGGGGCTTATTTTAATGAAATTTTGTAAAGGGGAATAAAGGTTCTTGTATGTTTTATTTAAGGCATCTTATTTTGACATTCTTCTTGTAAATTCTGTGGTGGATTCTGCTAACACATCCATGTGCTCTTATTTTGAAAGCTGCATGTGTTTAGCTACAGGGAGTAAGTAGCTTTTTGTGATTAAAACAACTTTAACCACTACATCAAGAAGGAGGAACGTTGCCAATATCATGATATGCATTTTTTTTAACCATAAAAAAAATATACCGATATTATTGTGAATGATACGATATGGCACACCCCTAATGTGTATGGCAGGAGTAGAAACCTGGAGGAGAAGCAGCATGAACAAGGCTTGAGAAATCCACATAAAACTGGATGGGACGGCTCTAACAAAACAGGCTTTGTTAGCTGTACGGGACACTCTTGCCTGCACACACACACACACACACACACACACACACACACACACACACACACACATATTTTGCCCTGTGCTGAAGTGCTGAGCAGACAATAATTACAGTTTATGAGAGTGTATGTTTGCATGTACGGTATATATATGTGTGTGTCCTCCTCCTCTCTGAGTATCTGAAGTGTCTCAACATCTGAGAATGTGGCTTCACTTCAGCCTCCCACATCTGCCCAAACCAAAACAATGTCTCCCAAATAAAGATACGGTCCACAGCCCCCATCGCTCTCTTCGCCTCTCCCTGTCTCACAGTCTCCCTCCAAGGACTGCTTCATTCTTTCTCCTCCTCCTCTATTCACTCAGTCTTGTCATATCTTGACACATTCCTCTCTCTAGGTCTTGTAGTTAGCGACCGAGCATACATGTGAGAAACTGGAAAGGATTAGGAACCCAGGGATTGTATGGCAATAAACATATTCAGTTTACTATCAAACATGATGAAGAAAGGCAACACATTCTTACAATTTAGTAGCTTTAATGTGGCATTTTTTGCTTAAAATGGCTTCAATATTTATTAATTCATTCATTATCCTTAACTGATTATCCGAACTCATGTTCGAGGATTAACGTTCCGTTAGTTAGACTTTTAACATTGCAGCGCACATAGAGAGTCCGGTGGCTAATGGTGCGTTCAAGGTCTACATGAATGTCAGAATTTTCAACATTGTTCCGAGCTCCAAGTTCTGACTTTCAGTGTAAAATAAACACACCATAAGGCGTTACGTTAAGAACGTGTTAGACCCGCCTTCAAAATAAATCAAACACATGTAGCTTTCAAAATAAAAGCACATGGATGTGTTAGCAGAATCCACCACAGAATATATGGTAAATGGACCTGCACTTATATAGCGCTTTTCTAGTCGCTTTGCAACCACTCAAAGCGCTTTACACTACAGACTGCGCTCATTCACCCTTTCACACACACATTCATACTGGTGGCAGAGGCTACCCTAAACGGTCCCACCTCCCACCATTGGGAATTCATTCACACACCGAGAAGAAAAACGCTCTGGCCATTTCAGTCTACCAATATTTCATGGCCTGACTAGAGCCCTAGAAATGACCGTGTTGCCCCAGAAAGGGAAGGTGAAGGTATTCATGAGAGAAAAATAGGAAACAGACACTTCCCTTGTCTGTTACACCGCTGTTCCTGTGCTGCTCTGACATGGCCCGGAATAAAACATCCCATAATGCATGTCCACTGTGTACCTTGAGATGGCCCACTGTCTGCATCTCATCAGGAATAAAGACTTTGTGGCGGTGTGCTTGCTTGTGGCTGTTTACAACTCCAGTTCCAGTATGTTTACAGCTGGAATTTGTTTGGTTCTTCTTCAAGACGTGCACGTCTGTAAAGTATGAAATGTCTTCCCAGTAGGGTAGACAGGCTTTTTTTTTTCCAGGAAGCAAACCACCTGAGAAGTAATATTTGGTTTGTATGTGTGTTTGTTTATCTGTCAGTCAAAAGGATATTTTAGGCTATATTATGATACACAATATATATTTTAACTCCTCATTTGCTTTGTCACTTCTCCAGGATCTTTACTTTACAACTCCAGGTACAAAAACTGAAAGTTTTACATTTTTATATTCTAAAATTTATTTTAGTATTTTTTTAGGTATCATAAAGCAGCACTGTTTTAGCACAAGGTGAAGTTATTCGAAATTGAGCATGTTTAGCAGGCAAGAAAGAAGGAGGAGAATCCCCCCAAAAGATGAGATGAACTCCACAAAGCTACAAATCTCTCTTTAAAAGTCTGATTTTTAGACTAATCAGAAGTCAGAAATCAAACAGTCTTACTTTTATACATTGCCTTCAATGACGGACGGTAGATTTTTCTGCATTTACTGCAGTCAGAGGCATTAATTTAAATCCAGTGACAGATGAGACTTCAGTCTCTCTGTTTGAGCAAACATTACTAGTGTAGTGGTAGCAACTCATCTGATGTCAAAATCATGTCAGAGAAGAGATGAGAAGTTTTGTTTTGAAACTAAATTTTGAACTGAGCCATGCTGGGTTTAAAAAAGCTGACTCTTCAGAATGAAACAGATCACTGTGTGTGTGGGAAGTGTGTGTCTATCTGTCCAGGGAGAGAGCAAGAGAAATAAAGTTTCGATATAGACATTTACTACATTGCACATAACACAAGCCTTGATACACTGGGTACATTCAATATTTAGACCAGGGATGGGCAACTTAAATGCTGCAGGGGGCCACAATTTTTCATCGACACTACCACAGGGCCAAATATAGGACCGTGCACTTAACCAGATATGATGAAACTGCAATTTTAAATACGTTTACAGTGCAGTAACTTAACATATTTCATGCTCAAATGCATGTGTAACAGTATAAATAGGAATACAAAAGGTTTGAAAGAATAAAAAATAACCACTTACTGTGATTTCTTTTTTTTTCAGTGCAAGGGTTAGGGTTAACAGCAGACCAACATTAATTGCAAGAAGTAATTTTGAGCATTTTTACACTGCACTTTTAAGATTTCATGCTCAAATGCATGTAGTTGTACCGAGGGCCACTTCAAGTGAGGGTGCGGGCCGTATGCGGCCCCCGGGCCTCCAGTTGCCCATCCCTGAGTTAGGCCATGTCGCAAGAGAAGGAGATGAGAGCAGTGATTGCATTGGCTGAAACCATCAAAACAGGTTTGCCAGCATGACTTCAAGCCAACGTGTCAACAATCATTGTCTAAGTCTGAAGATAGACAGGCAATTTCTACACAGAAGCTTTATCCATCCGTTATATCCGTTGCGGTGTGTATGTATAGGTAGTTTTTATGTATGTAAGGTGTGTGTCTGTCTAGCTTAAAACATAAGCTACTAACTGCTGTAAAGCAAACAGTATGTGAATGACACCAGAAGTATCAGTAATCTTAGCAGCAATTATTATAGAAATTAGGCGTACACCAGGGTATTTAGAAATCCTGATGGTATGACTTTCAAAGACCCTCGGTAAAAAGAAGTAACAGCAGATGTCTGTCCTTCCAGGGGACAACTGCAAGTGGAGCCACTTCACTAAGGTGGTAGTCAAGTTTTTTTTTGCCCATGGAAGGTGGTGTCATGCCCAACTAGAGGAGGACACATAACAGCAAGACATGATCCATGTGGTTCTACCAGAGATATGCACATCGAATTGATTAACAGCATAAGTGCTTCAACTTTATCAATGCCATCAGCGGCCCAGCAAGGCAGATGCGATCAGACTGCAGCACTAACTTAATTGGTGCCAGTCATGAGCTGAAGATGGGTGGATCAAACACCAGCTATGACAGCTTTGAGAAATATTCCCAGGATCCAATGTGCACATGGGTATTCAATCTAAACTAGCACCTCCTTGCTAGTTTATGATCATTCATTCTTCCATTTTCCTTAACCGCAACTCACAGAGGGCTGGAACAGTTAACCTGCATGTCTTTATACTGTGAAGAAAACCCATACTGACACAGGGAGAACATGCAAACTTCACACAGAAGGGCCTCGAGCTGGATTGTCATCATAACAAATGCACAGATGTTCATATTCACAATAGCAGTGTAAGTGACGTGCACTCCAAAGTTGTAAAAATAATACCAAATCTATGTGATGTTGCTTTAATGGTTAGAATTTAATGACTTACCATTAGAAACATGCAGCAGTTAGATCCAGCAATTCTGACATACCTCTCCATGTCACTGCTGCAAAACCTCAGCTGTGTGTTTGTGACTTCAAGTAGATTTAAACTGAAATTCATTAGGAAGTTTGGGGCTACAGCAGGGGCGCAGATGGGATTTTTGAACTGGGGGGACGAAGCTGTCAGCAAATGAACTGTAGTGTAAACAACAACCAACATACTAACATGAGTAAAAAGAAGTTTGTACATGAAATTCCCAGTGCAGCCAAACAAATTTACTGACTTGAAGTTAACTCAATGAAGGACCCAAAAACATCTCTCCTCCTTTCATCAGCCTGAACATACTGCTGCTTTATTGTCTGTCCAGTCTGTCAAGCCTTTAGAACCAGTGTTTCTCACAAGATTTTTTTCTGTCAGAAATTTTTGCCCTAAAAGCCTCTATTTGGTGCCTCTCGCACGTTCTAATGCCACTATTCCATCTTAATCATTGCATTTTTTAATGAAAAAGTTGACCGCCTAGTATAAACTCCATTTTTTAATGAATTATTGTGAAGAAGAAAAAGGGTTCTGTTTTATTTAAGGCGTCATATTTTGACAGTTTTCTTGTAAATTCTGTGGTGGACTCTGCTAACACATCCATGTGCTCTTAATTTGAAAGCTAAATATGTTTGCATTTATTTTGAAGGTGGGTCTAACACGTTCCTCCTGTAACACCTTATGGTGTGTTTAATTTACACTGAAAGTTGGAACTTAAAAGTTGGAAAATTCTGACAGTGATGTTTGTCGCCTTATGTAGGGAATGTGGGGGGGGGGACATATCCCCCCCGTCCCTAGTGCCATCTGCGTGCATGGGCTACAGTACTTTAGGGTGCAGCTTAAAAATAAAAATGGTGGTCGCCTTAACCATTCTGCTTTGTTGATATAGATCTATAATTCTAACTCCATGGAGCCACAGTTTGCAGCCGACAGCTGTTTCTCCAGCTGTTGAATTTAAAAGAGAATCATTAATACATTTAAAGAAGCACTTTGCTAGTGCTTGCTTCATTCTTGTGTGTTGTCTGACAATTAGGACCTCCTGTTCACATTTCTCCCACTGTGGCAATTCGACTATGAGATTGGCAGTCCAATCATGCTCTTTAAAACTAAGCATCAAATATTAGACTATTTGGAGTCACTCCTACTGAAAACATGGATCTTACCCAGAGTAATACTCCAAATAGTATACAACTATACTGCAATCATACCAGTTTTATACAGTGCTTTGTCTAGGATCATTTCCACATCCTCATGTTCAGGAAACTGTCCGGCTCTGGTTCTTTCCAGCTGGAAACTGGACAGCTGCTTTGACAGGCCTTGACCCCTACAGACTCTCCTCTTCCCAAATCCAGATGTTTCCATAGGGGTCACCACAGGTCAGATCCAGCATACACAGAATGGAAGATACAGTACTACATGGCAAAAAAAAATCTATGTCACACACTTTAAACTACACCAAAAAACCCCCCAATCAAATCAAAATTACTTTATTTATCCCCAAGGGGAAATTCAGTTAGTCTGTTATCTCTGTTAGAATGAGACAGCCTGATGACTGTAGGAGAGAAGGATCTTTTGAGAGAGAGGAGCCGTCCACTGCTGGGTTTTTGGTCCATAAAGGTTTTGTGTAGCGGATGATCTGGGTATTTCAAGATGGCCTCAACATGTTGACAGGTCATCTCTCCACCACCTCCTCCAGTGTGTCCAACCTGGCTCCAACCACAGAACCAGCTCTTTAGACCAGTCTGTCCAACCGCCTTCATCTCTGTGTGTGATGCTGCCTCCCCAGCAGACTGCAGCATAAAACAACACACTACCACCACAGACTGATAAAACATCTGCAGCATCTTACTACAGATGTCCAGAGATCTGAGCTTCCTTAAGAAAAAGAGGCGGCTCTGCCCCTTTTTGTAGAGAGCGTCTGTGTTTAGGGACCAGTCCAACTTATTATCCAGGTAAACACCTAGATACTTAGAACTTGGCACCACCTCCATGTCCACCCCACAGGTATTCACTGGCTGAAGGGGGGGCTTGAACCTGCGGAAATCTCTGATCATTTCCTTGGTCTTTGAGGTGTTCAGTAGATAGTTCTTGTGACTCCAGTCACTGAAGGCTTTAATCAGATCCCTATATTCAGATTCCTGTCCATTCCTGATACACGCCACAATAGCAGCATCGTCCGAGTACTTCTGGATGTTGCAGGACTCAGAGTTGTATTTGAAGTCCGCTGTGTACAATGTGAACAGGAGTGGAGCCAGAACAGTGCCTTGTGGAGCCCCTGTGCTGCTCATTAATGTCCCAGAAACACAGTTCCCCAACCTGACATACTGTGGTCTTGCTGTCAGGTAATCTGTGATCCAGGAGATGAAGGAAAGATCCACTCCCATCTCTGTGAGCTTGTTTTTGAGTACGTTGGGTTGGAAGCATGCACACATATACACCTACACTGTGGCAATAACCACATGAGTCACTCAGGCATGTGTGAGGACAGCTCAACGTTAGTCCTGTCCAGTAATCCAGTGTGTTGACACTCTGGACCACTGAGACAACAGTCCTCCTCCACACAGTCAGCAGGTGGGTGACCAGTGCTTCACAAAGCATGTGATCTCAGACAGAGACAGTTGTATCTGATGACTCACCTTTTGAGTACAATCAGTGTGTGTGTACTAACACTGCTAACCTATTGAAATCTGACAGATGGATCTGTGACTCAGTGTTTAGTTGTTTCTCAATGGTGGAAACTTTACAGCTAGAAATAAGTCTCTCTTGGTTTCCCGGGAAGAATAAGTGATTAAATGGTTCTGTGATTTATTATTTTATCCCATGGATTTCTAAAATAACATTTTTCAAAATGTATGTCCCTTTCCTGGCGTCTTAATGATTTTTTTTCTTTTTTAAAGTGAAAATATGCTGGGGTCATGTGTGCTTTCGTAAGGTCAATCTCTTGTTATTCCAGCGAGCAACGATTGTGAGATCAGAGCTGTGAGAGGTTCTGATTGGTAGAAAACCTAAGGCATCATGGGAATTGCTAATAATAATAATAATAATAATAATAATAATAATAATAATAATAACTTTATTTATATAGCACCTTTCAAAAACAAGTTACATGGTGCTGTACAACAGAAATAAAACATATCAAATACAATTTACTGACAACAAAATAAAACAACAAGAAGAAATTACATTAAAAAACTTTTAAAAAATGTAAAATTTTAAATCACCAATCACAACAAGGCAATCATACAACAATAATAATAATGGGAGGAAAACATCAATAATAACTGTTTTTAGCATGGGAAAAATGATAAATACTGGAGTCACAAGTGGAAAACCTACAAAACCACACGCAGGGCTACGGTGCTTTTTCAACCCATATCATCACAGTCTGAGGTGAAGCTGTTCAAACCCAGGTGAAGGTTTACTACACTGTTATTCTCTGACTGACCTCAAACCAAGGCTGCCTGTTTATTTAAAGGCTTTTCCGAGGGGATTTAACAAATGATTCTTGGCTTTCCAGGCAGAAAGCCAGTGGGAGAGACTATGAAGTATTTTGTTTTCCATAATAGAAAAGGCTGCCTGTGATTGGGGGTGTGTGGGAAAGTCTGTGATCTGAGAAATAAAATACTGGAATCTGTTTATAATATAGTACCATCATAAACATTTCACATATCACAGTTCACCTTGAGTCATTGACATTTAAAGGTTAATGTTATAAATGGAAGGGTTCAATGTCCTATTTGATTATGATTTTTATTTGAACAATTTCTCAAGATTTGCATAAAATTATTCTACTTTAAAACATTTTTATTCATAGTCTAAGTCAGGGATGGGCAACTGGAGGCCCGGGGGCCGCATACGGCCCGCACCCTCACTTAAAGTGGCCCTCAGTACAACTACATGTATTTGAGCATGAAATCTTAAAAGTGCAGTGGAAAAATGGCCAAAATTACTGCAATTAATGTTGGTCTGCAGAAATCACAGTAAGTGGTTATTTTTTATTTGCTTCAAACCTTTTGTATTCCTATTTATACTATTATACATGCATTTGAACATAAAATATGTTAAGTTACTGCACTGTGAACATATTTAAAATTGCAGTTTACTCATATTTGGTGAAGTACACGGTCCTATATGTGGCCCTGTGGTAGTGTCCATGAAAAACTGTGGCTCCTTCCAGCATTTAAGTTGCCCATCCCTGATCTAGATGTATTAATAACATATGCAATACATATTTTTTCCACTGGGGGCAACAGGTTGTGAACACAACATTTGCTCATCATCATCACCACAGTCTGTATAAAAACAATAGATGTCACCCATTGGTTTGTGGCATTTTGGTCGTCACATATTGGGTTTTTTACAACCTGTGATTTTTGTTTTACCAAATTGTTCCAGTTAACTTTGATGAAGTGTAAACACATTGTGAAAGAGTTTTAGTTCAAAAGTAACCCCACTCTAAAAACTGCCCTGCCCTGAAAATCCCCTGCCTTATTGTCTGTTTTTTCTTTTAATCGCATCATAATTCACAAAATAGAGCTTTGCGTTAGTTGATGCAGGACACAGAAATTATACAGCCCAGCTGTAACAAGCTGACAGCCCTCTGATTGAATCATTCCTCATCAGCCACACCCACACACCAATCACAGCCATTCTCACAATAAGGCCTTTTAAATATGATTCCCCCCTCACTGATCACCATCACACACTGTTGCTAATGCTGCTATTCCAAAAAACCTTGTATTGGCTCGTGCTGCTGGGTCAGTTCATGGGAGAGTTCTGTAATGGGACCATCAGCACTAAATCCAACTTTATTTACATGATTTAGTGTTTCCCGAGAATTTTCCTCAGCAGCGGTGCTGCTGTGTCCATGGCCTTGACCAGTGTTGCCAACTCCTTAGTAAGCAAAGTAGCTATTGGCTGTCCAAACAGTCGCTAGAAGTCGCTAAATGACATCATCGCCTAATTTGCATAATTTACGATGTGCATGTACTTGTAATGGACGCTGTAGGAGAGAGGAATAACGTTGTGGGGGAGACAAAAAGTGAGTAAAAAACACCCTAAATATGTTTACTGCTCCACTGCTCCTTGCATGGTGTGTTCACTTGTGTGTAAAAAAGGATGGGTTAAATGCAGACGTTGAATTTCCCCATTGCGGGATTAATAAAGTAATTAATCTTAATCTTTAGAACTGCAAGTGCACTGTCTTCTGTCACAACTTCAACCCTTAATCCGGCCTCGGGACCGGCTAAAGTGACCCAAAAGAGACTCTGACTGTAAACCAGCCAGCGGCAGACTAAGGGGTTAACATCCCCTCTGGCTCTGTGGCTGCAGCTGGGAGAGACTGCTGCGGGAGAACTGTGCCACTTCGTGCCGGTCCCCACGGCTCCTTAAGACGAGTAAGAACGAGTCTCCGAAAGTCTCCAGTAACACCAGAAAAAGGCGTTAGATTTGTTGCTAGTCGCTTTTTGGTAAAATAGTCGTTAGGGGGTCTGAAAAGTCGCTAAGTTGGCAACTCTGCCGCTAACTGCCCTAAGAAGCTACGATGTTACATTGACGTTACGTTACCTGCGCTACTCGCTATATAGACCATGTATAAGCTTGAACGTTACCTTTTATGTTGATGTCATAAGAGGGTCCGACAGGATTTGATGCTCTCGTTGATGACTCAAAACAAGTAGAAAATAACGTTGTGTGTTGTTGTGCTCACACAGTGCGAGACAGTATGAAATCATTAGTGCATTGATATTAATGGTCATGTGAAATTTCAGCAGCGGTGCACGAAAATGAATGAATTTATGGGAAACACTGTGATTTGTTGCAATAAATGGTTACATTTATAATGACGCATGTTCCTGACTGAAATGAACATCATGCTGTGTTACAGAAGTGAAACTAGCAGCTGAGACATGAACTCATGATGAGAATGTTTAATGAGAAGTCGGCTCAAATTCCTATTGATTTCATAGGAACAGACTTCTTCTTGTAAGCAGTGGAGTCATCCCCCAGAATACAATATTTTTATTTTTATTTTTCACATTTAGACCAGAGGGATTATAAATAATAACTACTGTAAATAAATGCTCTTTTCTCATTTTATGCATTCAAAATAAAAATAAAAATGTGCATGTTAAAAAACGGCATCATTTAGGAAAAATGTAATAAAATGTGCAGCCTTCTTCATTTTTGACTCTATTTCACATCTTTACAGTCCCAGTTACCAGGAACTTTGATGCCCCAAACCTAGGTCAGTGGTTTTGTAGCCTACATTCACAGAAACTGCAGCCTTTTTTTTTAACAACCACAAGCCGTATGTGTGTGTATTATGACGTGTGCTATCTGTTCTGTACCACGAAATGCTCACATTGGTCATCTTGACAAACGTTGGTATGAGTCATTATGGGTGGTATAGACAAACAACCTATTCTGTTGTTAATGTGGGAGATCTTGTTGGAGTTTCATGTGGAAGCAGACAGCTGTCATCAAGCCTTGTAGTGCTAAAATCATTTCAATCGGGTGTGGAGCTGATATCAACCCAAAAAATAAACATGATATCTTTCGAAAACAGAGAAAATGGTGATTCCATCTGGCTCTTTAACTATGCCAAGAAAGCTGCGAGTTTGCCTGCAAACACACTCCAACACCCTGCCTTTACTGAGTGAGTTGTGCAAGAAAGTTTTCAATCTCAGCATACTCATCTGACAGTGTGGAGCCATAGAGAGTATAAATAATGGAGGTAGTCACCGTGACATCACCCGTTGGTTTGTGGCCCGTTGGAAGCATCGAGTTCAGCGTTAAACTCGTCGCCATCTTGTTTCTGATACGGGGAGCAGACCATATCTGGACTGTGGAGGAGGAGAGGGATCTGATCACTGACTACAGCCTCTCTACACCTCAACCTGACTGAGAGAAGCTGCTGCTAATTCATGTTAGCATTAACTGGAGCATTAACTAGGATGTTAGTTTTGGCTAGCAAAAAAACAAAAACAAAATGTACGTTAATTACCTCAGAAAACTGAGCAGCGACTCCTTGGAGTGTCTGTTAGTCCAACCAAACGCTGAACAAGACATTTAATGAACAAAACGTTCAAATAAACTGTCATTAAGTGAAAATACAGTGAAAGGGTCAAAGTGATGAGACCAAACCGCTAAACGTCCTTTTTTATATCTATATAAAGTTATATATAACTTTATTGACACGTTGCCGTGGATACGCATTGTTCCGCTTCTCTCCTGATGACGGCTCACCTTGTTAGTGACCTGTCAATCAAAGGTAGTCACGCCCCAAATCATAGGATTCTTTATCTTCTATTTTCTTCTAAATGGGGCCATTATTTACACTATTAACATCAGATTGTCTTGAAGAAGATTTTTTTTACTAGTGATTGAGACCATAGTAATGTCCTGAAAAAAAGTTTTTCCATTTTGCATTGAAATGAATGGACAGAATTGTTTCTGCAGCCAAACTTAACGCCCCCCTGCTGGAATTTTCGGTAGAATGCAGCTTAAGGCACTTCCTGGTTTGCCTCCCTGATCAGACCTGGAGGTTGCCGCCTGTGTGGAGCACAAAAACGATTGATGGCTGAACAACTTGTCTTTTTCAGGTAGATGTCCTCTTCTCTTGAAGTGGTCAGACTGGACAGAAGTCTCTCTCTTATCCCCAGCTAAGCTACACCTGAAGCCTTATGAATGGCATATCCTGGGTTGATATTTCACTTCTCTTTGTGGCTGATGATGACATATTTCACAGATTTGCATGATAATATTCATTCACATATATTCACTCTTCTTAAATATTTGTTGGCACAGTGTTGGGCAATGTATGATTCTGGTCGATCGATCATTTTGGGCTCTCGGATCATTTTTTCCTGCGTTTTCATTTCTCATGTGAGTCTGTGTGTTTGTGCAAAAGATTTGTACTTCTTTTCATAGTGCTAATAATCTCTTTTTAGAGCACATCATGACTTTGTGTGTATCTTTGGCACTGACAGCTGACCTTTTGGGTGAGCATGATTAGTGAACTAAAACTGTAAAGTTTTGGATTGTGAAACCAAAGCAAAGAACTGAAAGACACAAAAATAACTAATTCGTGCTGAGGGGAATTTGAGCTTGTCACATCACAACTTTAAAATTGTAAATTTCATTTCAGCTCTTCCTTGTTTCCTTGTTCAATAGGATACTGAGCACCAAAAGGGACAAATATGGATGCAACAGAAATTATCAACTGCAAACACAACTCCATCACATAAATCCAACAAGATCTCCAACCTAAAACAACAGAATAGACCGCTTGTCAATACCCATAAGACACATTTGAGTGTTTGTCAAAATGAGCGTTTGGTGGCTCACTGTACCACGGAGCGTTCTAAAAATAGCACGAACGTCACACTGCAAAAACCATCTGACAAAAAATGAGAAATAAATAACTAGAATTAAGCAAATACATGCTTGAAACAAGTAAAATTATCTGCCAGTGCAGAAAGTAAATTTTTCTTTGTAAGAATTATTTAAGTAAGTATAAATATCTAGGCACTGGAAAAACAGTGACAAAGTCCAAAAATACTTATTTTGAGTAAATGTGGCTTGAAAAGCCCAACTGTAGTAACATTAAAATAAGCCAGAAATACTTGAAACTAGCACATTGTTTTTCTCATTTCAGTATCTGTGGTTAGATACTGATGGTAGAAAATGCTTTTGAAATAGCATTTAAACTACATGCAACTAAGGCCCCGTTCACACGAGGACGGTCTCAACAGAAGACGCAAAAGTGGTGTCGCGTCTTCACTTTTTATTCCTCGTTTAGACGAGCATTTTCAGGAGGAAATCTGCTGCATACGGTGACGCAAAAGTGTGTGAAATTCGATTGTATGCAGCCAGGCGGCATCACTTAAAGCGATAAGAGCATCTTTGGGCATGCAGAAGTTTTCACGCCACACATTTTCATCAGCTACTCCTTCCACAAAGATATCCACCATCCACTAGATCTCCCAGGTCTCGTTCACAGCCGTCTGGCTCGCCTCCGACCAATTGGTGCATCCAAAATGTGATAGAGGTAATTACAGATCCTTCTCTGTTCACTAATACTATCTCTACATATCCTGTACATTTGGTGGAAAGACTCCTGTAAGTTTATTAGAGCTGCCAGAGCAGCTTGAAGGTCCGACGCATGGAAATAATCCCACATGTTTGTTTATTTCCTTTACTGGAGCATGTATGTGACGTGAGCAGATCTGAGCAGAGTTTTGTGTCTTGTCAGTGTAGACGACACGCTACGGCGGAGCGTATTTAACTTTTCCACTTTGGAAGGTGGTTTCAGATTTTTGCGTCTTTAAGCCCCCAAAACGCCGTCACCGTCTAAACGAAAGGCACTTCCGATAAAATATTTTGTTTTTTTTACCCGCGAGCGTCCTCGTGTGAACGGGGCCTAAAACTCTCAATTGGAACCAATATTTTTGGTAAAAACTCACCATATTCAACAGTTGACTAGATTGAAAAGCATGAAAAAGCTCACAATGTCAGTCCTAAAAGGAAGTCTTTACACAAGACTGAAATCCCTGTGAAGAGGGGTTATTCACTCATTTTTGTAACAAAAAGACACATGTTCTTATGGTCATACTCCAAACAAGAAAATTAAGATACTATTGCTAGATATAAGAAGAAAATACTTGGTAAGCTTAATGTGTTTTGCAGTGCATTATACATACACGTACGGTTCACGGTTGTAAAAAAGGCTGCAGTTTCTGTAAATTTAGGCTACAAAACCACTGACCTAGGTTTAGGCAAAACACTTCCTGGTTAGGCGTTATAAAAGACAGTTTAGAATAGAATAGAATAGAACACTCCCATAGTGCATAAATCAAATTAAGAACAACAACACACAAACACTTAAGGACAATAAGGTATAGCGGTATAAAAAGTATAAAATATCACAGCAAGAATAAATAATTGAATGGCAAAAAAATACTGAATATAGAATTAATAGCTATGTATGTAAAGGAGACAAATGAGAATGAGTGGTAGCATGTAGAGGTAGTATTTTAGAAAGTATGAATATAAATATTGCACTATAATATTATTGCACTTATACGGTAAGGTTTAAACAGTAAATGTATGTAAATGCCTGAAGTGAAGTAGTTATGCAAGATGAAAGTCTAAAACTTAAATATGTGTCATATTTTGCTGCTAACAAATATTATTGACGTTTTTCAGGGGAGACCAGTCTCCACAGTTATAGATTCATAATTCAGCAACATTGCATTGAATAAGGACACCGTTTTGACGTTCAACTTCTTTATGTGAAACTTTCTCAGCAGCAGGTCAGTACACACTCACATTGTTCAACACATGCTGATTCTAAGGACCCCCGAACGTAAACGTAGCTGCCATGTAAACTGCCCGACTCAAAAACAGACTGAACTAAATAGTGCCTGAATAAAATTCTTAACCTGTTTAAATCAACAATATCAATATCATAAATTATATTTAACAAATTAACAGATTAATAGGGTGTATTTGCTGGTCACAAAGGGAATTTATAACAGTAAGATTCCTCCTATAGTTAGTGATTATCATGTTTCTTGTTGTTGTCCAGTAAATATGCAAAATATCATTGTTAGTATCTGATGATGACACAATCTGTTGGTAAAAATAGACCCTGCTACCTTATCTTCTTGTTCCTCAAATGACTGCTATTATGACTCATACAGGTTGTATTTAAAGTTCATCAGAGACACATAGAGAGTGAATGTGTTTCTCCCAGTCAGCAGCAGTGGTAGCTGCGGTCGCTCCTCAGCCATCCATGAGTCCTTGTGTTCTCTGCCGGGGGCCTTTCTGGCTCGCTGTGAATGTGGAGCCAAAGGCAGTCTGGGGTTGAGAAGGTTAACCATCTGGAGCGCTGCATTATTTAATGTTGCATATGCTGAGACAAGCTGGCTCTGAGATCCATCACACAGAGCCGGCCCAAGCCTCCATGGGGCTCTAAGCTAAATTCAAATTTGAGGCCTTTATATTTCTGCCAATAATATTGATTGTTGATCATTCACACACCTACTAATCCTATTGTCAGCCTGATATGGCCCAGTTAATAACATAAATAATACCAATGCAATAATAATAATGCAAATAATAACAATTAATTAATGATGAATGATGTCCACATATAGTTTTTAATCTCAAATGTAGCACATTCAGCTACAAGAGCAACCTGGGGTTGATTTACACAACGTTCCAAATGGTAAAACATAGTATTTACTGCAAAATAGTCATTATTTTGTTTAAAAAAAACCTGCAACAGCTTAAATTATATATATATATATATATATATATATATATATATATATATATTTTTTTTTTTTTTTTTTTTTTTTTTTCTTATTTTCTCTTGGGGCCCCCTAGTGGCCACGGGGCCCTAAGCAGTCGCTTAGTTTGTCTTGGACCGGCTCTGCCATCACCAAGGTGTCCCATTTTCTCCCTCGTATCTCTTTTGTTTTACCAGTGCAGTGCCCATAAAGTATGTATTCGTATAGTGGGAGATTAAGTAGATTTTTCAATTATGGCCAAATTAAGTTGTGTGTGAAAGTGGGATGTACAATGAGGTGTAATACTCTTGTGTAGTGTTAATATACACAGGGTTCGTACGGGTGCTTGAAATCCTTGAAAATGCTTGAATTTTAATGTTGAATTTCAAGGTTTGGATTAAGTGCTTGTAAATGCTTGAAATTCTTACTGTATTTCTCTTGCAATCTGACTATAGATAACTGCATTTTCAATGGAAAAAAATGTATAAAGTGAATAGCCTAATATCTTGTTGCTCTACCCTGTATCTTCTAACTGAAGGGAGTTTTTCTAATTCCTAGTGGATGTGAGGGCTCCTGAAGTAGCCTATTTGTGGTCTTTCCTCCTAGTTTGGGTCGTGTTTAGTTCCACCAGCTGCCGCTTGATGATTTTTGTGAGCTTCCTTTTGCTCCTAGCCCCTAGATTCCCATACCAGGATGTTTTATGAGATTATCAAACTACTTTTAGTTGTTAAAAGTGTAATACCATTGCTGGTGGTATGGTTAAGTGAAATTACCCCTTTTAGTATCGAAGTACTCATCTAAAACATGACATTTACAACCGTTGAAAGGTACTGGAAAAGCTTGAAAATGGACATTGAAAGCCCTTGAAAAGTGCTTGAATTTGACCACTGAAAAAGTGTACGAACCCTGTATACAAAGCTTCTTGCTTTTACAGATAGATGTCACGACTGTCAGATCTGACACATGGTCCTGTCAGGGAGCAGACAAAGCTTAGAGACTCCTTTTCAAACAGATCTGTAGATGTTTCAAGATACAAAAAGTTGCACAGAAGATTTAAAGGCTCTTTGGGATTTGAAAAACATGCATTAGAAAATAGCCATGTCAACAACCCTAAATGTGTTCCCGTCCAAGTGTTTTGCAGAAACCTCCTTGAAAACAAGCATCCCACTCCCATCTGTTTTTGCCTGCTCCTAAGAGCCATTTCTGCTTAGCTCCCGGAAAACAACACAGATATATCACTTTGCTGATAATGAACATGTGACCAACAACAACGTGTCGGAAGGAAGCCAACAGGAAAGTAACCAGCAGCCTTATGTTACTGCAGCACACAGTAGAACTGATCCTGGATCTCACACTTTTCAAGTCAAGTCTATTTTATTTATATAGCCCAAAATCACAAATCACAGATTTGCCTCAAAGGGCTTTACAGACTGTACATGGAACGACACCCTCTGACCTTTGACCCTCACAGGAGCCAGGGAAAACTCCTCAAAAAACCCTTTTAACAGGGAAAAACGCCTAAAAAAACCCTTTAACAGGGGAGAACTCCTCAAAAAACCCTTTTAACAGGGAAAAACCCCTTCAACAGGGAAAAACTCCTCAAAAAAACCTTGTAACGGGGAAAATGCTTCAAAAAACCCTTTTAACAGGGAAAACTCCTCAAAAACCCTTTTAACAGGGAAAAAAAAGAAGAAATCTCAGGATCCATCTCCCAGGACAGACAGACATGCAATAGATGTTGTACAGGGCAGATCAACAGAGTAGAATAGAGTAGTAACTATTACATAATTAATATGACACATTTTATGCTGATTGCATCTTATCAAATGCAGAGATGTTTTTGGACTGACAAGACGAGACATTTAAAGACATCACCTTTGTCTTTGAGAAACTGGGAGGAAAATGTCTGACAGTTTTTAACATTGTTAACACCAGTTCATACTGATGTACACTCACAGCCAATATATTAGGTACACCTGTTCAAATGCTCGTTAATGCAATCTGACCTAAAAGTTGCAAAAGCATGGGCACGATTTTCTGCATTCTTTTTAGACACGTGTCAGATATTTGCAATGTTAGATGAAGTAAGAGACTCTGCTCTTGTTTTAGTGTTTTATGGTTTGCTTTTATTTATTGTTTTTTAAATTTTTGTTTTAAAAAAAAAAAGCAATACAACTATTTATTTTTGTCTGTATTCCTGTTTTATTTATTTTATTGTTTCTTGTTTGCTTGTTTATGTACAGTACTTTGTTGCGGCAAAGGTAACCTCAATGTAACTGTACTGCAAAAAAAGAAAAGTTGGGTGAACTCAAAATTTCAAGGCAACAAACTTCAATAAAATTTTAAGTTGGACAATTCAACTAAATATTTTAAGTTTTGTTTTTGAGTTTGCTCAACTCTGAATTCTGATTTTTGTCAACTCAACTGTAAGTTGTACTAACTTATAATTTTACATTGTAATAACTTTTAATCCTTACTTCTGCTAACTTCTGCAATGTGCTGAACTGGCACGATTGGCACGATTGTAACGACGCTATGAAATGTCAGCTAATGTTGCCACTACAATTTTGAGTTAGCATTGATACGCTAATGGCTACTCTTGTAGCTGTAACAAGCAGCGCGGCTAGCATCAGTTAGCCGCTAACTTTCGCTAATGAATTTCACCGCTTTCCCGCATTTCACAAAAAAGAAATAAGAGTTAGCAGAACTATTGTCCCTTGTTGTGAACCCCAACTTAAAGATATAAGTAACAACAACTCACCAACTTGTTTTTGAGCAGACAACTGGCTTCCTCTGTTGTGCTAACTTACATTATTGCCCTAAATGTCAATAATTTATATTTCCAAGTTTTACCAACTTAAATCACTGTTTTAGGCCAAAAAATACAAGTTGGCTTTTTTGCAGTGTGTTCTTTTACAGTACATTTTTGCCCTGGTTTGCTCCTGCTCTGTCCTTTTTTTTCTGTCCTGTTTTACACTAGAGCTTAGAACAAATATGTATAAAACCCATATTGTTTGACTTAGGAACAGAATGTGTGCATCAACTGAAGGGCACCACACATTCCTGTACTGTAGCACTTAGCTCTGCTGTAACTCTATCTGTGGTTTGGCAGCCTTATTGACTTTTTCTCCTTCCATTTCTGTTTCAGTACATAAACATGTAATCCTGTGTCACTGACGTGATTGGAAATAGATCATATATGTTTTAGTAGCATGCTGGAGTTTGTCCATTGTTGTATTCATTGCTACTTTTAACTGCTGTTAGAAATAACTGGACTATTTAAGCAAATCGGTTACTCAAAGCGCAAAAAGGACGAATATAACAGTGACCACAAGACCATCAAAGGGAAAACATGGCTGTAATGCTGTCAGAAACTGTGTAATTACATGCAGTCATAAGTCATACGGTTGTCATGGACTCATACTCCCCAGCCCTGTGGGACCTGAGGGCTCTGGCTGCCTCTTTTCTCTTCCTCCATCTAGAGCAGAGGAGGATTTTGTTCAAAGGTGATGCAGAAGTACCTGTAGAAACAGCTTGGGCTTCAATCAGTGCTTACTTGTGTTTCATTACCACTAAATATGGGTTGATGATAGAAAGTGAATACCCATACTTGATCTTCTCTCTCTTCTCTCTGTGTAATGATCATGAATAGCGTTCCTCTTTCCCATCACACCAGCTGATCCAAACACATCAGGGGCCTTGCAAGACTTTTCAGTAGGGGTGCGACTCTCACCTCACGAGAACGAGACGAGACGAGATTTTAAGAAAACTACAATGACAAAATATATGACTGGACCAACAGACTTTTATTTAACCGAGTTGCATATGCATTTTGAAATGTTTTATTATAACTCTTTACGTGCATGATGTAAGCATGAGCTTTGAATAAACTTCTACAAATTGAAACTAAAACTAAAATGTATAAATGTTAAAATAAGATAAATAAAAAATGAAAATCCCCCAGAGGGATTAATGAGACTCCGGAGGTGATTTATGGTTTTCGATCATCACGTAATCGCTTAGGGACAGTTTCGACCGTGATCACATATGCGACGGATTAAAGACGGGAGACGCAACTGTGGCCGCCGTCGCTAACTGTGCACAACATCAGCAGCTGATCAAAACAAAGCAGCATGGCTAATTATCATAAACATAGCGATCTTTAATTAACCGCCATCCCTATCGGTGCTTGTTGTAAACAAACAGAGATCGCTAAGTGAACACCTCCTGCAGCAGCAGCACATACACACTGTACTGCTACAGAGCTAACTGTTAGCCTGTTAGCAATTTGCAGACTCCGGCTCTGCAGCTGCATTCTCTCCTAGTTGCAGGAGGACTGCGCGCTTCGATTCATACTCTTCTTAAGGAGCCGCCGGCCCCTTCGACGTCATTCTGGCTGCTTACTCCTCCCCCTCCTCTTCTGCTTTTCATTTTACTGCCCCCACAAGTCACAAATAGAAGTTTGAGTAACTCACAAATCTCGCAAGACGAGAAATATCATTGAGTTTAATCTCGCGAGATCTCGTGTCACGGGATCTCGTCACATTCCTACTTTTCCCAGACCCAATTACAGGAAATTAACCAAAATGCTGAGCTAAAGCTAATTTGTCATTGCAGAATTAACAACATATTGCTCAAAATAACTTAATATTTACCTTTGTGGTAGAAGCAGATTATGGTAGGAGCATCTTGGCTCTCCTTCTCTCATTCTACAGCTGTCTGATCACAGCACGTTGGAAATAACGGCTCAACACATTATTGACGACCCGGAGTCTCAACAGGACCTTTCCTGAGCGTTTCACCCCAAATTAGTTTGGTGAACACTAGAGCAGATTACGGCTGGTATAATCAAACGTACTCGGTTTGCGCTCGGTTCCATGTAACTTTGTTAATTTCCGTGTCTACATTTTTCACAGTCAACTTTTCAACCAATAAGAAATAATTGTATAGTAGATTTTCAGCCCTCCTCCTTTGTATATGCCCCTCTTCTTTTTTATTTGGTCCACTTACATTTCTGTACCGTGGAAGCAAACCAAACTAAATACAAAACTAACCAAATGTATCAATTTCACTCTGGTTCGGACTAACCAAACCAACTTAAGTTTAGTCTGTTTTAATCTAACTCTGGTACACTTAAATCCTTGTTACAGTTCGTTTGGTCGCTCGTGAATGCTCCAGTCACTCTGGTGCCGACTAAAACAACCGGTCCGAGACCACTTGCAAGAAGGAGCTTGGTCTGTTTCCAAACAAATCATATACAGTCTATGGTAGTAACATGATGTCCCTCCAGCAGCACTCTCAGCTCTGCTAGCTGCTAGAATGTTCACAAGTTAATCACATGTGTTCACTGCAGCCGCCAACGTTAGCTGTGATCACCACGACCTGAGTTCAGATGAGCAGTTAAGAATGAATGATGTATGAAACAGAGGTGATGTGTCATCTGCTTTCTGATGTGTGTGCAATCTGGATGAGGTCAATAGGTCAACAAGTGTAACCTATAGAAGCCTAAGATGTGTGCATGCAGGAGGGTGAGTACACCTAGCTGTGTGTTAGCAGGTGTGCACATCACAGTAATCTTTGGACAAAGTGCTTTTTAGGACGTTGGGAATCTTTTGCATGCTGTTTGTTTGTTTGTTTTGAACATGTCCATGTAGTTGCTGCTTCTGTGACTTGGCATGGACCTAGATAACCAAACTGTAGCTCATATGGACTTTATCCAAACAGCATCTGCACCATGTGTTACAGTGGTGTCAGCCTGTTGTTTTCCTGATAATCAGTAGCAGATGTGCTCAGCTTGCCTCCACGCTCTCGTGTGTTCTTCAGCTGTATGTTGTGTGCACACACTGACTGTGGAGCTCTCAGTCTCACAGGCACTTTGTTGTTCTTTGTGCAGCAGCGGCGGCAGCGCAGCCTGCTCTGCTATGATGTCATTGGTTGCTGGTTGTGAAATACTTGAGGAAATGAGAACCTTATTGAACCCAAACTGAATGCTGCTCATTTCTTCTTCATCTCTTGTGCAGCCTGATCTTCCTTCATCTATTTATCACCAGAAATGATTTCAATCATGATAGCCCCTTGAGAAATTAGTCTTTGGCTTGGATCGAACACATTGTTTCAGTTTACCTCCAATGTGCTGATCAACTTTTTTTTGTTTGTTTTGACAGAGGACAGCATCTCTGAGTCAGCTCCCTGTTGAGGACCTCAGAGACCCCCTGCCTCCTCAGTGGAGATGCTACATGTCTCCACAAGGGCGGCGATACTACGTCAACACCACAAACAATGGTAAGAGTCAGTAAAATGTCACAGTCCAGGGCTCATTTAGAAAAAAAAGGACAATAGAACATAATCTGAAGGTCTTACATCTCTTTTCAAATGATCTAGACTTAATCACACTATTGGTTATTACCCATAAGTGGGGGCGCTGTGGCTGATTTGGTAGAGCGGGTTACCCACTGATCGGATGGTTGGTGGTTCGATCCCTGACCATGTCAGCTACATGTCGAAGTATCCTTGAGCAAGATACTGAACCCCAAATTGCTCCCGATGCTGCGTTCATCGGTGTGTGAATGAATTCATAATGGTGGCAGGTGGGACCGTTTAGGGTAGCCTCTGCCACCAGTATGAATGTTTGAGTGAATGGGTGAATGAGCGCAGTCTGTAGTGTAAAGCGCTTTGAGTGGTCGCAAAGTGACTAGAAAAGTGCTATATAAGTGCAGGTCCATTTACCATTACCATTTACCATAAATATGGCCTGCTCAACCTTCTAATAGGTCCAGTAGGTGGTTATCAGTCCATTTAATGGCCACTCAGAGTCACATTTCACAGTTTTGTTCGGTTTAGGCTTAAAACTGTCAGGCCGGGCTCAAGGCGGGACTCAGACGCAGAGCAGGTACTTAAAGTCTCTTAATTAAGGGAGCAACAAGAGAAATCCTCAACAGAGTGAAAAACCAAAGAGCTACAAAAACTGAGCTGAGATGCGATGTTTACATAAAAAAATGTGGCGCACTGAAGTTTAGTTGCGTTACTTCAAATAACATTGTTTACTTTTGGTTTCACATGGGGGATGAAGATCGGCCTCCTGGGTGAAAGTCCTGGATTTTTATGTGTTTGCTAAGCTAGGCTAATTACCTCCTGCCTCCTGACTCTAGCTTTGTACTTAATGTACAGACACAAGTTAATACATTTCTCAAAATGATTCTGTAGTTATGAGGAGCATCTTCTCCTCTAACTGGATTTATGGACATTCCTTTGTAATGGACATCATATGTGATATCATCAGGAAGTCACACTGAGGATAAAAATATGTGTATCATGTCTGTTATGGCTGAGAAGGAGTCTAATGTGCAGCCATCAGACATTCAGTGCTTCATGCTGCCTTCAAATGGAACTTGTGAAATCGTAATCACGACATGACTCGTATTATAAGTCGTTTACACGAGATGCAACATGAACAGATAGAGTAATGTTAATGGAGGAAAATGTAATGAGTGATGGCGATTGGGAATATCGGTATCTTGTAGTTACATATTGTACAATTACAAAGAAAACTCAATATGAGCTAAATAACCCCTGCTTAGCCTGCTGCCCCCGTGACCCGGCCCCGGATAAGCGGAAGAAAATGGATGGATGGATGGAACTAAATAACTAAAAAATAACTTATGATACACAGACAAAGTAACATTCATGGCCTCGGCCGTTTGCTGAAATAGTCAAAACTCGTGAACTTGTAGATTTCAGATATTTTCCACCTACTGAGTATGAAAACAACAAGTGTGGCGTTCATATGGGCTCAACACGACCCCACAATAAGTACTTTTGTTGCTTTTTTATAACACTGCCATGCACCTGTCTCTTTGTCTCATGTCTCTTATCTTGTTCTTTCGGTTCCTCTAAATAAAATGGTTGCTGTAAGGGATGAGATGATAAATAGCGATGATGGAACAAACTACGAAAGTAAGACCCGGTTCACAAATTTGTCCTGTTTTCCTTCTGTGAGCAGAGCCTGACAGGAGAATTTCATGGTATAACAATAGACTGTATAAATAATGACTCGACTCCTTGGAGTGTCTGTTAGTCCAACCAAACGCTGAACAAGACATTTTTACTGAACAAAACGTCCAAATAAACTGTCATTAAGTGAAAATACAATAAAAGGGTCAAAGTTATGAGACCAAACCGCTAAACGACCTTTTTTTTATATCTATACAACGTTTTATATAACTTTATTGACACGTTGCTGTGGATACGCATTGTTCTGCTTCTCTCCTGATAGATTAGTGACCTGTCAATCAAAGTTAGCCACGCCCCAAATCATACGATTCTTTATCTTCTATTTTCTTCTAAATTATTTGTCTAAATAATTACCATTATTTACACTATTAACATCAGATTGTCTTGAAGAAGATTTTTTTACTAGTGATTGAGACCATAGTGTTGTCCTTAAAACATTTTCTGACGTAATAAACCAAGTGAGAAGTTTTCTCATTTTGCATTGAAATTAATGGACAGAAATGTTTTTGCAGCCAAACTTAGCGCCCCCTGGTGGAATTTTCGGTAGAATGCAGCTTAAGGCACTTCCTGGTTTGCCTCCCTACTCAGACCTGGAGGTTGCCGCCTGGCTATAACATGATTAATCTGTATTATCTCAGTAAGGTGGATCAAAACTGAGTGTATTTAGACTCTGAAACAGGTCATGGGTGATGGGGATGAATTCTTATCAAAGTAACTGAGGGCCAACATTTAAAAGATTAAATGTTTTCAGCCAAAATTAAAAATATCTCCTGAGATCCTCTTTACATTTCACCTTACATGTACTTTCTACTTTGAATCTGTCACTTTGCAGAAACATT
Source organism: Centropristis striata (assembly GCF_030273125.1). Classification (NCBI taxonomy): domain Eukaryota; kingdom Metazoa; phylum Chordata; class Actinopteri; order Perciformes; family Serranidae; genus Centropristis; species Centropristis striata. Next base: position 6,920,825 of record NC_081537.1, read on the forward strand.
CACTGCCTTTTTCAACTACTTTTTAAATAACCAGAATTTTTTTTAATTAAAAACAAATGAAGGAGCTTGTAGTTATGTGATAAGTAAGCTACTATTTCAGTAATGGAGTGAAACATACACTGGTGTCTGTAGGGCAGTGATGGTACCAGTGAGAGCCAGAGGGCGGACAACAGCATATAGTGCTAACAGTGCTTTGTTTCTGTCAACACAATCTCCACTCAGTGTCTCTCTGGACACACACAGCTGCACAGAGCAGCTTAATACCTCCTCTGTTCCTCCTCTGTCCTTGACTGAACTCAGTGTAAAACCTGACTGATGGTTGTAATAGACTGTCTTCTTGGTAACTCTTATGTACCTTTGACTTGAAGATATTCTGAAGCATGGGTCTCAAACTCGTGGCCCGCGGGCCAATTGCGGCCCTCGTGACGATATTTTGTGGCCCCCACCTTGATATGAAAGTTTAATGTGAGTTTTATATGAATGGCACTTTACCGTGTTGTGTGGAAGGTCTCTTTAATTATTTTTTTGGGTAATTTTGTGTCTTTTTTTAATAATTTTATGTCTTTTTTAAAATAATTTTGTGTCTTTTTTTGTAATTCTGTGTATTTTTGTCATTTTGTGTCTTTTTTAAAGTAATTTAGTGTTTTTTCAGTCATTTTGTGTCTTTTTTTGTAATTTTGTGTCTTTTTTTGGTCATTTTGTGTCTTTTTTGGTCATTTTGTTTCTTCTTTAAGTAATTTAGTTTTTTCTTTCATTTTGGGTCTGTTTTTGTAATTTTGTTTCTTTTTTGGTCATTTTGGGTCTTTTTTTAAGTAATTTTGTGTATTTTTTTTGTTATTTTGATACTGCCTCCAGCGGCCCCCAGGTAATTTGAGTTTGAGACCCCTGGTGTAGCAGTTTAGGTTCAGACAGAGCAGAGTTAAATAAGAGTGGATGAATCAACATAGTAAGCCATAGGAGCTTCTTCCCTTTAGCTTCACCAGCTCTCTGTTCCCTAAAAGTCTGTCTAGGTGGGATGGTAAAGGCCAACAGAGCCACTTTGTGTGTCAAAGTTAACCAAAGTTGAAAAAGTCCTTTGTTCCTTCTTTTTCATTAGTTCAGTGAGAGTAAATTATGATCTCATTTCTGGCCGGGCCTTGATCCTAAATCTCTTCCTACTAAATATGTGAACTTTGGTTGAATGACTGCTCCAAGATGGATTTTGTACTTTTGAAACTTTTTGAAACTTTCGATTGCCACGTGTTCATTGATCATTTGATAAATTCATTTGCATAGTTGATGATCCCCATTAACTGACATTTAACTCAGTTAGTCAGATAGTTTTATTTAACACTGGCAACAATCCAATTGTGCTGTTTTTATACTATTTGTTTTTCTGGCCTATGACAGTTATGAACATGCCTACAACCTTAAATGTTGCCCTGAGGAGCAAAGACATCACCATCGGAGCCCCTGTAAGCTTGTGCATTAAAACTGAGGTGACACTTGCGTCTTGATGAAGTGGATCAGCTGATTGATCTGCATTCATAAAGGCAAACACAGCTGATTTCCACGCTGATAGAATTAAAAACATAAAGTATCCCTATTCAATACAGCATAGCAGTACGATCAGAGCGACAGCCTTTTCAGAGCCATTTTCAGACCTTTTTGACCTTTGACCTTTAGACCAAACCGGTAAATGTCCTTTTTTATATCTATATAACGTTATATATAACTTTATTGACACGTTGCCGTGGATACGCATTGCTCTGCTTCTCTCCTGATGACGGCTCGCCTTGTTAGTGACCTGTCAATCAAAGGTAGCCCCGCCCCAAATCATACGATTCTTTATCATCTATTTTCTTCTAAATGGGGCCATTATTTACATTATTAACATCAGATTGTCTTGAAGAAGATTTTTTACTAGCAATTGAGACCATAGTGTTGTCCTAAAAAAATGTAAAAGGTAATAAATCAAGTGAGAAGTTTTCTCCTTTTGCATTGAAATTAATGGACAGAATTTTTTTGCAGCCAAACTTAGCGCCCCCTGCTGGAATTTTCAGTAGAATGCAGCTTAAGGCACTTCCTGGTTTGCCTCCTTGCTCAGACCCGGAGGTTGCCGCCTGGTTAGACCCCAGGATACTGAAATGCAAACTAAAACTTAGAGACAGAAAAGCATGCCATGGACTTTGATAAACCAGGATTGCAGCCACTTAGTAGTCACTTAAGAGTGTAACCAGCCTTTTATCCAAGATGCTCTTCATCATGTACGTCTGATCATGGTTCATGCTTGCAGTGGTCAAGTTGTGCCCATGAGAAGGAGCTCCACCCTGCCACAAGACCAGGGAAGCTGCTCCTCCTCTTTCCTCCTCTCCGTCTCTATAGATACATCAAATTAAATAGTAAATGTGTCAAAACATTTGAAACTAACCAGGCTCTGTTGTGTCTTCATGTGCCAGGGTTTGTCTTTAGAGTCATATTTCAAAGGGAAAATAAGTGATGTGCTGGAACAAAAGAGTCCACAATATGATACATTTTTCATAACTTGATGCAAAAAAACCCCAGCAGCATCTGTATCCTGCTCATAAACACTGTTACCGTGGCGTTGAAAACACACTCTGTGTTCTACAGGCCACCAACTGTTCCCAAACAAACCCATCTGATAGCATTTTTCCTCAAACTATTGCTATTTATAGCATCTCTACTATTTTTGCTGAGCCCCTTTGTTACGCTAAAGTTCAGCTCGATAAGATACAGTCCAGCATGTGTGTTTACGTGTGCGTTTGTGTTCCTGCGTCGCCATAGTAACAGGGCAGTGTGCGTGGGTGAGGGCTGCATGTCCTTGTGTCAGGCCTTGTTTTTCTAAGTTTCCCTTCCTGTGTTGCTGGGTGCAGTTGCACAGGGTGCTGTGGTTTGTACCAGCAGTCTCTGAAGACTCTATTCATCCCAGTCTGACCAGTCCCAGCACACACACTGTACATTTACAGCACACACACTGTACATTTACAGCACACACACTGTACATTTACAGCACACACACTGTACATTTACAGCACACACACTGTACATTTACAGCACACACACTGTACATTTACAGCACAAACACTGTACATTTACAGCACACACACTGTACATTTACAGCACACACACTGTACATTTACAGCACACACACTGTACATTTACAGCACACAGACTGATTCATGTTAGACCCTAAAAACTTTCAGATTTACTGATTTCTGTCTGCATTCACATTTACCCTGTAAATGCCTTTTTTGGGGACAAAATCACAACATTCAGAAGAGACATTTATGTTGCATATGCTCTGGTTTAAAGCTGTAGAAAGCATCACAGTCCTCTTGTCAACACAGCCAGAGAGCAGCCTGCCCACACATTTTGTGTCTTTTTTTGTAATTTTGTGTCTTTTTTTTTTGTAATTTTGTGTCTTTTTTTGTAATTTTGTGTCTTTTTTCTGTCATTTTGTGTCTTTTTTCTGTCATTTTGTGTCTTCTTTTGTAATTTTGTGTCTTTTTTGTGTCATTTCGTGTCTTTTTTAAATAATTTTTTGTCTTTTTTGAATAATTTTGTGTCTTTTTTAGTAATTTTGTGTCTTTTTTTGCCTTTTTTGGGGACAAAATCACTACATTCAGAAGAGACATTCATGTTTCATATGCTCTGGTTTAAAGCTGTATAAAGCAACACAGCCAGAGAGCAGCCTGCCCACACACTTTGAACAGTATGTCTGTAATTACAATCCCAATTCCCTAAAAGTTGGAAGCTGTCTAAAATGTAGATAAACAGTGTGATCATTTGATAAATCCTGTATGTTATGTTCATATGTTCAATTGAAAACTGTCCAAAGACAATATATTTATTTGTTCGAACCAAAGTTATTATAGTTAACGAAAACTAACGAAATAACGAAAACTAGAATTGAAAAAATATTTTCGTTAACTGAAATAAAAAATAAAAACGAGTTTTAAAAAAAAGATAACTGAAACTGTATTGTGAGGTTACAAAGCAAACTAAAACAAACTAAAATTATAGTGAAAATGTCCTTGGTTTTCGTTTTTGTCAACTTTTTTCATACGTAAACCTTTTTGGTTGATATGAAATCTATTTCATCTATCTGGTTTTATGACTTAATAAACTTATTGGGACCGAGATGGATCAGACAAAGGAAATAAAGGAACATTTATTGTGACCTTATTGAATCTCGCACCCAAAAAATACCCCATTACCAAAAAAACTAAAACTAACACTGAAACTAATAAAAACTAAACTAAAACTAAGCATTTTCCAAAAAAATAAAAACTGAACCAGAACCAGACTGAAGGCAGACAGGCAATTTTTTGAACATGCCTTTGTGACTTAAGCAAGTAATGGTAACACTTTATTTTGAAGTTGTCTACATAAGAGTCACACAAGCCTGTCAGAAACATGACATGACAAGTATCATGAGCATTAATGTCACTTCAAAGTGTCATTAATGTTCATGACACATCCCATGTCATGTTTATGACACGCTCATGTCACTCTTATGTAGACACCTTCAAAATAAAGTGTTACCAATATTAGTGTCAACAATAAAACACTGATAAACTAAACTGATAAGTAAACAATCTCCTTCTAGCTCTTCTTTGCTGGGTTCTTATCTGATGCCTATGAATGTGGCAAATTGTCAAAGAAGTGATGATCTTAAAGGGGTAACATCACATGATCTGATCAACTGAGGATATAGGAGATTTTACCATAGGTGGCTATGAGGAGGTGATTTAGGCAAAAACAACAACAATTTTGACAAAAAATGACTTATGTTATGGATTGCAGACAGTAAAATCCATACATTCCTGCAGCCTGTGACCCAGCCTTTATTTGTCTACTATCGTGACTCAGAAAGCACTGAACCCAAAAGCATGAATCAGAGTGTCCAAAAACAAAGTTTATTTCAAGCAGCAAAACAACTTATGCTACCTATACATCAGAAGATTTTGAAAAGATTTGGAAAAGACTCCTGGAAAACCAGCTCACATCTAAAGACAAGTGTTTAGAGTTTTTAGTCTCACACTGAGATTTTAGACAGACTGTCAATCTTGCAGGGTAACTATTTACTAGACTACAACTAGATTCTTTTAGCATTTTTTTCCAACCATGCAACTGAATTTGAATTGTGAGAACTGAATGTTCAATTCCAAACGAATAAATTAAATTTCAAATTACAATTCAGATTCAGTTTTTCAATGCAGTGATTCAAATTGAACAATACAAATTCAAATTATGTGATTCAAATTCAGTTTTTTAATGCAATTATTCCACTTAAGCAATTCAAATTCAAATATAAATAATTCAAATTCTGTTTCTGGTGGCACATATTTCAGCCACTGACTTGCTGCTACACTCTGTACAGTCTGAAACAGGGATATAAGCAGAATAAATATGGTTATGAATGACTTTGGTGAGTCAGAAAGCATTAATGTTCTGTAAAACAGCCTCATCCTTGATGCTACATACTGTCATTGATATCATGAATGCATATCATTAAGATCCAAGGCGGGCCTGAACAGGCCGGATAAACTATTGCACAAATGGTGAAGTGGGTAAATTGAGCTGAATTGGTTTCATATTGCACATTCAAGACAATTAAGGCAATTTAGAGTGATTGACAGCGTTTCAGACTTCAGCTCGTCTGTGACAAGGTGGCTGATAAGAATAGCTCCAGCTGCTTGTATCAGCAGCTGCCAAGTCTGATCCCTCACCTGCATAAAAACCTGTTTGACGGAAATGATCTGATCAATCTGCATTTCAAGAGCCAGTTGCCTAGAAACTCGACCTGTTCCACATCGTTTATGTGGAATTTCACACCACATACCTCAAGTCATTTAACTCTATGGAGTCTTGGGCTATTTTGTTCATTTTTTAATCCTTTTCATGTCTTTTCCTGTCTTTTTTGTGTTTATTTGAGTCATTTTGTGTCTGTTTTTGTGTCTTTTTTAGTTATTTTGTGTCTGTTTTGATCATTTTGTGTCTTTTTTTGGTTATTTTGTATCTTTTTTGGTCATTTTGTGTCTTTTTTTAGTGATTTTGTTTCTTTTTTTTAGTAATTTTGTGTCTTTTTTTGTAATTTTGTGTCTTCTGTGGGGTTTTTTGGTTCTTTTTTGGTCATTCTGTCTTATCATTTTTTGTCTTTTTTTGGTTATTTTGTATCTTTTTTGGTGATTTTGTGTCTTTTTTTTGTCAGTTTGTGTCTTCTGTGGGTTTTTTTGGTCATTCTGTTTTCATCATTTTGCGTCTATTTTTGGTTATTTTGTATCTTTTTTGGTCATTTTGTGTCTTTTTTTGTAATTTTGTGTCTTTTTATGTCTTTTTTGAGTCATTTTGTGTCTTTATTTGTCATTTTGTGTCTTTTTTAGTCCTTTAGTCCAACATAAAATGTGATTATGAATTTTTCTTTTTACTTTCATAACACTATCATGCTCAGTAAAGAATTAGAAATGTTGTAAATGTGAACAAAGGTTGCAAGCTTTTGTAGACTCCAGAGGGTTAAAACATTTTCGACTGAAAATAATAAAAGGACATGTGAAATTGACTTTGAGATTGACAGATAACTTAATTGTCATTTCAATTGAGTTTCCTCGTTTTCAATGTTGCAAACTGGATTTCATCAAGTGTCACATAAATAGATATTTTGTAATGGGATTTTCACTGATATCTCTTTGACATGGCACAATGACAACCCATTTCCAGAGATAAGTAGATTATGCTGTATTTTTCCCCTGCATTAATATCCTATATTTCTCTCAGTATTGATTTGTTTATGACAAGCTAATGGAGAGAAATTGAGGCATCTTGGGCCAGTGAGTAAAGGCTGAGCGCTGGTGTTGTGCATCAAACGTGAAGGCACAGCCTCTCTCCATAAGCCTGCATGCTGCCAGTTATTTCGTCCATGCGTGTCATTGGAGCTGATGGGCTTGGCTCACTTGTCTCCTCTGCTAAGCAACGCCACAAAGAGCCAAATGAAATAAGAGCTCTTTACATGTCTCTGCCTCTTCCTTCTGTGCTGACAGTGAAGGGCTCATTTAGCTCAGTGCTGTGGTTAGAATCACTCAAAGAGATATTAGGGTCTTTGTCGCTCATGCCAACATGGTCTCACAGGAATCCGTGAAATAGCCACGGATTTTAGTCATTTTGTGTCTTTTTTTTGTCATTTTGTGTCTTTTTTTTGTTATTTTGTATCTTTTTTGGTCATTTTGTGTCTTTTTTTAGTGATTTTGTGTCTTTTTGTGTCTTTTTTTAGTCATTTTGTGTCTTTTTTTGGTCTTTTTGTGTCTTTTTAAGTCCTTTAGTACAACATAAAATCTGATTTTGAATTTTTTTTTTACTTTCATAACACTATCATGCTCAGTAAAGAATTTGAAATGTTGCAAATGTGAACAAAGGTTGCAAGCTTTTTTAGACTCCAGAGGGTTAAAACATTTTTGACTGAAAATAATAAAAGGACATGTGAAATTGACTTTGAGATTGACAGATAACTTAATTGTCATTTGCTTAACTCAAAATCCGTGGAATAGCCACGGAATCACTCAGATTTCCGTGAAACTGACACGGATTTCGCTACAATGCAAGTTAATGACAGTCATATCCCGTGGCTATTCCACCATACAAAGTGATTATGTACATTCACTGAGTGAATATTTAGAAAATAAAACATATATTGCTCGCTAGAAATGTGATCAAAATCCATTTTTATGCAGAAACTAAGTCAAAATATTGATTTATTATTTATTATTTTTCACCTTGAAAGTCACGTGACTTGGAACAAACCAAGAGGAAAAAACATCCATGCAATAGCCACGGGATATGACTGTCATTAACTTGCATTGTAGCAAAATCCGTGTCAGTTTCACGGTCAGTGTTGCTGCCACAAGGTTCCCAGCTGACTGACTCATGCTCACTTATTGCGGCAGCAAAATACAATATGGCAGTGCCTTGATGACGTCAGTCAAGTTTCATTCCATATATTCAAGGTTCATTCCATATATTCAAAGTTTCATTCCATATATTCAATAATTCATTCAATATATTCAAGGTTCATTCCATATATTCAAGAATTCATTCAATATATTCAAGGTTCATTCCATATATTCAAGAATTCATTCAATATATTCAAAGATTAATTTCCTGAACGGCATGCCATAATATATATATATATATATATATATCTATCTATCTATATATATATATATATATATATATATATATTTATATATATAATAAGGCCAGTATAATAATAGTACCATATCAAAGTATATGGTAATAATAGTAATGGCAGCAACAGTATATTATATATATATATATAGTAGTATTAGAATAATAATAATAACATAGCAATGTGTCATATATTTTGCCTGTGCAGATTGTGCATACATACATAACACAATATATAATATGTAAACATATTAGTGCTCTCCTAATGCCGTTTTCCTTCCTTCTCCTCAACACAGAGACAACATGGGAGAGACCGTCCAGCGTTCCTGGGACCCCCAAGACCTCCCACCGACACAAGAACTCCCTGCCCACAGGTACAAATCTTTCTCTCTCCTTATGAACTCTCCGTTACGTCAACTGTCTCAGTTCTCGTGTCCCGGGGCTGAACTAAAATTCCACAGTGACACAAAGCACCCGCTCATGTACACCAAACACACTTCCTGTGACTAATTTGTAGCCTTTAACTACAGAAATAAAGCCTTGTGTGTCTGTCTTTAGGTCCTGCTCTAGAGCAGCGGTATGGTTTGTGAGAGGTCAAAGGTCAGATTACATTAGAAGAGTTTAGGAATATCAATACTGCCCTACAAAGCCTAACTGCATTAACTACATTTATGGTCAAAATTGAGTTATGTCTAAAAATGAACTCCTTGACGTCTGTTTCATCTTGTGACAAAGTTTTAGATTTCAGTTTTGCTTTATTTCAGATAAATAATTATATAAAAACCACAAAATCCAACAGTAATTGCACTTATCATAGTCTGCTATGGATATATATATATATATACTAATTTAAACATAAAGATAATAGAAATTATAAGTTTATTTGACAGGGAAATTATTTTCTAGATAGTGATGAAGTAAAAAAGTGAGATAAAATTATATTAAGACTAAAATATAGCATTTCTTTATAATATTAAGTCTCCACTCTGTTTTTGCATTACTATTAGAACCTTTTCCTGCATTGCATTACCTACGTTTTTGGGGTCAAAAGTCAAATAAATCATCATTTTTGAGTATAAAAATGACATCATCGATACATGTAGAGATAAGTGTCATATCAGTTATCTACCTATAACTAATATGGCTGATCAGTGAAAAACATTAAAAATCTTTAAAGCAGTTTTTCCTCAGTTTTACCTTATGTGTAGTGTCTGCAGTTAGACTTTGTAGGGCAGAATAGTAGTGATAATATTAATCAAATGTTTTAACCTGAAATGGGTCAAATGTGACACAATAATTAATATGTGTTATAAAATACTGAAGTGGGGAACATTGATACACTTCTTTGTCATTTACAATTACCTACATACATTGTAAGTTCTTTACTATCAAAGACTGATTACGTTTTAATGGTGCAACCAAGTTTTGTAAGTTTGAAACTTTGCTGCAGTTACTAAGAATTTAGGAAGGACATTGCACAACTTAGAGAATAGACTTGTGTATAGCTCGTGTTGCACAATCCAGATCTTTGTTTTATCTGTTTGCCCCATTAAAGACATTTTTCTAGGTACAAAACGAAAGCACAGTTCAGAAGGGTTTGTCTTGGTTTGACTCATAAACGTCAGTTCTCAGCCCAATCCTCAGAAAGCAAAGAACTAATGGATTGTCTCTCTGTCTTGATCTCTCCCTCTTTCTCTTATTTCTCTCCAGTGAATGGATTTCATTCAGGTGGTAGTCCCTTGCATCATGTGGAACATTCACACAACAGTCTGGTTAGAAAGAGCAGTACAGAGCCACAGGTAAATCTTTCTGACTACTGCAGTGGAAACCATGTGTGGAGTGGACACGGACTCACTGACAGAATCATACGACTTCCTTTTTTACATCCGTGTCAGTTTTCATGCACAGAACATGTTACCTGCACTTTACAGACTTAGAGAAATCTCACAGGACAATCAGACAGAGGGAACAACTTTCGGTAACACTTTAGATTAAGGAACACATATTCTCTTTCTTATGAGAATATCTCTCCACTACATATAGAATATATGTTATGTGGAGAGATATTCTCAGAGAGTATATATTAGAGTTACCTTTTAACCCAACGACATTCTCTATACTCAGAGAACCAGGGTTACCTTTTAACCCAACGATATTCTCTATACTCAGAGAACCAGGGTTACCTTGTAACCCAACGACATTCTCTATACTCAGAGAACCAGGGTTACCTTGTAACCCAACGTTCAACATTTATTAGTTGCTTATTAACATGCAAATAAGTAACATATTGGCTCTTAATTAGTCATTATTAAGTAGTTATTAATGTCTTATTCTGCATGGCCTTATTATACAACCAGTAAGACATTAACTAAGAGTTTTCCCTCAATAACCTCAGAATTATTGCTTATTAGTGGTAAGTAAGGAAGTTGTTGTATATGAGTTATGATCTTAATATGCTTTACTTTGTATGGACTTTATAAGTCTCTATATAGCGGTGAACGAAACCATGGAAACGGCCAATAGCCACCTTCTCCAGACCTTTGACGTGACTGGTGGCTCCGTTTGGATGACTGGATGAGGATTGGTAGATTATAATGTCAATCATTACTCAATAAAGTGGGTCACTTTGCGCCAATGTTAGTCTACCAGTGAGCCACTTTGTAGAGTAATGATGTCTATAATGATGCCATAATGTCTTACTGGTTGTATAATAAGGCCATGCAGAATAATACATTAATAACTACTTAATAATGACTAATTAAGAGCCAATATGTTACATATTTGCATGCTAATAAGCAACTAATTAATGTTGAATATGTGTTCCCTAATCTGAAGTGTGACCTAACTTTCATATCAATTAAAAGAGAAGGAGGGAGAGAGAGAGAGCTTCACAGAAGTCTCTGACCTGGTTATGTGTCATTTGGCTCACAGTGCTTCCTGTTTACAGGATATATTAATGAAGTGCTGAATCCACTGTCAACAGATAAGAAAGTATCTTTCATATTCCTTAATCATCGCCGGTAAAACAGAGGATTAATGTTCCATTAGTTAGACTTATTAACATTGCAGCTCACACAGAGAGTCCGGCGGCTAATGGTAGATAGATAGAACTTTAATGATGTGTTCAAGGTCTGCACAAATGTCAGAATTTTCGAAGTAGTTCCGAGCTACAAGTTCCGACTTTCAGTGTAAATTGAACACACCATAAGGGAAGAACGTGTTAGACCCGCCTTCAAAATCAAAACAAACACATGTAACTTTCAAAATAAGAGCACATGGATGTGTTAGCAGAGTCCACCACAGAATTTACAAGACAACTGTCAAATTATGATGTCTTAAATAAAACATAGAAGAACCCTTATTCTCCTTTACAATAATTTATAAAAAATATGCAATGATTAAGATGGAATAGTGGCTTTAGAATGTGCGAGAGGCACCAAATTTAGGCTTTTAGGGCAAAAATGTATCCAGGGGAGCATGCTCTGCTTTGTTTGGGTCTCCTCATCATAGTCTCAGAAACTCCTGTGGGAAACGCTGGTTACGGATTGGACAGACAAGAATTTGCCCAGCAGTATGTTCAGGGTAATGAAAGGAGGAGAGATGTTTTTGGGTCCTGCTTCAAGTCAGTAAATTTGTTTGATTGCACTGGGAACTTCATGTACAAACTTCTTTTTATTCATGCTGTTGTTGTTTACACTACAGTTCATTTAAAATGTTTAAATAAAACAAATTTTGCTTAAGGCATGGAGTGGAAAAATAACTAATTTAGTTGAAATTATTTGCTGACAGCTTCGCCCATCAATCCCATCTGCGCCCCTGCAATCAGATTCTGTAAATCTAAAGCACTGATCCAGAAAAAAATGAATGAAATAATGTTCTATCTATTCCCAACCTGTTGTACAAACATAACGCCATAACTATGTTATTAACTACTATTGTTGTTATTGATGTAGTTTTCAGTAAACTGAGGACGACAACAGGTTATGGATTCACAGGGTGCAGATTATTACTATTTTTGATAGACAACAGACTGTATGTAGACAGTATTTATTGGCTAACTACTGAACTATTTGGAGACAAACATGGCAACAACCAGCAGAATGACCGCTCCGTGATTCGCTCTGATTGGTGATTTAATGCATGAACACTGTAAATGACAGCACAGCAACACTTCAGGCCAGCTGATATTACTCACTAGTCTAACATGGAAAAGTCCGGGTCAGCATTTGTTTGCAGATTTTATTTTGGGAAGTTTTTGGGAAGTATTTCGTAACACCTTCTTTGGCCATTTCGCCTCTGCCATAATGTCTATACTGCCCTACAAAGACTAACTGCAGTAATTAAATTTTTGGTCAAAAATTAGTTATAGCTAAACATGAACTACTTGATGTCTGCTTTATCTTGTGACAAAGTTTTAGATTTTAATTTTGGTTTATTTCAGGGAAATAATGATATAAAAATTGCAGTAACTATAAAATCCAGCTCAAAACCAAAGCAGACTGTGATTACAGTGTAGGCTTGTATTTCTTCATTGTGTTGAATAGTGAAGACAAGACTAATAGAAATTATAAGTTTTGATAGGGAAATTATTATCTAGATAGTGATTATTTGTAATTAAAATAAAAAAAGTGATGCAATTATATTAAGAATAAAATATAACATTAATCAGGTCAGAGGTCAAAGGTCAGATTACATTAGAAAAAATTAGGAAAAGTCTAACTGCAGTAAATACTTTTTTGGTCAAAATTAAGTTATAGCTAAACATGAACCTCTTGATGTCTGTTTTATCTTGTGACAAAGTTTTAGATTTCAGTTTTGCTTTATTTCAGAGAAATAATAAAATAAATCATATACTATATAAAATATATACTAATTTAAACATAAAAATAATAGAAATTATAAGTTTATTTGACAGGGAAATTATTGTCTAGATAGTGATGAAGTAAAAAGGTGAGATAAAATTATATTAAGACTAAAATATAACATTTCTTTATAATATTAAGTCTAAAATACACACATCTTTGAATAGAGTTCTTAAACACTTTTAAATACACTGATAACAAAATCATTTTTATTCACTGAAAACAAAATATAAAAGCTGAAAGAAGACAACAACATTACTATTAGAACATTTTACAGCAATGCAAAACTAGAGTGCAGTAACTACATTTTTGGGGTCAAAGGTCAAATAAATCGTCATGATTTTTGTGCATAAAAATTACATCATCAGTTCATGTAGAAATAAGTGTCATATCACTTATCTACCTATAACACATTTGGCTGGCCAGTTAAAAATGTTAAAAAACTTTAAAGCAGTTTTTCTCAGTTTGACCCTTTGTGTAGTTACTGCAGTTAGACTTTGTAGGGCAGTGTTGCTATTCTCATTATTCGTCATATTTGTATATTCATTTCTAATATTGCTATGATTATTAGTCATATACACCACTGAAGCGTTAGTGCTATTATTGTGGCTGCTGTGTGTCTCTGTCTCTTCCCTCAGCCTCCTTCCTCACATTTTATCTGTTGTAATTTCATTATGTTGATCTGTTCTGTACAAACAACACATGTGGGAGGGGGATCCCTCCTCTGTTTCCTTCAATATTTTATCCCTGTTGATGTTTTTTTAAGGCGAGACAGTACAGGCAAAAGCATCGCTTCTGAGGTTTTAGGCTACTTTCATCCCATTAGATCCAAAACAAACATTTAGGTGTATATGTTACTATAATTTGTAGATTTCTCCTAAATTCAATAAAAGTCACCTAACCTCATCATCTGCACAATATTATGGATTTTAGATGTTCTGTATTGTTGTTGCTATGGATTTGATTCCATATTTAGCCCTCAAATATTAATTTCCATTAAGAATTTATGAAATCTTTAAAGGCTGTTTTTCTCATGCTCTGAACCATAAATCTCAACTGCAGCTCCACTTACAGTCACCAGACTCACCAGTTTTATTCGTAATATATTCTGAAGGTTTTTACAGACGGGGTTGTCTGTTTATCATTCATACCCTGATTTATACAACAGTAGTGCAGGGCCTGTAAGAAGTATGTATTCGTATAGTGGGAGATTAAGTACCCAGCGATAGTGTTAGCTAAAGCTATCTTTCCGTCTGTATCATGCTTAGCTGTCAGTTAATAAAGTTTTGTTTTTGCTGTTTTCAATGGATCAAACTGATGCAGAAGAAAGGGCTTAAATCTCCGCTTAGCATGCTAATCATGAGATAGCACATTACGCAGTATGCTGCACTAAAAGTACATTAACATGAACCCAATTAGCTGATATACTATATTGCATGTAAATATCTCATATCAAATGATTATGGGCATTGCGCTAAGCAACATGAATGTCATCCCTGAATTACATAGTAATGCAACATAAGAAGTGAATAAAGCTAAATCTCCGCTTAGCATGCTAATCACGCAACAACAACGTCTGCAACTCCATAAAACTCTTACTTTTCATAAGGTACCACACCATCCAGCACATAGACATTGAATATTGATATTCGCTGTAAACTATTCGAATATTATTGGAAAATCAAACCTTGTAGCGCACTTTAAAACTCCTAAAGATAGGTAGGCTAAATAGACCCTAAAAGGGACGGAGCTCCCCTAAAAGGCGTCCGATTGGAAACAGTGCAATGCTGCAACACGTCCTACGTAAATAATGATATTTTGAAAAATGAATTCAAAAACGGAGGATGCACACCTTCGTACCATGCGCAAGCCATATATGAAATCTTCTTGTTTCTTGCTTTTATAGATAGATATGGTTCCTAAAAACATGACGAAAATGTATTTTATATGGCTTTTGACAGTATTTTCTGATTTATTAAATGATAAAAGGAGATATCCCAATATCCTTTTGTAAAAAACAAACAAACTACTGAATCTAATATATCAATAAAATGAAATAATAACTTTGAAATTGGCTTTCTCCAATGTTCAGTTTTCTGACGTGACATCATATGCAAATTAGCGCTTATTTAATGAGTTCATATTTAAACATTTCAGAAAACTTGTTATGCCAAAAAATATTGTGTTAATAAACATAATCTTAGCAAACTGGGGAAGTTCCAATTGAATTGATGTACTGTCTCCACTATTCAGATGTGTCTCTTCATTAATGGAGAAGCTGATGGCACTGAGAGCAGATTAATCCCTCCCACAGTATCAGCTCCCTTAATCATAATTAAGCAGGCAGTCAGGGTGCAGTTATACAGGATCCACCCACCACTTATTCACTCACTCAGTCTCCTCATGGCTCTCCTCTGCTGCCTCTTGCACTTGTGCACACACACACACACACACACACACCTAGTCATTAAAAAAAAAAAAAAACACATAAAAGCACTTTTGCCACCGAGTATTCAAGGTTCTGTTCTCTTTTCTAACTCTAATTTTCTTTTTTAGAATTTATTCATCCCTCCCATACTGCCTCACTCTGTTGGTTCAATTGGGATGCTGGAAATTACTCTATTTTAAGCTTACGTGTTAAAAAAAAACACACACACACACACATTTACACACAAAGACAGAGAGCGGCAACCATGCTATGCTTTGCTCTGCAGAACTATCGTCCCCACACACACACACACACACACACACACACACACACACACCAGCAGCAGCAGGAGCAGCAGAGAGAGAGCAGCAGACAGACGATAACAGCACTCGCCAGGAAAACAACTGTGTTTGTGTGCGTGCGACTGACAGTGTTTGTATGTTGAGCATGTCTGACATGGAGGACGGAGGTTTTGACGGAGCATCCTTCTTTTCTCCACAGAGCCCGGGATCAACGTCACCCAACAGGAAACACAACAAGGAGACCACGTTCACGGTGAGTGGGGAAACTAATGGGAGCTGTAAACTAACCATGAACTCAGCCTGGCTCGCTACAGTAGCCCTGAAGGACCACATTTAATACCTCTAAAGAAGAGCTTCAGTACCCCCCAAGTAAGGAAAATGTCCTTTTATGGACTGCTAATTGCTCAGGTGGGATTTATTTTTTCTAACACATATGTGCTGCTTCTGCACATTAGTATTAGTATACAATATACACAGTATATCTTGCCTATATAATAGTTTTAAAAAAAATGTTTTATTCTTTATTCACTTCTGAGAGTGAAAGTGTTTAGCGTACAAATACACGGTGACATCATCCTGTTCAGAGTATTCCTGCTCTCAGTCAGTGGGTCACATCCTGTAAATAGCAGAAATGCTACTGTGTGATACTGGATTTATTTTTCACTTTTACTTTCTCTCAGATTTCATTTCTTACTGTACCTGTTCACATTGATCCCGCCTCCAACAGTCTTAACGCCTCTGTTAGTACCTCTGAAGAGTCAGAATCTCTTGGTCCGCCCATCACGCCTCTGGGATGTTCAGACTGAGGACGAAACTTCACAGAGGCGTAAATATCAGGGCTTGAAACGGCGTTCTGTAAAGGGATATTTAGGGTCCCATCCACTAGGGATGTGCCGTATCGTTCACGTTTATACCGGTATATTTTTTTTATGGGTAAAAAAATGCATGATATTGGCAACATTCCTACTTCTCGACGTAGTGGCGTAAGGATTTCCCATTAATTACCTACTGTGGCGACTCCAGAGTCTCATGTGCTGCGTTAATGTCATATTTCAAGCTACTGAAAGTATATCTACACTTTTCATAATATAAAGTTATGCCTACCAGTCTGTATCAGTCTCATCCCCACATCATCTCTCCGTGTGAATTTCAGTGTAAATTTAGCACACCTTAAGCATACCGTAACATTAAGAACGTGTTAGACCGGCCTTCAAAATATAAGCAACCACATGTAGCTTTCAAAATAAGAGCACATGGATGTGTTAGCAGAGTCCACCACAGAATTTACAAGAAGATAATAAGATGCCTTAAATAAAACATACTAGAACCCTTATTCTCCTTTACAATAATTAATTAAATATGCAATGAATAAGACCAGTGTATATGATGGAATAGTGGCATTAAAATATGTGAGAGGCACCAAATTTGGGCTTTTATGAAAAAAAATTCACCAGGGGGAAATGCCCCCAGACCCCCCTAGCAGCTATTTCAACATTGTCTGGCTGCTCCATGTCCTAGTGGAAAACCCTGTTGTAGGAAAATATGTGATGTACGTTATTTGTGTGGCCAACACAAGAAAGGAATTGGACCTGGTACCAGAAACACACCTTGCACTTGAGTCCAAAAAAATTGTGAATTTTAAGGAAAAAGCAGAACAACTGTGCTCGAGTCTGTAATCTGTACAGCGAAAATCAGCGCGGCCTGCAGTTCTTCCTCCGTCACTGTTTTGAATTCTGCCGCTGCAGTTGCTGATTGTACACATCCTGCCGCTGCTCTGTTACACAGCTACCATCTCCTCTTACTTCGTTACGCAATGCCAGATTGCAATGTGAATTCACAAACTGGCGACACCAATATTATGCCATCGAGGAATCAGTATAAAAAAGTCCTAAGGGGAGATTCAATTCTGATGCATTCAAGTGGACATTCGACTCTGACATTATATTGTGAATACTCTGTTTTGACATGTCATAGTTTGTGTCTAGTTTTTATTTATTTGCCTTTTATTATTATCTTTATTATTATTTGTGTATGTATGTTATTTGTTACTCTGAAAATTGACAATAAAAATATTTTAAATAAAAAAAAAAGGTCCTAAGGTGAAGTGACAGCAGCAGTGGCGGTTCTAGACCAGTTTTACTGTGTACACATTAAAAAACGGCAAAGATGATATTTAAGTATTCAAACCCTTTATTTTAGCTTATTTAAAAAAACTAATTTAAATTTATTTGGAAGATACAAATACATTGATTGAGACGATGAGACTTACCAAAAATAATAACTATTTTTGTACGACAATGACATTTCTCATTTTTTCTTCACAATTACTTTTTTTTATTTTGAAAGTGCAGTACAGTGAGAATGATCTTTTTTATATATATTTACACAAGCTTTTATTGCACAATTAAACTATTATACAATGTACACATGCTGGGTTCCTTTTGTGTACAATGAGATATTGTTTGCACAAAAAATAGGTAAAATTGTTCCGTCGTTCATCGTTATAAATTGATCATTTTATTATTAATTTGACACAGGGGCCACAGCAGGGGCCAAGGGCTTCTTCACAGGGGCAGTGGCCCCTGGAGGCCCCTGTGTAGAACCGCCATTGGACAGCAGAGCTTGTTGCACCACTTTTGCAGAAACGCAATATGAAAGGGACTTTTAGCCATCTGACGTTAACTCTGAGTTGGTCGGAAACTTTGACTCTTTAGGCCTGATGTGCCATATATGGTTAGGCATCGATTTTTCAGAGGAGGGGCTTAGTTGCTAGGCAATTGATTGAGGTTACCAAAGGAACACAAACAACTAGGTGTGGAGACTATTGGAAGTAGCCTTCATCTTCACAAAAAGAGGTGGGGGGACCTCAGCAGGGATTAAATAGGAAGTAACTCCCTCAAACTAATTATAAGCTTCGGACGCCAAGATACTGTAGAATTAAAGGCCTTTTTCTTCATCCTGCATTTCCATATTGGCTCTGGAAAAGTCATCAGTAGCAGAGTTTTTTCGATTCTCTCTGAATGGCCAGACGTTGGCATTAGATAAGGTGCTCTCTGAGGTTTGTGAAAGAGAAACAGTGCATCCTTGCTGCAGGCTGTTTTTACTCCTTCAGGTTCATTGGAATGAATGTGAGAGAGGATAGAGATCCATTTGTTTGCTGGGAGTCTCTTTGTATCTTTATTCTGACCGCATGGCTTTCAATTTGTTTTCTTTATGAGACGGTTGGTTTATTTCCTTTCCTTTTCTTTTCCTTCCTTGTTTCTTTTTCTGTCAGGAAAAAAAAACAGCTGAAGAATCTGCAGAGCAAGTTCTGCATTTAAGTTTCCTTGTGCGTTGGTATCCAAAGCAGCTGTGATTTGCTTATTTTTTGTTTTGATTTTGTCATTATGCTGTGGAAAAGTATCTCATTAAGCTCAGATTGGCCTCTACCTTTCCCCCCAACCCAGAGGTTTTAAATGCACCAAGTCCCTGTACTAGAGTGACATGCACTATGAACAGTGACCTCTCATTAACAGCTGACACTATTAGCTGCAGTGTTGTCAATCAAAGTAGAAGTTGAGTGTTAGAAAGTTGATTGATGAAATCCAAAAAGCTGAGAACCACAAAGGCCCTTCATTGACAAGTGTCCCCAAGGACAGACCAGGTGGAGGAAAGTCAATCAACAATGCTGTCTTTTTTTGTCTGGTTTGTTCCGGAGCTGCTGAGATGAGAGTGTTGCCAAAGCAACAGAGTGCAGACTACCTTGAATAACAGAGGAGCAATGTGTGTGTGTGTGTGTGTGTGTGTGTGTGTGTGTGAGTATTTAAATGTCTGTCAACAGACAGAGCAATAATAGTTTGGGGTTTAAACGGTACGATATCATATCCCATTTAACCACAACCTGTTACATTTACATATAGTATAATTCCTTTTTCTGTCCAAATGAAAATAAGAACAAACAAAAACAGTGCCCCCTTTTCCTTTTTTCATTTTAAACCAAAAACGGAAAAACGGATTTTGCTATCAGCATCAAAAAACGAAATAACCAAAAAAACAAAATGAAATAACGGCCATTATTTGGTTTTTGCAAATTCCTTTTTTCATTTTTTCGTTTCTCATTTATTGATATGATGTCGGACACATTGGAAGCGGGAAAATAACAGTCCCGTCAAAATAAAAGTTGCTTATTAATAAGTACTTATTATCAAGCATAATCCTATAACCTATTTTCGTTTGGACAGAAAAAGGAATTATATTATGGCACCCGGACCATTTACCATTATATTTCTGGGCCTTTTTTAATAAAATAAATAAAATAATAAAAATAGACCTTCTGTTTACAATAAAGTGCCACATTGCCTTTAAATGCAACTGTTTTTTTATGAGTTAAGTTAAACCTTTGATGCACAACATATTGACACCCATTCTAATGTACAACATGGGTCAAAAATAACCTGCATTCATTTGCCATGTTATTAATGCTGCTGTGTTTTTCTCTATCTTTTGATATCAACTTATTTTATGATTGAAGTATCCAAGTATCCTTTAAATATCTTGTTTTTGATAACAACAGATCATTATTTCCATTTTGCTTCTCATACTTTATGAAGAAAAATAGTTTTTGTATCATTACATAGCTAACTACTTGGCTAGTAGGCAAGTAGCTTGCTAAGCTAACTACATAGCCAAGAAGTTAGCTAAATAGTTAGCTTAGCAAGCTACTTAGCTAAAAAATGGATATGGGTCATTCTTGACCCATGTTGTGCATTAGAACAGTTGTGACACAAAAATGGATTTTATTAAAAAATTAATAAAGGAAAACATAAAAATTAGGAAAAACAAACTATTTGAGGAACACCTGGAATACTGAATGATGAAAATAATTTATTGCAAAGATATAGAACATAAAAACTCTGTCGGGTCACTTTAGACCCATGTTGTGCATCAAAGGGTTAAACAGGCTGTGATGATCTTTCAATTATGAACATAAACCATTCCCAAGATAGAAACAAAACAGGAAAATTGTCAAAATAAAAGCGTATATTAAAGATGGGGATATGCATTGATGTTTGGGCATTACATGAATGCAGTTGGATCGTCACAGATGAATCGATATATCGATACAGTTCAGTGGCAATCAGAGCAAAGTTGTCATGATAGAATAAACTAACCTCTCACTCTCTGTCTCTCCTTTTCTCAGATGAACTGTGTGACGTTCCCGACTCTTTCATGCATGCCGGAGCAGCAGTTGCTGAAACCAAACGAATGGAGCTACTGTGACTACTTCTGGGTAAATTCACCTCAGCATTTAAAAGGCTGCACAAAGACAAGTTGCTTAGCACTAGTGATGGGACAACGAAGCTTTTTGAAGCATTTGCTTTATTTACGGAACCCAAGAGATGGCGCTCTTTGTTTAACAAAGGGCTGAAAACACACTCAATTACCATTGCTGAAGCCTTTTTTTATAAAAGCCAAGACCGCCATCTAGTGGGGTCAAAAAATAAAGGAAATGCTTCACGAAGCTTCGTTGTCCCAACACTACTTAACACCAATCATGTAACTCTACTTCTCAGGTCACTTGTCGTCCTTCACATACTGCTGGAAGCAGCACAACTTTCATTGGTTACAGTTTAGTTAGTTTCTCACATATATTAGTTCAGAAGTCGTGAAAAAATGTATAGCTTTTTTAATCTTTCAGAACTTATCTATTGTTTTGGCAGCTTTTGATTTGTTCTCTGTTCTCAGCATTTCTGCCAGTTTCAGTTGGTTTACATGCTCTAAAATAACAACTGTGCTTTAGCCTGCATTAATCCATTTTTTTAAACAACATACAAACATTTTCAATTTTATTTATATAGCCCAAAATCACTTCTTTGTCTCTGAGGGTTTTATAGTCTGTACAGCATAGGACAGCCGCTGACCTTTGACCTTTAGATCAGATAAGGAAAAAATCCTCAAAAAGGGCAGACAGACATGCAGCAGTTGTCATTAGTACACTAGTACTGAACACTCTGAACAATCTGTCATTGTTATTCTGATTTTTGCTCATTTTATTTGACTTTTTGACACAGACATGAGCAGAAAGTGACATCAGAAGAAAAAAACCTGAATAAAGGATTAGTGTGGTATCTTTCTTCCAAATTAAACTAAAGGAAAAAGCTCTTTGGCACAATCTAATTTCACCTGAAATGTATTTATAATAGGTCACCACAGAGTGTCACTCATTATCAGTAGAGTTTCATGTGGAATTTTAACATTAAAGTGTTTTAACCAATCTGGGCCCACTCTAATTTACTCCCCTTTCAGACCCTTCGGGCTGAAAATGTCCACTTCCAAAAAAACACAATAAAAACTTTACAGATTGATATTTTTTTCTACTTTTTTTTTTCTACTGCATAAACCTCTTAAATAAGTTCCGTCCTGCTGAAAACTACCAAATGTTTAAACATTTTTGGCATTTTAACCCTTTAAATGCCAGTTTGATTGCGTGGTGTCACTGATGGGTTTTTTTTGTTTTTTTTTAAACAGAAAAAAGTAGTTATTTTCCATATAATAAATCCTTTTTGGCTGATAGTTTTGATCAGGACTGAAGTTGATTGAAAGATTTAACCCAAAAAACCCCAATTTTTTTTTATAAATTTAATTTCAAAATAAGAATCTTCTGAAATCTAGCATCATGCGTTATTTTAATATACTAATATGAATAATTGTACAAATAAATATTTTCTATACCACCCAGGGTACAAAAACTTCCATCCATAAATTTTCAGGTGCTTATCTGGGGCCGTGGGGGCAGCAGGCTAAGCAAATTATTCCAAAAAACGTTGGTACAAAAACAGGGTACAAAAAAAAGTCGTAGAGGAAACGCTGATGTATCTTTGTATCTATAATTAATTTTTTCATTATTATTTCACTTTAAACTGAAGTGAAATAAAAAATGAATAGGCTTTACTGTGGTTATTTCATACAGACTGCTTATTTATTGAATTACCAGTCAGCAGACGATGCTTTAACTCCAACTTTATTCTTATAATGGTCAGTGATGATTTAATATGGACTTGCGTTATTGAGTTCTATACATAATGTCAGTCATATCAGTGGGAAAGTGTTCATGCTCCAGATTTGCTACATGACATCTGACACCCAACATGCAGCAGGCAGCAGATTTGTTTGTTTTCTAAGCTTTTTTCTCGTGTGCTCGTTGTGTTTGTTTCGTAGGCTGATAAGAAGGATCCCCAGGGCAACTGCTGCATCACAGGATTTGAGGTTTTGCTGCAAAAACAGCTGAAAGGGAAACAAATGCAGAAAGAGATGGCAGAGTTCATACGAGAAAGGTATCAGCAGTTTCACTTTCCACTATTAGCCCTCAAGTTACCATGAAAACCATAAAGATGTGATATAAACAAACCATTTCCCCTTTTTTTGTGCTTGCTCATGTACATGACTGTGTTGCACAACACAGGAAAACCCACATGGAAACAGTGAGATTGCGTTAAGATGATGTGGTAATGAAACTCTCTACTTCCCTCTCAGGATAAAGATAGAAGACGAGTATGCCAAGAATCTCTCCAAGCTGTCCCAGATCCCTTTAGCAAGCCAGGAAGAAGGGTGAGTGGAAGAGGGAGACAAACTGTGATCATGGAGCAGTTTGTCAAAAAGACACGTCAACAGTTGGAGAAGAAGTTATTCCACTATGCAGCCACTTTGGAGGCGAAGAGGCAGTAAATGATGTGTTTTGGGGCTTTTCCTCCACAGTAGATTTTGTAATAATATGGATGTGAGAATTTATTGCACCATAGAGGGCATATTTATTTCCAGGAAGGTCAAAGGTCAGGGTCAGCTGCAGAACAACGGCCGTGAGACGTTCCAAATCACATACAAAGTACAAACTGTTACATGCAGTGTACTACTTTGTCAGAGCATGATGCCTTTTACTTTGGCTTATACTTTAGACATTATTATTATATTATTAGATATTATTAGATATTTAGCAGAAGATTTGATGTAGTAGGACTTCATGGAACTCCTGCATAGAGACATACTAAATCTTTTTTCTAAACAGTATGGTCATATGAATACTAGAATATTGGTCACTGACCAAACATCACTGGCTCAGATAACGTCACGTTTCAAGCTACTGAAAGTATATCTACACTTTTCATAATATAAAGTTATTTTGCGTTGTGTTGCCGACAGAGAAACGTACCTACCTGTCTGTGTCAGTCCCGTCCCCACATCATCTCTTCGTGTGCGTCTTCGTGTGCGCCGTTTGTTAGCGGCGAGCTAATATTAGCTAACAATTAAAGTTGTTTTAATCACGCTAAAAAAGCTACTATTACTTCCTCTCAAACAATAAACAATGCAGCTTTCAAAATAAGAGCACAGTGACTAACAGAATCCACCACAGAATTTACAAGAAGACTGTCAAAATAAGATGCCTTAAATAAAACATACAAGAACCCTTATTCTCCTTTACAATATTTCATTAAAATATGCTATGAAAAGATCAGTGTATATGATGGAATAGTGGCATTAGAATGTGTGAGAGGCACCAAATTTGGGCCTAACCAGCTATTTTTCACCATGTCCCTGACCACAAGCCCTGTTGACTGTGAAAAATATTATGTGAGGTGTTTGCTCACATTTAGCTCTCAAAGTGGACGAGATTGATGCATTTTAATAAAAAATGTAAAAAAAATTCTCCTGAGGCGGAGATGGTTATTTTTTTTTAAATTATTTGCTGATACTCAAGAGTCAAAAGTATTTTTTTTGTATTCAGCAACTGTTGAGATTTGCAATTTACACTACATTTTAGATTCATGATTGATTTTTATTTATTTATACAGACTAAAAAAAGTATTGTGTAATATCGTCAAGAATATCGTTATCGCAAAAATACCCTGAAATATCGTGATATTCTTTTAGGGCCATATCGCCCAACCCCTAGGTTGGCCAACAATGATGAAGTAAGGAGAAGTAAAGTGAAACACCTCAGAGTTGTTTTGAGTGTTCATCAATTCAACTTTCTCAAATATCCTCTTTTAGAAGTGGCATCAGCTCTCTTTAAAGGCTGTTCTGAGTGATGTTAGTTGGTGGAAATAAATGCTGATGTGTGATTAGTGGGTCAGTTATTCTCCCCGGTGAGCGAGCCAACCAGGCCAGACATCCCGCTATGAGTCTGGGTCTGGATGCTTTGATCTCTGTCCTGCAGCATACCTCAGCAGAGAAGGGATGGATGGAGGAGAGGAGGAGGTCTGAGGTGGCAGACATTTAGTTTGTTGGGGGTTGGAGGGGAAGTAGTGATGGGAATTTGGGCTCTTTTTAGTGACATGGATCATTTGGCTCACTTTACCCTCTTTCAGCTCCTAAATGACTCTTCATTTTACCACTTATACCTTCTATAATTCAGCCAAATTTAGCGCTGTTTTGACTTGTGATTTGTATTTAAACACATATATCACTTAAATTTTAATAAGTTGCTGTAGCCTATTGCTTTTACAGTTGTAAAATCCCTTGTAACTCTCTAACTTGCTTGAGGAACCACTCTGCTACACAAAGCAGATAGAAAATGCCAGCTAATGACAGCTATTGACATTTCTTTTTTATTTATTTAAACACACCGTGCATGGGGGGTAGCAGCAGCAGGAGGAGCAGGAGCAACAGGTGGAATAGTGGTAGAAGCATGCTAGCCTGCCTTTTTTCTTCCAACTGAACTGTTAGATGTTCAGTTCTCAAATGCCTTTAAGTTATTATTGGACCCTGCTTGATAGGAGAGACACTTTACTAATCCTACACTGTGCTTTCATGTTGTCACAAGTGTCAAAATGCATCCAAATACTACTTCTTTTTCAACTTTCACTCATCTTTGCACCACACTCCTCTCTCCTCTTCACTCCTCTCTCTCCTCTCTGCATGTCTCCTCCTCCTCCTGTCACATCTCAGCGCTCCCTGCTTAGTGATTGGTTCACACAGCATGCACGTGACACCCGTAGTCAGCGTGGCTCTTTCAACCGGCTCGTTGGTGACTGACGCATCACTAGGGGGAAGTGAGCTAACAGGAAGCTGAGGGCCACAGCTGGCTAAAGACACCCACACAGAGAAGAAGCTGTAGTTAGTACGGCAGAGAACATGAGGACACGGAGAGGCAAATTCAAAAAGAATAGATTGCAGCCGCAGATAGCACCATGAATTGCGCATCACTTGTAACCGCTACCTTCCCCATCATAAGGACGTGTTCACTACAGATATTGCACTAACAGTATTATGATGCAAACACACCCATGAAGTGCAATTTGCTTCCCTTTTACACATGACTGCAATTATCCAAGTGGCAGAATATAAATGCATCAGAGGTTAAAGTGTGCTTGCCCTGACTAACTCCCAATCTGAGGCATACTCAGTTGGGGTCTGGCCCAGCTCGGCACATTTACTGCAAAAATTTGTCTGTCTTCAGATTGTGTATTTATGCACAAGGCCAACAAGGCCAACAAGACCAATCGGTCAGGACCTTATATTTTTTAATGTCTGTCTCTATCTGGGTTTGTCTACACAGTCTACACACTCCAAAAGATAACACACGCACACACACAGTCCACTTTCACATAGTGAGCATATGTGAGCACCAAGGTTATAATAGTTTTGGATTTTTTCTTAGTTTTAGTTTTATTTTCGTTGTGAATTTTTGTTTTCAAATTCAGTTCGTTTTTAGAGTGAGTTTGCTAGTTTTAATTAGGGCCCGAGCAGGCAACGACCTGCGAGGTCCCTATTGTATTTCGAATGATTATTTATTAGGGCCCGAGCAGGCAACGACCTGCGAGGTCCCTATTGTATTTCGAATGATTATTTATTTTTATTATTTTTATTATTCTTTGTCCCAAATGATCGCATATTTCACTGCCTGAACATACCCCAAAACTCATGAAACTTTAAATATAAGTCACACATGGTGAAAAATTTTATAATCTATTGTCATCCTGAATTTCCACCACTAGGTGGCGCTATAATAAAGGAAAGCGCGTTTAGGCAAATAACTCCCACATACTTTATCGCACATTCAAAAAACTTATATCCACGCGTTCACTGAGTCGTGCTGAATCTCGTGATATAAGCCACGCCCATTTTCGCCTACCGTTTTTTTTCGCAAATTCGCGAAATGTCGCAAACCTACTTTTTCGAACTCCTCCTAGGTAATTTCATCGTTCTGCACCAAACTTTGCACACAGCATCTATGGACCCTCATAACAAAAAGTTATTAAAATAATTTTGATTACCCAAAGAATACTCAAGTTATTAAATAACAACTTCCTGCAGGTGGCGCTATTTCAACACAAAACACAAAGTGTTGCATATCTCCACATTGGTGTGTCTGAATGACATGAAACTCAGGTTACTACTTCCCCATGAGCCCCTGAGGCTCGCTGCAAAATTTTGGCCGATGACCACTAGGTGGCGCTCTTTAAATTGAAGTAATTTATATCTCTACATCGGTTGGTCGGATTAACACCAAACTTGGTATACTTATTGTCAATGCCCTCTTGACAATAACCCTTGAAGGTTTTATTGATCGGCCCCTAGGTGGCGCTCTGGCGGCAGTTTAATTTTAAAAATGCCACTGTGCCCAGACCATAAGACTTAAGGCAATGAAATTCGTAGGGGTGGTATAGACTGGCCCCTGTAACGCACGCACCCTGACGGCAGCATGCCCCGACACGCGCGTACTGCGAGGGCCCGTTCAGTACTGCGCGCAGTCCTAGTTTTTATTATTTTTTTTTTTATTTTTCTTCTTCCCAAATGATCGCATTTTTCACTGCCTGAACATACCCCAAAAGTCATGAAACTTTAAATATAAGTCACACCTGGCGAAAAATTTTATAATCTATTGTCATTCTGAATTTCCACCACTCGGTGGCGCTATAATAAAGGAAAACGCGTTTAAGCTAATAACTCCCACATACTTCATCGCACATTCAAAAAACTTATATCCACGCGTTCACTGAGTTGTGCTGAATCTCGTGATATAGGCCACTCCCATTTTCGCCTAGAGTTTTTTTTCGCAAATTCGCGAAATGTCGTAAACCTACTTTTTCGTACTCCTCCTAGGCAATTTCATCGTTTTGCACCAAACTTTGCACACTGCATCTATGGACCCTCATGACAAAACGTTATTAAAAGAATTTTGATTACTCAAATAATACTCAAGTTATTAAATAACAACTTCCTGCAGGTGGCGCTCTTTTCAACACAAAACACAAAGTGTTGCATATCTCCACATTGGTGTGTCTGAATGACATGAAACTCAGGTTGCTGCTTCCCCATGAGCCACTTAGGCTCGATGCAAAATTTTGGGCGATGACCACTAGGTGGCGCTCTTTAAATTGAAGTATTTTATATCTCCAAATCGGTTGGTCGGATTAACACCAAACTTGGTATACTTATTGTCAATGCCCTCTTGAGAATAACCCTTGAAGGTTTTATTGATCGGCCACTAGGTGGCGCTCTGGCGGCAGTTTAATTTAAAAAATGCCACTGTGCCCAGACCATAACACTTAAGGCAATGAAATTCATAGGGGTGGTATAGACTGGCCCCTGTAACGCACAAACCCTGACGGCAGCATGCCCCGACACGTGTGTAC
Source organism: Centropristis striata (assembly GCF_030273125.1). NCBI lineage: Eukaryota > Metazoa > Chordata > Actinopteri > Perciformes > Serranidae > Centropristis > Centropristis striata. The sequence goes on from NC_081537.1 coordinate 6,949,209, forward strand.
TGCGAGGGCCCGTTCAGTACTGCGCGCAGTCCTAGTTCCTTTTTATTTTTTGAAAATGCTTAGTTTTAGTTTAGTTTTTATTAGTTTTAGTGTTAGTTTTAGTTTTTTTTGTTATGTGTTGGGTGCAAGATTCAAAGAGGTCATAACAAAATTTTGCCTTTATTTCCTTTGGCTTATCCATAGCCCTTAGCCTAAATAAGGTTATTAACTCTTACAGTTCTGGGTGTTTTGAATTTTGGTTTGAATGTAGACATCCCAGTCTCAGTAAACATATTTACCATGTGTTCCTGCATGTTCACTAACAGAATCCTCTTTCTAACAGGAACACTGGATTATGTATGAAAAAAGTTGACAAACGAAGGACATTTTCACGATCATTTTAGTTAGTTTTGTAACCACACAATTTAAGAAAATGTTTTTTTTAATTCTAGTTCTTGTTTTTTCCTTAGTTTTCATTAACTACAGTAACCTTGGTGAGCACATCAGCTGTGGACATCACAAGAAAAAGAAATCTATTTGTTTATTAACCGTCCTGCCACTGAAAAAAATAAAGGAGTCTGAGTCGACCTTATATCCGTCCTCATAAATGCGCTTCATTTAACACCAGCTCTCTGAAGATGGTAATAGTTTCACTAGTGTGTGTGGTTATTAGTGCTGGTGTTTGTGAATTGGACTTTTATTTGCAATGAGGCTTATTTGCATAGAGAGGGGATTTTGCACCAAATGTATGCATATTACCTAATTTAAATATGTGCAAATAGAACCTGAGCACCGAAGCGCAGTTTTCTTGGGAGGTTAGAGGTTCAATTGGTGCTTTAAAAATGACACAGTCTGTTTATGCCTTATTTGCACATGCCACGAAAGCTGCAGAATCTTTCTGTGAATTCACCCCTGAGTGCGTAGCAACAGTAACTAAGGTCAGTGTAGCATCACAAGCTGCAACTTCACTTTAAAAAGTGATTTTATTGCAGTTACTCACCAGTCATTTGTGAAAATAACTTTCATTTCAACATTCATTTCTACATGCATACATGGAGTGGGACATTTAGTTACACTTCACTACTTATCAAACAGACCTTATGCTAATGTTTACTCACTTTATAACTCTGTATATCAGGGGTCTCAAACTCAAATTACCTGGGGGTAAAAAAGACAGAAAATGACAAAAAAAACAACCTAAATTACTTAAAAAAGACACAAAATTATTTTAAAAAAGACACAAAATTATTTTTAAAAAGACACAAAATGAACCAAAAAAGACAAAAAATTACAAAAGAAGACACAAAATGACCAAAAAAAGACACAGAATTACCAAAAAAAGACACAAAACTATTTTAAAAAAGACACAAAATGACCAAAAAAGACACAAAATGACCCCAAAAAAGACACTAAATTACTAAAAAAAGACACAAAATTATTTAAAAAAGAAACAAAATTATTATTTTTTAAAAAGACACAAAATTACCAAAAAAAGTAATTAAAGGTACCTTCCACACACGACACAGTAAAGTGCCATTCATATAAAACTCACATTAAACTTTCATATCAAGGTGGGGGCCACAAAATATCATCACGAGGGCCGCAATTAGCCCGTGGGCCACGAGTTTGAAACCCACGCTGTAAATGAAACTGAAATGATAAGTTTGTAATTCCACATTGGAAACATTGTGGGTGAACTCTGAGGTGCAAATGAGACAGCATGCAAACACGATTTAACAAGGTTTCGCCTCCCCTGCACTGTGTACAAGCATATCAAATAAAGCCTCTTCATGTTCGCATGATAGAGTGGGATGGACTTGTCCCATATAGAATCCAGATTATGCCACCCGGCTCAGCATGCCCACACCCAGAAAAGTGCAACACAATACTTTCATTCTTCTCTCCCTCAGGCCAGCTCTGTTGTCACACAGGACAATTGCTGTTATGTTGCTCAGTTCCTACCATCCGACGTCCACAGAACAGGACCAGCCATCTATTTATTCCTGAATATACCATTTGTTTGGTGGAGATGTGGCAGTGAGGCATGTGACCGCTTTTAATGCTAAAGTGGACATTAGTTTTCCCTGAGATGCAGTATTGACAGTCTGTCACTGGAGACCGTGAGACTATAGCGTCATGACGCATGTCATTTATTATGTGATTGCATTTAGAGTTGTGCAACTGATGTCTGGTCTCACTGACACTTTATTCGGTTCCTACAAGCAATGTTAGGAGGGTTACAAAAGAAACATACACTCACGGGCCACTACATTAGGTACACCCAGGCGGCAACCTCCGGGTCTGAGCAGGGAGGCAAACCAGGAAGTGCCTTAAGCTGCATTCTACCAAACATTCCAGCAGGGGGCGCTAAGTTTGGCTGCAAAAACATTTATGTCTATTCATTTCAATGCAAAATGAGAAAACTTCTCACTTGATTTATTACCTCAGAAATTTTTTTTCTTCTCTTCTCTCCTGATGAAGGCTCGCCTTGTTAGCCACCTGTCAATCAAAGGTAGCCACGCCCCAAATCATACGATTCTTTATCTTCTATTTTCGTCTAAATGGGGCCATTATTAGAACTATTAACATCAAATTGTCTTGAAGGAGATTTTTACTAGTGATTGAGACCATAGTGTTCTAACAAAATAAATTCTGAAGTAATAAATCAAGTGAGAAGTTTTCTCATTTTGCATTGAAATGAATGGACAGAAATCTTTCTGCAGCCAAACTTAGCGCCCCCTGCTGGAATTTTTGGTAGAATGCAGCTTAAGGTACTTCCTGGTTTGCCTCCCTGCTTAGACCCGGAGGTTGCCGCCTGGTCAAGACGAGTTGACATGAAAGAACAATTTTAAGTTGCCCAATTGAATCTAATTCCTAAAGACATATTTTCCCTCATGGATGGCCAGAGTTGTCCGATTGGTAACCTCTTAACCTATTTTTTCTTTCTTGCTCAATCTCTTCTTCTACTACTGTTAACTGACGGATTAGCCTACAGAAATACATCACACTGCCATCTTCTGACAAAAGTATGTTTATGCAACATTGTTTATTCGCTGTAAACCAATTGATGGAAACGTCCCTAATTCACGATTTTTTTTAATGCAATATTTCAAAATTTCACTTCAAAATTATATTAGACTTAAATGGAAACATGCCTATAGTTTATGTCTGAGGAATTCATACCTTCCTTTCAGAACAATGCCTTGAAGTAACCCACTGAACTTTAAACAGGAAGACTGGTGGCTGCATTACTTACTTTCTGCCAAAAAGACTAGTTATATATGTACATTTTAATAGTTATCTACATAACAAAGTGAGCTTGTCTCATGTCCCATACATTCTCATAATCTTGAAGTCCACTGTCTGTGGACCTCAAGATTAACTCTCCAGATTTACTGCTTATGTGTGCATCCATGAACTTTTGCACCACTCTGCTGTGCGTGTGTGTGTGTGTGTGTGTTTCCCCGACACTTTGAGCACTTTGAGCCCTCCCTCCTCATCTTTAAAGTGTGTGTGGTTGCTGTTATCTGTCCTCAGGACTCTGGGGGAGGCTTGGGCCCAGCTGAAGAAGAGCCTGGCAGACGAAGCTGAGGTTCACCTAAAGTTCTCCTCAAAGGTAATTCATCACACTTTTCTCCAATCATCTGAAGCCCTTTTTCCAACAATAAATATTCATTATTCACATTAATTTGGCTGCTCAAGTATTTTTTCAGTAGAGTAGACGTCAGCTGTTACTGGCTCATTTATCTGCTCTGCTCACAACCTTATTTTCACTGTTGCATCTCCAGATGCCACTTTGTGTTTGAACAACTTGGTGGTATTCCCTGATACATAAACAAGTAGCTGCAGATTTGTTTCTTTCAATGGTTTATTTAAAACAGGGACAATGAACAGAAAAGGTTTTGTACCAGATATAGCACAATGCTAATTTCCATCTGCTGTTCCTTGGGCCAGTATATAATCCACATAAAGCAATATAATCATGACCAATCCACAAAACATGAATACATACACCTGTGGGAACTAAAAACAGTCCAGCGCTTTAAGAGTTCCTTTTAACAGTTTATAAGGTGGTTGTGTTGTTGTTGCACAGGCCTGTGACCAGGAGGTGGCGCAATAAGATAGATATGATATCGATGATTGTTCTGTTCATGCAGGACAGGGTCTCCTAGATGTGCTCAGTTAGTCAGGGAAGGTTGGCTTTTTTTTATATCTTTTACTGTCTGTAACTAGGGTCTGGCAACTGTTCACCTAATGGTTATAGGGTCACTAATTATCCTCACCTGCATGTCTCTGGACCAAGGTTATTAAAGTTAACGAAAATTAACGAAATAACAAAAACTAGAATTGAAAAAACATTTTTGTTAACTGAAATAAAATAAAAAAACGAGAGATTTTTCAAAAACGATAACTAACTGAAACTGTGTTTTGTGGTTAAAAAACTAAAATTATAGTTAAAATGTCCTTCGTTTTCGTCTTTCGTCAACTTTTTTCATACATAAACCTATTTGGTTGATATGAAATATATTACATCTATTTGGTTTTATGACTTAATAAACTTATTAGGGCTGAGATGGATCAGACAAGGAAATAAAGACAACATTTATTGTGACTTTTTTTAATCTGGCACCGAACAAATACCCCATTACAAAAAAACAGTAAAACTAATAAAAAATAAACTAAAACTAAGCATTTTCCAAAAAATAAAAACCAATAAAACTAGCAAACACACTCTAAAACTAATAAAAACTAAATTAAACTTAATTTGAAAACAAAAATTGACAACAAAATTAAAACTAAAACTATTATAACGTTGCTCTGGACTGGCAGACGCCCCATGCTTGATATGAATTGTAACAGACTTTAGAAAGCAAATTTTATAGGTTTAAGAGACAGATTTGGAATGAGGTGTGTGGTGATATCACCCCAGCAGGGCCAGAACAAGTGAGTTCAGGAGGTTGGAATATTTCAGAATGACCAAGAAGAAATAAGTCAGATCGTCAGCCTTCAAATTATAATGATCTGGATAATGAATATGACAATTTTGCAGAAACCCTTAAGATTATTCAGTAAGATATTATTCCAAGAAGGCAATTCAGATCCAAAAATAATAACCAACAAAATGAATGAAAGGTAGGATCAAGCATATTATTATGGCATTATTATTATTATAGGAGATTAAAAAGAAGGGAGGAGAGTTTGAGGCTGCAGTAATTGAGTTTAACCCTTGTTTGGTGTTCATGTTTTTGTTACTCAGCCAATGTTGGGGGTCTGGTGAACCCACCTCATTATTGGGTTTCTAAATACAGCCATAAAAATGTATATAAAAATACCTACCAGATGTTAACTTTATCCCGATTACAAGCAATAACGGCCACTGAGTTCAAAACAGAAGTTCTAGGTCTGCTTTCTGAGTGTGTGGGAGTCTAATCTGACTAGGGGGGTTGAAGTAGACCCTGGGGAATATTTTGGACCAGCCAAAAATATATATACTGAATATGTTTACTGTTTTTCCAGAAATACTTTATAGCAAGTCAGGTCCTTTTGTGTGATTTTTAAAATGTTCTTATTTTTATCTTGTCTAAAAAAGCAGCTTGATAGAACGCTGGGTTATATTTAAGATTTGTTGTGCTGGCGATTATTTTAGGTCGGTGAAATCAAAACCTTCAATTTTTGATTAATTTTCTTCAGAGGTGCAGATGGGATTTTTGAACTGGGGGGACGAAGCTGTCAGCAAATAATTTTAACTCAATGAGTTATTTTTCCACTCCATGCCTTAACCAAAATATGTTTTATTCAAACAACTTTAAATGAACTGTAGTGTAAACAACAACCAACATATTTACATGAATAAAAAGAAGTTTGTACATGAAATTCCCAGTGCAGCCAAACAAATTTACTGACTTGAAGCTGACTCAATGAAGGACCCAAAAACATCTCTCCTCCCTTCATCACCCTGAACATACTGCTGGGCAATTTTTTGCTCTTAGGATTTTCTGAGACTATGATGGGGGACCCAAACAAAGTAGGGGGGTTCGGGGGGCATGCTCACCCGGAGAACATTTTCACCCTAAAAGCCTAAATTTGGTGCCTGTCGCACATTCTAATGCCACTATTCCATCTTAATCATTGCATATTTTAATGAATAATTGTAAAGGACAATAAGGGTTCTTCTGTTTTATTTAAGGCATCATATTTTGACAGTTTTCTTATAAATTTCCACATCCAATGTGCTTTTATTTTGAAAGATGCATGTGGTTTCTTATATTTTTAAAATGAACTGTAGAGGAAACAACAACCAACATATTTACATAAATAAAAAAAAGTTTGTAAATGAAATTCCCAGTGCAGCCAAACAAATTTACTGACTTGAAGCTGACTCAATGAAGGATCCAAAAACATCTCTCCTCCTTTCATTACCCTGAACATACTGCTGGGACATTTCTTGTCTGTCCAGCCTGTCAAGCCTCTAGAACCAGTGTTTCCCACAGGATTACTAAAGCAAGTGGCTTTGGGAAACCCTGTGATTGCTGATTGCAGTGTGAGAAAAGTCTTGTGTGTGTCAGTGTTGAATTGTTGGTTTTGTTTCGAGCAGCTCCAGAGTGAAGTGGAGAAGCCTTTCCTGTCCTTCAGAGAGAACTTTAAGAAGGACATGAAGAGGTTCGACCATCACATCGCCGACCTACGGAAGCAGCTGGTTGGACGCTATGCAGCCGTGGAGAAGGTACACACACACACACACACACACACACACACCCTAATACACACATACAGTTGTGTCCTTGTACTCAGCAGCAGCATTTCAGGAATCATCTTGCTGGTGATTAAAATTCTTGGTCTCTTCCAGAAGCAGACGGCTGGAATGTTTCCTGCTTTTTGTATATGTACCATGAAATTCAATTGGCTGGAGCCTGAAGGCAACAGCAACTCTGTCTCACATCATCTGCCAAATCTTTGACCAAACAGTTTCTCTCTGATAAACTGAGCATTTAAAGCCGGATAGTAAACAAGATCCTAAGCATGTTTGCTGTCATAAGACACTGAATGATGGATGAATACTGAGACAATGTGCAACGGACCACATCATCACTGTGGAGAATGGAAGCCAACATTATCTGTTTGTTTCCAGAACACTGAATTAGGCTTATTGGTAACGCTTTATATTGAGGTCCTTGTAATAACCATTAATTAACAAGTAATAAGGCCCTTGTAAGTCCTTACAAGATGCTTATTAACATTATTGTGTGTTTATAAGCTTATATAAGTGTTAATAATGACATTACAAACACCCATGACCCACCCATTATGTCTTTTCCATGCTTTTATTAATCGTATTTTGTTTGCTTATTGATATTAAAATATACTTTATTGCTCATCTATTATAAGTTAACTATAAGTTAACTATGCTTTTTGCAACTACCGGATCTAAAGCGAGAACAATGCCTTATTACTTGTTAATTAATGGTTATTAAGGACCTTATTATAAAGCGTTACCCAATGCCTTATTACTTGTTAATTAATGGTTATTAAGGACCTTATTATAAAGCGTTACCCAATGCCTTATTACTTGTTAATTAATGGTTATTAAGGACCTTATTATAAAGCGTTACCTTTGTTTGTTTCCAGAACACTGAATTAGGCTTATTTACTAGATGTAGTATAATGGGGGGGTTGGGTTCTGCTTTGAGATGAAAAGATTTCTATCCATGCAGCTGTGGGACCTTAGCATGTTTCTGACTCCATTTCCTGTTTCTGACTCCTCTTCCTTATCTCCGGCAGGCTCGTAAAGCTCTGGCTGACAGGCAGAAAGAGTTGGAGTTAAAGACTCAGCAGCTGGAGCTCAAACTCAGCAACAAGATTGAAGAAGACATCAAAAAGGCCCGCAGGAAATCCACACAAGCAGGTCAGAGCCAGGGGTCAAAGGTCATACTGCAGGGTTAGTGTGGGGTCGCAGTCTGACTCAGGTGTTTGTTGGTTTAGCAAAGAGAGAGACCAGCAGTCTGTAGGTGTAGCGCATTTATATGGTCAGCATGTCGTCACCCTGTTAAAATAATCGCCTTAGTCATTTTTTCAAGTTTTGTCAGGAAACACAAAAAACTTCACCAAAAGTGTAACATATGACATTTATTGATCATTTCACTCAAAAAGGATGTAACAACAATTATTTTAAAAAGACACAAAATGACACAAAAAGACACAAAATTACCTAAAAAAGACACTGAATTACCCCCAAAAAAGACACAAAATTACTAAAAAAGACACAAAATTATTAAAAAAGACACAAAATGACAAAAAAAAGCACAAAATTATTTTAAAAAAGACACAAATTTATTAAAAAAGACACAAAATTACCAAAAAAAGTAATTAAAGGGACCTTCCACACACAACAAGGTAAAGTTTCATTCATATAAAACTCACATTAAACTTTCATATCAAGGTGGGGGCCACAAAATATCGTCACGAGGGCCGCAATTGGCCCGTGGGCTGCAAGTTTGAGACCCCTGGTTTAGAGCCTGATAAAACCAACAGTTTGTGACAGTGTGCCTGTTAGAAGGCAGAGAGGACAGAGAGGCAGCAGCTGGTTCTGTTGAAGGTGTGCGACCAAAGAAAAGTGACGAGTTAAGAGTTAACAGATGTCGACTCTCCACACAAACGTGATGTCATAACATGACTCAACCAGGCACGACCACATGCTGTCACACACACACACACACACACACACACACACACATTCTTGTACTTCTATCCATGTGAGGGCCCTCATTGGAATAGTGAATTCCCTAGCAAGGTTATAATAGTTTCAGATTTTTCATTAGTTTTAGTTTTAATTTTGTGGTGAATTGCTGTTTTCAAATTCAGTTAGTTTTAATTCGTTTTTAGAGTGAGTTTGCTAGTTTTAGTTTAGTATTTTTTTTTAATGCTTTAGTTTTAGTTTTTATTATATTTTATATATATATATATATATATATATATATATATATATATATATATTTTATTATAGTTTTTATTAGTTTCAGTGTTAGTTTTAGTTTTTTGTAATGGGGTATCTGTTGGGTGGGAGTTTAAAAGAGGTCACAGTAAATGTTGCCTTTATTTCCTTTGTCTTATCTATCTTCATTATGTATGAAAAAAGTTGACAAAGACAAAAATGAAGGATATTTTCACTATAATTTTAGTTAGTTTTATAACCGCAAAATACAGTTTCAGTTAATTATCATTATTATGTAACCTTAACCCTTAACTCTATGGAGTGTTATAGGGCTATTTTGTCCATTTTTTAATCCTTTTCATGTGTTTTTGTGTCTTTGTAAGTCATTTTGTGTCGTTTTTGGTCATTTGTGTCTTTTTTGGTCATTTTGTGTCTGTTGTTGTGTCTTTTTTAGTTATTTTGTGTTGTTTTTTGTAATTTTGTGTCTTTTTTGTGTCTTTTTTAGTCATTTTGTGTCTGTTGTGTCTTTTTTTAGTTATTTTGTGTCTTTTTTTGTCATTTTGTGTCTTTTGTGGGGGTTTTTTGGTTATTCTGTCTTCTCATTTTGTGTCTTTCTTTTTGTCATTTTGTGTCTTTCTTGGTCTGCTTTGTTTTTTATGCCTGGATGTGATGAAGAAGCCATGCTTTGGTGCTTTTGAGGGTTAAAACAAAGTCTGAAATCTTCAAAAAAAAAAAAAAACCTTTAAAGAAGTGAGGACCAACCAAAATGTCCTCACTTTGCAAAAATGTCCTCACTCTGTTGGTTAAAAACGTGTTATGGTCCTCACTATGTAGGAAATACAAGAACACACACACACACACACACACACACACACACACAGTCATCCCTCCTCCGTGCTGCTTATGTAACCAAGGAGAAAACAGCAGCAGTTGTTGACGGTGCTGCTGGCGTCTGATGCTGACTGAGTGTGAGGGGAGCAGAGAGGAGCCTGATGCCAAAACAAGTAAAGCACGGCATCTGTCTGCTCATAACAAAGACTCATTATCACTCGGTGCGCTCGCTGCATTTCATGAGATTTACTAATGTTTTTATATCAACCACCTACGGCCGTGACCACCCTTTATGGGCTTCATTACTTGTGGTGTTTACTTTAAACATTTACTGTTTCTAACTGTGTTTTTAAGGGTTGGATGGCTGATATGAAGCTCTGAAACATATGCAGCAGCTCTTTTGCATTTTCTTCCTGTTTTTTGTTCACTTTCTATTTATGGAAGCATATTGTGAGCTGATCTGAAGACCCTGTCCACTGTAAACTGAGCAGCAGCAGCTAACACTTTGACTTTTTGATGCCACACAAGGTTATAATAGTTTTGTTTTTTTCTTTAGTTTTAGTTTTAATTTCATTGTCAGTTTTTGTTTCCAAATTCAGTGAGTTTTAATGAGTTTTTAGAGTGAGTTTGCTGGGTTTAAATAGTTTTTATTTTTGGGAAAATGCTTAGTTTTTTTTGTAATGGGGTATTTGTTGGGTGTGAGATTCAATAAGGTCACAATAAATGTTGCCTTTATTTCCTTTGTCTGATCCATCTCAGCCCCAATAAGTTTACTAAATCATAAAACCAGATGGATGAAATAGATTTCATATCAACCAAAAAACTTATGTATGAAAAAAGCTGACAAAGACGAAAACGAAGGACATTTTCACTCTAATTTTAGTTAGTTTTGTAACCACAAAATACAGTTTCAGTTAGGTAATCATTTTTTTTTTTTTTTTAAACTCTTGTTTTTATTTTTATTTCAGTAAAGGAAAATGTTTTTTTCAATTCTAGTTTTCATTATTTTGTTAGTTTTTGTTAACTATAATAACCTTGGTGCCACAATTTGCAAGTGCTGGCGTAACCAATTGCACACTGCCAATAACTGTGCAAGAGAGTTTCTTTGAAATGTTGAGGTGCCATCTGATTTTCATGCCAAATGACCTTTTGAATAAGGATGGCAGCATTATTTGTATAGTGCTCATATTTCTGTTTGTTACTCTTAATTCTCCCTTTTTGACATCTGCTGTCTAAGGCGGAGTTGCAAATTTACCAGATTAAAGTAGTAAATCTACAAGAAAAAAAGTTGCAGATTTATGAGAAAAAAGTGGGAAAAAAACACTTTTTTCTCACATATTCACCACTTTAAATCTCATAAATCTGCACATTTTTTTCTTGTAGATTTGCCACTTTAATCTAGTAAATTTTTTTACCATTAATTTGAGATTTTTTTGGTCACAAATTTGAAATTTGTAACAAATTTGTAACTTTTTTTTTAACCGTTAATTTAAGATGTTGTTTCTCATAAATTTGTAACTTTTATAAATTAATTTGAGATTTTTTGGTCATAAATTTGTAACTTTTTTCTCAAAATATTACTCCCTCTTCCCTGGGTCCATATGTTTTTCACACATTCTGGCTGTATGTAATATCCTCTAATATTCTCTAGGGTTGAAATTTGGAATTTGCAAGTATTTCAGTGAGTGCCCTATTAAGGGTTAAAGCAGTACGGTGAAATGGGAACTGTGCATATAATTTGTAACCACAGCGGGTAAAAAAAAGTACAGCTGTTTGTTAAGTTTATTCCCTAATGACAAAGATTGCTGGAAGTTCAGTACGGTTGATGATTTCAACTCTCATATGATGTTTTCATAACCTTTTTGTACTTTCAAAAACTACCAGATGGACTAATTAACCGGAACTTTTTGGTCAAAATGCGGCTTTATGCCCCTTAAAATCGAGAAACCCTCTTGACCCCCTGGATCTTTGGCAAGACCTAGTTGGGGGTTGAGACCCTTAGGTTGGGAACCAGAAGTCTGTATGGACTGAATAAATAAATTATAGTCAAAATGTCAAAATAAGTGACTCTTTCTATAGTCATCACATTTATTTTGGTGCAAAGTATAGCAATGAAACTATGATCTTTTTTTGTATAAATTTGATCTTTCTTCCAAACTTTTGGCCTGTAGTTTATGTTTTGTGAAACATTTCCCATTATAATTATTTTTATTATTATTATTATTATAAGCAAAGCGCTTTCACAGAGGACGCTCTGCTGGATAGGATTTGGTAATGAATTATGCACCTGTTATTAATGTGAATAAAAGTAATGTATCTATCAGCAGATGTTGACTGCAGCAGATTCATCTGCTGACATGATCAGCATCATTTCCTCCTTTATTAAATCTCAAAGATAATAAATGTTTGTTTGTCAGCAGGATACAGACAGTAACATTAACGACAGGACGGATTAGACCTTTCCCTTCATAATGGAATCTATTATCAGTCCAGATTGTCTGCACTGTTTGGGATAATCACATTATCTGAGTGAGGTGAAACGAACACTGCACAAGTGTTGTGGTAACACATCAGCTGTGAGTGAAGAGTTGGTCAGCAGCACCATCTAGTGGAGACATGGTGCATGTATACATTTTAACTATGGAGTCTTATAGGGCTATTTTGTCCATTTTTGAATCCTTTTCATGTCTTTTTGTGTCTTTTTTTGGTCATTTTGTGTCTTTTTTTAGTCATTTTGTGTCTTTTTTAGTCATTTTGTGTCTTTTTTTAGTCATTTTGTGTCTTTTTTTAGTCATTTCGTGTCATTTTGTGGGGGTTTTTAGTCATTTTGTGTCTTTTTTTGTCATTTTGTGTCTTTGTTTAGTCATTTTGTGTCTTTTTTTGGTCATTCTGTCTTTTTTAGTCATTTAGTCCAACATAAAATGTGATTTTGAATCTTTTTTTTAACTTTCAAAACACTATCATGCTCAATAAAGAATTTGAAATTATATTTACAACAAAGGTTGTAAATATAACATATAAGAGGGTTGCATCCAGTTCTATCATTTTATACAAAATTTATTTGAGCTTGTCTCCAGTTTTACTTGCTATATCATCATCAAACTGAAACTGGCCTCATGGAGTTTACAGCCAGAACTTTAGAGGTAAATTTACAGTAGGGCTCCACGCTGCTTTGTTTTCTAGTCTGGATGGAGTCAACAAGTCATGGTTTAATGTGCAGTAACCCAAATGAGACAGTTGGCAGAACCATTTTGCAGCTGTCATGTATTTCCTCTTATTATTTTCTCTTTATTTCCTCTGACAGGAGACGATCTGATGCGCTGTGTTGATCTTTATAACCAGTCTCAGTCCAAATGGTTTGAGGAGATGGTCACCACAAGTCTGGTAAGAAATCCTGTGTTCAATGTGTTTAGTTTGGTGTGTGAGAGAAAAAAGCTTCTTTATAACAATATCTGAGATCATTTTAAAGTTACTTTAGATAATTTTTCATGACAACTTCAATGTGTAAACCTTCTAATGTATTGTGTAAATCAGAAATGTGCAGATTGTTCTTGTTAATCCATGGCCAGTCCTCACAGATATCTGTCTGACTCTTCCTGTCAGGAGCTGGAGCGGCTGGAGGTGGAGCGGGTGGAGATGATCCGACAGCATCTGTGTCAGTACACCACCCTTCGACACGAAACGGACATGTTCAACCAAAGTGTAAGAGCAACTTCTATTAATTAATATTCCACACTGTGTTCTGAGGGACAGACGTTGAGATAAGACACAACTTCCTAATCCACATTTGGTATCAAATCAATTTACAGTTGATATGAAAAGAGTAATTTATAATAAACACTACAGGCCTAAAGTTTAGAAGCAAGTTAAATGTTCTGTTCACAATGTCTTTCTTAAAAACCAGTATGGATCCTTTGGATTTTGGATGTATTTGCATGATCAGACTTTACCTTTATTGAATTGAACCATTTTCCTCAATTTACCTTTAGGTAAACATTGATGTTAGCAGACCATTGCTGAATAAATGTTAACAAAATAAAAGAAGGGCTTAGTTTTAGGGTTGAGAAGATTTGGAAGAGTCACAACTTCAGTGCAAAAGTAAAAAACAAATCACAGTTTGGATTATTCTCTTTAGCTCTTTGGCTTTTGAGAGTTTGGATCCAAAAATCCCAATAAATCTCAACTGTGTTCATATCTCTGACAAACTACCACAGAAATGGCTCAAACTGAAGCAGCTGAGTAAAGAAACAAGAGTTCAGATTTATAGATTAAGGAAAGAAGGATACATAATTATAGGAAAAAAAATGTGTTCTAATAAGTGACTCTTTATATAATAATCAAGTTAATTTTGTTACAAAGTATAGCAATGAAACTATGATCTTTTTTTGTACAAATTTGATCTTGCTTCCAAACTTTTGGCCTGTAGTGTACATTAGATGCATGATCCATTGAATCAATTCCGTCGTTACCTCACCGACACCAGCAGAGAGAGACAAGGGCCCTGTTTACACGAAGGGGAAACACAGATATTTCAATGCGGTTTGGCCTCTCATTTACACAAAAACCCTGTTTTTATCACGGAGAAAGATTATTTCTAAAAACTCTGGGCAAAGTGGAGAATTTGGAAAACTCCGGTTATGTGTTGTCGTGTTAACTGGGAGAAAAGGGGTTTTAGGTTCTCACTCATTCTATGTAGTTGTTTTGAAAGGAACAGGAAGTGTTATGACACTTCAGGAGAGATCTTCAGGAGTTTTTTTTTTTTTTTTTTTAACTCCTGAAGAGAACATCTTCTCTCCTAGCACCACATGATAATTCTACTCCTTAAAGAATCCTCACTAGCACTTATTGATGCACTAATAGCTCTTACTGCACTATGCCTTGATTGTTTGCTTTTTTTTTTTTTTTTTTTTTTTCCTGTAAGTCGCTTTGGATAAATGACTAAATGTATACTGCCGCCCAGAGGTTTGGCATAAATACAGTGTATTTATGCAGGTTGATGTAAATGACAACTTTTTTGAAAACGGAGACGGGGAAATATTAGTTTCTCTAAATCCCCTGCTATGTATAAATGTGGCCAAAGAGCCCACTGACCGACACCTCTCACTGTTGTTTCTATGCAGACGATGGAGCCGGTGGACCAGCTGCTGCAGTGTGTGGACCCGGCCAAAGACCGAGAGCTGTGGGTGCGGGAGAATAAGACTGGAGAGATCAGACCAGTGGACATAGAGATCTGAGCTCAGAGCTGCTGGCTCACATTCACACAGAGAGACTATAAGCCTGAGAACTGACTCGGAGATGAAATCTGTGCTGGGATCTCCACTCCCCCCACTCCTCCACTGGTGACTCCTCCAGACTGACGGTGCTCAGTCGGAGCCCACTGACTCTCCACGTCCTGACGGCGTCCTGCTGAGGCTGATGTCGGTGGTGGGGGCGTGTTGTCAGAATCCTCAGCGACGAATGAATGAAGATGTCAGATTGTGACGGGTCGTAGTCGTGCGAGCTGGTGCATCAAACGGGAACTATGATGAGTGTGAATTTTGAGGCAAAAGGTGAGACGAATGATCAGGATCCTCCCACAGTTTAATAGTTTTATGTCATGCAGCAGCGTGAAGCTGCAGGTTGTTTGTGCTTTTGCTCGGTGAGGTCATTCTCCAACTTGACAACATGTGACTTCTGCAAGTTATTAGCAAAAAATGATTTAACAGATGCTGCTACGCTAAGTGCGTTCTGACCTAAGAGTGATATTACTGTGTACCAAAGTAAGAAGTATTTTAATACTAATATACACCGTGTGCAGATATTGACTGTTTGCTTAGCCCCCCTCCACCACTACATCTTTTGGTAACACTTTATATTAAGGTATTCAACATTAATTAGTTGCTTATTAGCATGCAAATTATACTTTAGTATGGGGAACGTATTCTCAGTAACAAAGACTTAATTTAGAGTTATTTGGACTCTATTAACACTTGCAGTTTTGTGTTTTATTATGTAAGAACAGATCATATTCATTGAGTGTTATTAACCCTCAAGGCATCTTTAAAATTAACTCACACTCAATCGCATAAACATGTCAAATATAAATATTTTTTTTCACTTTCACCACATCAAACCTTCCGATCTAACCATAGATTATAAAATATATGTAATTTTTTTTGCATTTTTTGATTTTATGGCCTTTTTGTCATAAGAAACCCTGATTTTCTCAAGGGCTAAAAACACAAAATATGCAGTATTTTCAAAAATAAGGTGCATAGTGGAATATTTGGGGTGAGGTTATTACAGCCTTGATTAGGTCAATAATTGATAACAATATTGATTTTTATGCATTATTATTTTTGGAGCTATGAGAGTTTATTCGAAAAAGTCACACTCAGACCCTTCGGGACCATAAATGGTCCCTCTCATACAAGTGTTTACAATTGTGGAATTTTTCAAATTATAATAAAAAACGAATACTGGCCAAGTTTCACACAATTAGCCTTTAAGCTGACCGATATATTGAGAATCAAAAACATAAAAAAGGCAGAATGTCCATTTTAGGACCCCAAAGTGCTTTGAGGGTTAAAGGAGAATAATTATTCTTGTGGTAATAGCACCTTATAAAGTCCATACAAAGCAAAGCATATTGAGATCATAACTCATATACAACAACTTCTTTACTTGCTATTAATAAGCAATAATTCTGAGGTTATTGAAGAAAACTCTTAGTTAATGGCCTACTGGTTATATAATAACGCCTTGCAGAATAAGGCATTTATAAGTGCTTAATAATGACTAATTAAGAGTCAATATGTTACTATTAATCTGCATGCTAATAAGCAACTAATTAAAGTTGAATATGTGCACCTTAATATAAAGTGTTACCAGATTTTTATACCCATCAAATGTACCATTCTCTTACAGCACATTGAAAGTTTAAGAACCTAATTATATCTTTTTGAAAGAATAGGTCTTAAATTTCACACAGAAAAACAAAAGCAGCTTCTCATGAAATGACAGCTCTCACTACCTGTAATTACACTGTGTGTCCCTTAAACTGCTCCAGCTCCGCCCTACAGAGTCTAACTGCAGTAACTAGCAAAGGGTAAAACTGACAAAATCTGCTTTAAAGTTTTTTAATGTGTTTTAACTGGCCAGCCAAATGGGTTATATGAAATATTACATCATCAACACATGAAGAAATAAGTGTCATGTCACTTACCTACCTATAACCCATTTGGCTGGCGAGTTAAAAAACATTAAAAAACTTTAAAACAGTTGTTCTCAGTTTTACCCTTTGCAGTTATGCTTTGTAGGGCAGAATGTAGAGAGGAAACGAAATTACGTATTTTTGCAATTTTTTAATTTTGGATCATTGCAGAAAATCAGCTCTGTGGCAAACACACGTTTCTGACACTTACATGTTTCGTTCAGCAGGATAATCTTCTTAAATGAACACCACTTTTATGATGTTTGAAGTGTTACGCTACACCACAGTCACATGACTTCATCGTCACCACCGTTATGCTTTAGACACTGTCTGACAAGCAAAGCATATATAATATAATTATTAAAAACTTGCCCTATATCTTTGGAAATGATGCCAGTTGTAGTGAAGGTAGTTAAGGGAAGCTAGGTAGCAACATGCTAACATTACAGCCTACATTAGAGCAGACAGACACACTGTTTCATCCTTCCTGAACGACTGACATGGACTATTCCTCTTATTACTTTATACGTGTTGAGAATTAAAAGTTTGACAGGCCTGAGGTTTCTATGCTGTGATTGTTCTTGGTCGGGGTTTTGCGAACAGTCAATTACTGGGAACAAAAGTCACTTATTTGGCAAAATAAATCTGAAAATATTTTTTATCTGTCTTTATATAAAAAGAATCAAGAATCTGCATTGCACTTAATAGACAATTGATTTTCTAGAAAATATACTGTAAGTTGCTGTTCATAAGAAATGTTTTATATAGTAGAAGAGAGTCACAAACACATGACAGACAGGAAATTGGTACTGATAATACATGGAACATGTGTTTTTAAAATCAATACAAAAAACCCTCCTAATTCTACAGTTTTGGAATTATATAATCCCGATTCCAAAGAAAAGTTGGGACTTTGTCTAAAATGTAAATAAAACAGAATGCTTATCCTTTGTGGCATATATTCAATTAACCCTTTATCAGGCGAAGAACCGTATTTGGTAACTTCAGCGGATATCCAAAATAAAAATATTTCGAGAAAAAAGCAAATTTGCAAAGATTTACTAGATTAAAGTGGCAGATCTACAAGAAAAAAAGGTGCAGATTTAAGAGATTTAAAGTGGCAAATCTACAAGAAAAAAAGTCGCAGATTTATGAGATTTTAAGAGGCAAATCTACAAGAAAAAAAGTTGCAGATATATGATATTTAAAGTGGCAAATCTACAAGAAAAAAAGTCGCAGATTTATGATATTTAAAGTGGCAAATCTACAGGAAAAAAAGTTGCAGATTTAAGAGCTTTAAAGTGGCAAATCTACAAGAAAAAAAGTTGCAGATTTAAGAGTTTTAAAGTGGCAAATCTACAATCTGCGACTTTTTTCACGCAGATTTGCCACTTAAAATCTCTTAAATCTGCGACTTTTTTTTCTTGTAGATTTGCCACTTTAAATCTCATAAATCTGCGACTTTTTTTTCTTGTAGATTTGCCCCTTTAATCTAGTAAATTTGGAACTTTTTTCTCGACCCCATTTTGATATCCACTGAAGTTACCAAATATATTTCTTCGCCTGATAAAGGGTTAAAAAGATATTAAAAATGTATCCTATTGAAACCTATCTGAAATGTACTTTCAGTTGCAAAACAAGCAGAAACTGGAAGATGTGACCTTTCAAATGAAGCTCAGATGTGTATTTTGGCCTTACAGTTCTTCTTTTATAAGCTTTGGCTCAACATTTATTTTGGTCTAATCTTCCTCTGCCCAGGCAGGTGATGCATTCTGATATTACTGACGTCTTGCACAGCGTCCCAACTTTTTGTGATCAGGGTTGTAAATCAGTTGCTTCAGTTAGATTTAGTGTCAGTGCTGCTGCCTGCAGAAGCACATTGTTATTTTTCCAGCCTTGTCTTCTCCAACTTTACTGCTTTGTATCACTCTGCTATTGAGAGAAGAGGATTGAGATGCTTTTGTACATTAACAGCTAAAGGTTGACAGTCTTCATTCATAAAATAAAAACATGTATCTTATGTCATAATGTGCTTTCTGTGTGACATTTTTGTGTGATCACAAATGGGGAAAAAAAGGAATATATAATAAATGAAATTTATTTTATTTCCTAAAAAAACACATTTTCACATTCAACAATAAAATGGTTTGGTCAAGACATGTTACAGTTGTAATTTAGACTCAGGCAGAGATATAATTGGACTTGACATTGACGTTGCTTTATATTACAGTTTTTCTCAGTCGCTTTGGTGCATTTCTCACATCACTATGTACATTTGCACAACAGTTAATGCATTTCTCAAAACAATTAGTACAAACTGCAAAACCTAGTTGATAACCTGCAGAAGTGTGTCACTTGCTCAAAATGGATAATAAATGGATTGGTAATTTTGTGTCTTTTTTGTGTCATTTTGTGTCTTTTTAAAATTATTTTTTGTCTTTTTTGGTAATTTGTGTCTTTTTTAAAGTAATTTAGTGTCTTTTCAGTCATTTAGTGTCTTTTTTGTGTCTTCTTTTTGGTCATTTTGTGTCTTTTTTTTTTTTTTTTAGTAATTTTGTGTCTTTTTTTGGTCGTTTTATGTATTTTTTAAGTAATTTAGGTTTCTTTCTGTCATTTTGTGTCTTTTTTTTTGGTCATCTTGATACCAAAACAATTAGTACAACCTGCAAAACCTAGTTGATAACATGCAGAAGCGTGTCACTTGCTCAAAATAGATAGCTCATTCCTCAAAAGCAAGTATTCATATTAATGAAAGTGTCAGTGACATCAAGATGAAAAGTCCTGACACCATGTTTATGAACAAGATAGTCAAATGTCTCTGTCATGTTTTCATTATGACAGTTTACTCGATAAATGTTTTCCAATGCAAAAAAAGTCAGTTCTTGGTGATGCTACCTGAAAATGCTCCAGACAGCACTTTATACTATCTGCACAGCCATTTGAAAACTACAGTAAAGTTACACATTACTGTATTTAGTGAGGTAACTGAGTACAACACACTGAATATGTATGTTTCATATATTTACTGCATATGCTCTTTGCAAATCTATTTTGTTCACAGCATTGTGCAAAAGAAAAACACACCCTTATTTACAACAATCATCACTTGCAATGCACCGAGGACAGTTTCTCCTCTGCAGGACTCTGCTGTGATGTCATCCCCTCTTCCACATTTATTAACAAAACAAACAAAACATATTAACAGTTGGATAGTAAACAATGTGTATGTTGTTCTAGGCCTCGAGGTGGTGGCGCCTCAGATGATCCACATATTTGATGTGTTTTTCTTTTTCCCGGTATCAGCAGCAGCTCACCAGAGAATGGCAGATGTTGCACCGAGCCTTACAAGAAAAAAACGCAAATACCGGCCAATGTACACTACTGGTCAAAAGTTTTAGAACACACCAACTTTTCCAGATTTTAATTGAAAATGATGCAGTTTAATGTCTCAGTGTACTCTGAAATTAATGCACATTTGCAACATTTAAAATTCCTTATTGAGCATGATAGTGTTTTGAAAGTAAAAAAAAGATTCAAAATCACATTTTATGTTGGACTAAAGGACTAAAAAAAGACATAAAATGACTAAAAAAAGTCACAAAATGACTAAAAAAAAGACATTAAAATCACAAAATGACCAAAAAGGACACAAAATGATTTACAAAGACATGAAAAGAATTCAAAAATGGACAAGACTCCATAGAGTTAAGTTGTTAACCCATTTCTTGTTCCCTGAAAAAGGCCTACTTGTATAATTCTGAAATGAACATTATTTTTCAGTTTTGGTTAACCTTACCTTTTTTTATTTACCTCTGGCAGTTCACCACTTACCTTTGTACCCTTTCAAGCTGTTCATTTGACTTGAACTGCTTGAATTTCAATAAAAAAATGGAAAAATTGGGGTGTTCTAAAACTTTTGACCGGTAGTGTATCTCGGCCGATATATATCGGTCTATCTTTACTACTTGGTTCATATATGTTGTAAAGTGTTTCTGGGTTTATGGATTCAGCTCTAAGTTATTGTAGAGAAGTGACTTGTCATTTGTTCAACTAATGCTTCACACAGCTCTTTATCAGTCTCATCAGTGAAATCTGAGGTTCACCTGAGAGAAATTGCTCAATTTAGGAGACCTTTTCAGTAAAGAAAAAGATTAAAAAAATGTATAAAATTTGCTTGACAGATTTTGACAACTAGTTCAACATTGTTGTATGTAATGACTGAAGTAATGAAATGAGGACTATTAGTTTTATATGGAATGTAATTGATGAAATGAAATGAATGAAAGTTATTTTGACTGACATGACATAAGCAAATGATAATGTCATTAAACAGCAAAGAGTTGTATGAAAGCAATTGATGCAAAAGCATCTATAATTTGTTGTAAGGAAAAACTGCTAATATGATGTGAACAAATGACTAAATGTTGTGGAGTTTGAACTAACTGTTGTGCAAATGTTAATAGTGATATGAAAAATGCACCAAAGCGACTGAGAAAAACTGTAAAGAATATAGTGATTATTTTGTATGTTTCTTCAACTCTCCAGTCTGAAGCAGATGGGTGATTCTCATGAACATGGTGCAGCTCAATGCAAAAATCCAAGAGCATGAATACATATTTTCTTTGACCCTTTATAACATATACAATCTAAAGTCACTGTTTAATATGCATTTATGATCTATTTTTTAAAATTTTAAGGTATTTTCTGACATTTTTAGAGACACTGTGAGCTAAATTCATTACTGTAACACATTTTTAAATACAAAAAACAACAAAAGTTCTTTTTTCTTTTGCTCAAGGGTAGCTGGTATCACCAAAATGTATTTTATTAAAATATTCACATATTTAAATTCAAACAATTCTATCATTACCGTAACATTTAATCATTTTTTATCATCAATTTTCATTCAGATTTTGTTCTTTATTCATTGTTAAAAACCATTATGTTTGATTATATTCTGTTAAATTATAAATTTTTAAACAAATATAATATATAATATAATAATATAATTTTATAAATTTTATTAAATATTTATTGTATATAAAGTGTTTTTATCTGGACGCATTATGGTAATGAATTTGTCAATCAAAAATATGTTTAAAAATATAGAAAATATTATTTTAGCACAAAACAATGAATTGTGCCTCATTATGGTTATATTGTTCATTCATATAAAAGTGAAATATATTTAGTTTAATAAAGTATGTCCTTATAATCTTCACAGACAGAACTTAGACTGGCTTCAGGAGAATCACCCAGCTGGCAAACATTGAACTATCTTACAGATGAGGTCAGCTAACATAATCATTAGCATTAGCTTCTCTGTGTTAACCAAATTGTTGTGTTTTAGTTAACTGCATGTTACGTGTTGTGAATGTACCACAGTACACCGTTTATAATTGGTCAATAGTTTATACTTTAGTTTAACACATATTCATTATTTTTGTGTCATTTACAAATGCAAATTAATGATTTGTTAATGATGTTCATTAGAAACTGGTTGTCCAACACAGTTACAGTACAGTTTTCCATATCGTTAGCCTCATAGCATATTTGCCTAAGTCATATTTGAACGTTTTTGGAAAACAAGAAAATACACAATTTTTAGGAAGCCCATTGGTGTTCTTAATTGATATTGTAACAGTAAGTTCAAATAGAAGTGTGAACAAGTTTGTATAAAAAATTAAACACATCGATTTCATAACAGATAAAAGTGACTTAGGCAGAATATGCCCTGACTAAGGCAATTTTTCTCTTACATATAAATAATGTAGTTTGGTTTGTATGTAGCCGCAAAAATGCCTAAATCAAAGAGATGACGAAGGCAGAAAGTGATGTTGGACTCTAACAAGTGTTCTGATAGGTTGAGAACATAGGCAACAAGGCAGAAAGATGCAGCAGTGGTAGGAGAGTGAAGTTAGGCAGATATCACAATTTGGCCAAAAAATGACTTAGGCAATTGACCTATGGCTAAGCCACACCCCCAAACGCGATGAGCCAATCACAGTGCGCATAGCTAACTCAATACACTCGGACATTCTCTGCTTCCACATCCATTGAAATGCATTGGAGTTAGTCCGTTTTCAATCATTTTTATGTGTTTTTTGTTGAGATTTTAAGTTTAAAATGGTCAAACGGTGTGCATGGGGTACATGCAACTCTCACACAAGGTATAGCCCAATAATATGGGAGCAGTACCCCGGTTCCCTATGGCAGTGATTCCCAACCGCTGTTCCGCGGCACACAAGTGTGCCGTAAGAAATCAATATCTATCGATATCAAATCCAGCGACTCCGTCTTAACGAGCGCTAACGAGGTCGGCCGGCTCGTTAACAAGAGCCTCTTGTTAACGAGCCGGCCGACCTGTTAGCGGCAGTTAGCTACAGTTAGCTCTGTAGCAGTACAGTGTGTATGTGCTGCTGCTGCAGGAGGTGTTCACTTAGCGATCTCTGTTTGTTTACACCAAGCACCAGTGTCAGTGGGGTGAAAAGACGAGTGAAAACCTCTAACCTGTTAATGAAGGCCCTTTTGGTTACTTTGAGATGATATTTCATTTTTCTGTCTCCAAAAGTGATTAATTGCCTCCTGTGAAATTTCTCTGACTGTCACAGCTGCCATAGCGCCCGTCACCGAATGTTGACAGTTTGTCCGAGTGAGTGGAGGGGGCGGGGCTTAGCCATAGGTCAATTATGCTATGAGGCTAACGATATTCAATCTGTTTTAAATAGAACACTATATGAAGTGGATATAAAAGTGAAGTGGATTAAAGCTGGAGTGTGTAATTTAAGCTGTGATCTTCAGTTTCAGCCTCTCACTTCTTAGATGGAGTGATGCATCGCCGGAGCGTGCTCTGTGCTGACTGTGATGATGTCACTGCTTGTTTTCTAATCCACCATGAGATTTTTGAGAGAGTTGATGTACGTCGGGATGAGGGAGCTGATCGTCTCACTGCCGTCGTCCAGGATCTTCTCCCCTCCGCCCTCTGAGCCCACAGAGCTGGGTGATCGATGCAGGCCGGGGTACGGAGTGCTGTAACCCTGGAGGAGCACAAAAACCCTCGGAGTCAATAATCAGACCACAGAACTCTGACAGAACCCTCTAGAGCAGGGGTCTCAAACTCAAATTACCTGGGGGCTGCTGGAGGCAGTATCAAAATGACCAAAAAAAGACAAAATGACTAAAATAAGACACAAAATGACCAAAAAAAAGACACAAAATGTCAAAAAAGACACAAAATGACAGAAAAAATTAAATTACTTAAAAAAGAAAAAAAATTACCAAAAAAAGACACAAAATGACCCAAAAAATACATGAGCTAGATACATCTAGTGCATGGGTCTCAAACTCGCGGCCTGCAGGCCAATTGTGGCCCTCGTGACGATATTTTGTGGCCCTCACCTTGATATGAAAGTTTACTGTGAGTTTTATATGAATGGCACTTTACCCTGTTGTGTGTGGAAGGTCCCTTTAATTACTTTTTTGTCAATTTTGTCTTTAATAATTTTGAGTCTTTTTTGCAAAAAAAAATTATGTTTTTTTTTGTAATTTTGTGTCTTTTTTAGTAATTTTGTGTCTTTTTAAAATAATTTTGTGTCTTTTTTTAAAATTTTGTGTGTCTTTTGGTCATTGTGTGTCTTTTTTTGTCATTTTGTGTCTTTTTTTGGTACTTTTGTGGGTTGTTTTTTTTAAGTAATTTAGTGTCTTTTTTATTAATTTTGTGTCTTTTTTGGGTCATTTTGTGTCTTTTTTGGGTCATTTTGTGTCTGTTTTTGAGGTAATTTTTTTTTTTTGTGGTCATTTTGTGTCTTTGTTTTTTTGGTCATCTTGATACTGCCTCCAGCGGCCCCCAGGTAAATTGAGTTTGAGACCCCTGCTCTAGAGTTTATCTTTAACTAACATCAGGCTTCAGCTGTCTATGTTAGACAAATCAGATTTTAACAATTATGAATCCCTCCAATATGCTTTGTGACCATTAAGCTGTGTATCCTAACATTTGTTAATTAGCTCTAACCATAAAGATCAGCTGAGGTTGGTGGGAATGTATTTGGTATTTGGTCTGGAACCGGGGACCTTTTGGTGTAAACCCAGCATAAGTCATCAGCTGATGATCTCCAGCAGTATGTTAGTAAGTACTTACAGAGGAGTATCCCTTTCCGAAGCTGCCTCTGTTCCTGGGCCTCATCTTGGAGAGTGCTGCTTCAGCAATATCCGCTCTCTCCTCAGCATTATCCAAATCATTAACGGTCTTCCTGTACTTTGCCAAGTTCATGTTAGCTTGTTCCTCCTGCAATGACAAACACACATGAATATCATCAGGTGACACTGTCTGTCCAACCTGGTCTCACAGAAATCCGTGAAATAGCCACGGATTTCGCTTAACTCAAAATCCGTGGAATAGCCACGGAATCGCTCAAATTTCCGTGAAACTGACACGGATTTCTCTACAATGCAAGCTAATGACAGTCATATCCCGTGGCTATTGGTTTGTTCCAAGTCACGTGACTTTCAAGGTCCCAGCGGTCAGAACAAAAAACATGGCGGACAGTTCTCTCATTTTTAGTGAAAAATCAATATTTTGACTTAGTTTCTGCATAAAAATGGATTTTGATCACATTTCTAGCGAGAAATATATGTTTTATTTTCTAAATCTTCACTCAGTGAATGTACATAATCACTTTGTATGTTGGAATAGCCACGGGATATGACTGTCATTAACTTGCATTGTAGCGAAATCCGTGTCAGTTTCACGGAAATTTGAGCGATTCCGTGGCTATTCCACAGATTTTGAGTTAAGCGAAATCCGTGGCTATTTCACGGATTTCTGTGAGACCATGTTGGTCTGTCAAATAGGTTTGATTCAGTAAGAGCATGCTGTGACGTACAGCCTCCTCCACTTGTCTCTTGTAGGCCTTCATCTTGTTCTGCAGCCTGTCCACCAGCTCCTGCATCCTCTGCTGGTTCTTCTGGTCCTCCTCCGACTGGAACAGAAGCTCCTTCAGCCGACGCTCATTCTTCCGCAGCGTCTTCACCGTCTCAGCGTGCCGCTTCTGCTCCGAGTCCAACTCCAGCTCCATCTCCTTCACCTGCACACAGACATGCAACAGTGACTATAATTAATAATAATATTGTGTGGAGGAGGGCTTGAGGTTCATGAGGATATTTCCTCTCCAAGTTGATGAAATCAGGGTTATTTTCTCCAATTTAAGAAAACTCCTCCAGAGACACAGAAGACATTAAACAGTCTGACTGGTACCCTGTGTGACAGTTACACTGATGTTTGTGTGT
Source organism: Centropristis striata (assembly GCF_030273125.1). Taxonomy (NCBI): domain Eukaryota; kingdom Metazoa; phylum Chordata; class Actinopteri; order Perciformes; family Serranidae; genus Centropristis; species Centropristis striata. Next base: position 6,975,425 of record NC_081537.1, read on the forward strand.
AACTGGCGGAATGCCTCTTCTCAAAAATACAAAAATGGAAATGTTATCATAACGGATAGAGATAATGACCAGAATCATTAACCCTTTGATGCACAACTTGGGTCTAAAGTGACCCAACAGAGTTTTATTTTCATCTTCAAATTATTCTCATCATTCAGAATTCCAGGTTTTCTCCAATTAGTTTGTTTTTGATCATCATACATCCTAATTTTTATGTTTTCCTTTATTAATTTGAATAAAATCCCTTTTTTGTCACCACCCTTCTAATGCACAACATGGGTCAAAAATGACCCATATCCATTTTTTTAGCTAAGTAGCTTGCTAAGCTAACTACCTAGCTAACTTCATGGCTAAGTATTCAGCTAAGTAGCTTGCTAAGCTAACTACTGAGCTAACTTCTTGGCTAAATAGTTAGCTTGGCAGGCTACTTAGCTAAGTAGTTAGCTATGTAATAATACAAAAACGTTTTCTCTTCATGAAGTATGATAAGCAAAATGGAAATAATGATCTGTTGTTATCAAAAACTAGATATTTAAAGAATACTTGGACCATTCAATCAAAAATAAGTTGATATCAAAAGTTAGAGCACACACAGCAGCATTAAATAACATGGGGAAGGAATGCGGGTCATTTTTGACCCATGTTGTGCATTAGAAGGGGTGTCAATATGTTGTGCATCAAAGGGTTAAATAAAACCCATTAGGTAATAAACCAGTTTTCCACACTAAACAAGGTGCCCACAGCTCATTTGTGACCTGGGGCCCCTGGTAGGTTAATATGCCCCCCCAATCTTCTGCCCAGTGTTGATTTAATATTGAGGATTAAATATTTTTTTGCAATACAAGTTTAGATTTTGGCCTTAAAGTAGGTGCTACAGGAAAGGTCTGATGGGTCAGACGGGTCGTCCTGTAGAAGCCCCGTAGATTCATACCAGGTTTCATAACAATCATGGATCAGTAGATGTCAGATGATCATCTCTGTACAGACATGTGACTCTGTACCTTTCCCTCCAACTTCTGGATGATCTTCTTGCCTCCTTTCAGAGCCATCTGCTCGGCCTCGTCCAGCCTGGTGCTCATGTCTTTGATCTGGGCCTCCAGTCCTTTCTTCACTCTCTCCAGGTGGAGGGTGTGCTCCTGCTCCAGACGCAGCTCCTCCCCCACTCGCGCCAACTGAAAGAAACCCACCATGTGTTAAATCTCTCCTGCTATAACATCTCAGTACCATTTGTCTTGTGTGAGACTTACCTCACAGCTGGCCTTCTTGGACCTGTCTATGGATCCTCTCAGCTCTCCTTGCAGCTCCTCATGCTCCTGCTGCAGAGTCTGGAGATCCACCTCCAGCTTCCTCCTCCCACTCAGAGCCAACTGGAACTGAACACACGAGAGAAAACAGTAACAAAGTCATCTAAGTCTGACTTTTAGCTCAATTTTTCCGAGCTCCAAGTACTGGATTAATGTTCCGTTACTTAGACTAATATACATTTCAGTGCACATAGAGTCCGGCTAATGGTGCGTTTAAGGTCTACACGAATGTCAGAATTTTCTATGTTGTTCCGAGCTCCAAGTACTGACTTTCAGTGTAAATTGAACACACCATAAGGCGTTACGGTAAGAATGTGTTAGACCTGCCTTCAAAATAAAAGCACATGGATGTGTTAGCAGAATCCACCACAGAATTTGAAAAAGACTGTCAAAATATGACGCCTTAAATAAAACATATAAGAACCCGTATTCTCCTTTACAATAATTAATTAAAATATGCAATGACTAAGATGGAATAGTGGCATTAGAGGCACCAAATTTAGGCTTTTAGGGCAAAAATGTTCTCCGGGGGAACATGCTCCCGGACCCCCCTACTTTGTTTAGGTCCCACATCATAGTCTCAGAAAATCCTGACAGACTAGAAATTGTCCAGCAGTATGTTCAGGGTAATGAAAGGAGGAGAGATGTTTTTGGGTCCTTCATTGAGTCAGCTTCAAGTCAGTAAATTTGTTTGGCTGCACTGGGAATTTCATGTACAAACTTCTTTTTATTTATGTAAATATGTTCATTTAAAAATGTTTGAATAATGCCTGTCTGTCTGAGTCTGTATGTTTTGTTTGTTATTCCTTTCTGATTGAAATGTCTGTTGTTTGTTGAATGGCTGTCTTGTTTTATTGTTTGAAAAGAAAAATCCAATAAAAATTATTAAAAAAAAAAAAAAAAAAATGTTTAAATAAAACATATTTTGGTTAAGGCATGGAGTGGAAAAATTATTATTGAGTTGACTTATTGAATTGAAATAATTTGCTGAAATAAATTGGTTTAAACATTCCATCTGTGCCCCTGGCTTCTGGAAAACCCCAAAGCAGAGACACATAACTAACTAATCACCTGGTTGTTGAGGTCGCTGTGCTTTTCGTTGGCCTCCATCAGCTCAGTCTCCAGCGCCTTGCGGGACCTCTCTGCGTTCTCCAGGGCTGCACAGGTTTCTTGCCCCTCATTGACCAATAGAGTGCAGCGTCGCTCCACAGCCGCCTGCTCCTCCCTGCACTCCTCGTGGCACCGAACCTCCTCCTCCAGCTGGGCCTGCAGCTCCTGGGACAGGGGACAGTGATTCTGTAAGTAATCTTTCTAAGAAAGCAGAATATTTAAAAAGTCTCTTATCCTCAGACCTTGATCTGTTGCTGCATCTTCTTGCTGTTCTTGCTGAACTCCGTGTTGTTCTTGGTGAACAGCTCCACCTGCAGCTCCAGCTCGTTGATGTCAGCCTCCAGTTTCTTTTTCAGCTTCAGCCCCTCCGCTTTGCCTTTCATCTCCACGTCCAGACTGGCCTGCAGGGACTCCAGCGCCCTCTGGTGGCTCTTTCTGACAGAGGAAGAGAGGGATAGATTGAAATCAGAGAAATAACCCCCCCAAAAAACTGTGCATGTTTTAGAAAAGTTTAAAGAGACAGGTCTTACCTCTAAAGATAACGAACTATGTTTGTTAAAAGAATAATGTGAGGACAGAAGGAAAACAATTACAGAGCATTAGTGCCATATGTCATAATAATAATAATAATAATAATAATAATAATAATAATAATAATAGTTTATTTATGGCCAGGCATTACACAAAAGTACATCCAGAAGTAAGAGAAGAAAGAAGAAAATAAGACAATGACATAAGTGGCAGTAAAACATGCACATGCTATAAAGAGCAGTAAACAGTTATATACTCAGTAGTTCAACATTTTGGGAAATGCACCTATTAGCTTTCTTGCTCAGACCATTCTCATTTACTGTATTCTGTTCTAAAGCAGGGGCGCAGATGGGATTTTTGAATGGGGGGGGACGAAGCTGTCAGCAAATGATTTTAACTCAAAAGTTATTTTTCCACTCCATGCCTTAACCAAAATATGTTTTATTTAAACTTTTTTAAATGAACTGTAGTTTAAACAACAACCAACATATTAACATAAATAAAAAGAAGTTTGTACATGAAATTCACAGTGCAGCCAAACAAATTTACTGACTTGACGCTGACTCAATGAAGGACCCAAAAACATCTCTCCTCCTTTCATTACCCTGAACATACATATTTCCTGTCTGTCCAGTCTGTCAAGCCTTTAGAACCAGTGTTTCCCACAGGATTTTCCGAGACTATGACGGGGGGACCCAAACAAAGTAGGGGGGTCCGGAGGCATGCTCCCCCAGAGAACATTTTTGCCCTAAAAGCCTAAATTTGGTGCCTCTCGCACATTCTAATGCCACTATTCCATCTTAATCATTGCATATTTTTTATGAATTATTGTAAAGGAGAATAAAGGTTCTGTTTTATTTAAGGCATCATATTTTGACAGTCTTCTTGTAAATTCTGTGGTGGACTCTGTTAACACATCCATGTGCTCTTATTTTGAAAGCTACACATGGTTGCTTATATTTTGAAGTCGGGTCTAACACGTTCTTACCGTAACGCCTTATGGTGTGTTTAATTTACACTGAAAGCCGGAACTTGAAAGTCAGAACTTGGAGCTTGTGCGTAGAAAATTCGGACTTTCACGTAGACCTTGAACGCACCATTAGCCGCCAAACAGAATAGTATTAGAGTGTTAACAACCTTCTCATCTAACTCCTGTCTTCCCCTTAAAAACATGGTTTCAAAGCAGTTGTAGGTAACCTCCTGCTAAGCTCATCTCCTGTGGAACCATCTTACAGTTTCAGTTTTTCCACATTTAAGAGTAAGCTTAAAACTTTTTAATACATAATCGGCCCTGATCTTTATACTGGTTGGTGCTATTTCAGGAGATCCAGTCATTTGTGTGATCTAAGCAGCTATGCAAAGACGTATATTTGAATTAAAGATATAACTGTATGTTGTCTGTGTGGTAATGGAGAGAGATATGGATAAAAGATGTCTGGGGAATGAGGAGAATGAAGGATTGCAGGGAGATGGAGGTACCTCGCTGCCTCCATCTCTTCCTCCTTCTCCTGAAGTCTGCGCTCCAGATCTCCTTTAGCCTGAGACAACTCCAGCTGCAGCCTCAGCACCTTGGTCTCCTCAGCCTGGAGGGAGGGGGGGGGGGGAGGAAGAAAAACCAGGGAGATTATTGTGGCAAGTTTTCAAAACGACATTAAATTAAATAAAACTTGGCATCAGATAAATTAAGATGAACATGTGCTACATACTGACACCACATAGGTTCCAAATCTCAAAGCTAACAGGCAGATTGACTGGAGCTATGTACCTCCAAAGCTGCCTCAGACTCTTCCAGTGAGGCCTGTAACTCTTCTTTCTCCATCTCAGTCTTTTTCTTCGCTTTCTGGAGCTCATGGACACTTTTACCTCCATCTGAGAGCTGGTCTGTAAGGTCCGTTATCTCCTCTGTGACACAAAGAAAAGACACAAACAAACTTTCCTATTCACCTGTTCCTTACCCCTTTGATGCACAACATGGGTCTAAAGTGACCCGACAGAGTTTTTATGTTCTATATCTTTGCAATAAATTATTTTCATCATTCAGTATTCCAGGTTTTCCTCAATTAGTTTGTTTTTGATCACCATACATCCTAATTTGATGTTTTCCTTTATTATTTTTTTTAATAAAATCACATTTTGTGTCACTACTCTTCTAATGCACAACATGGGTTAAAAATGACCCATATCCATTTTTTAGCTAAGTAGCATGCTAAGCTAACTACTTAGCTAACTTCTTGGCTAAGTATTTAGCTTACTTACTTTAGCTACTAGTAGCAAGCTTCTTAGCCAAGGAGTTAGCTATGTAATAATAAATAAAAGTTTTTTAATCAAAAACAAGATATTGAAAGAATACTTGGAATATTCAATCATAAAATAAGTTGATATCAAAAGATGCAAAAGAAGCACAGAAACACACAGCAGCGTAAATAACATGAGGAATGAATGAGGGTCATTTTTGACCCATGTTGTGCATCAAATGGTTTAAACTGCTAGAGGCAACATGCCCCCCCCCCACGTGCCCTCTCATACCTTGGTAGGCCTTGTTCTCCTTGCGTAGGGCCTCCAGTTGCTCCAGAGACTCTTCGTGGGCCGTCTTGAGTTTGAAGAGCTCGCTAGCATGTTGCCTGCTCTCCTTCTGGCAGCCTTCCACTTCAGCCACCAGCTCCTCACATTTGTGCCTCCAGTCTCCGAGCTGCTTCTCCAGGAAACGCTGGTTCTTATCCAGAGCCTGACCACAGCTGCTGGCCTGGGACAGGGAACAGACGCTTAACAGTAACAGTGGCACAGTGGCACTGCAACATGGATGCAACATGTCTCCTCTCTTACCTTCTCCAGGTCCATGCACAGTTCTTCCACCTCTCCCTGCAACCTCTGTTTGGTTTTCTCCAGTGAAGAACATTTGGCTTGAGTGGCTTCTACAGCCTCCTCAGACTCCTGCAGTCTGGCGGCCATTTTTTTCCTGTGACACAAACATCATTTAGACCACTGGGATACATTCAAAGCATTAAATGTGACAGATGACAGCCAGCATCAACCAGGTGGCAACCTCCAGGTCTAAGCAGGGAGGCAAACCAGGAAGTGCCTTAAACTGCATTCTACCGAAAATTCCAGCAGGGGGCGCTAAGTTTGGCTGCAGAAACATTTCTGTCCATTCATTTCAATGCAAAATGAGAAAACTTCTCACTTGATTTATTACTTCAGAATTTTTTTTAGGACAACACTATGGTCTCAATCGCTAGTCAAAAAATCTCCTTCAAGACAATTTGATGTTAATAGTTCAAATAAAGGCCCCATTTAGAAGAAAAAAGAAGATAAAGAATCATATGATTTGGGGCGGGGCTACCTTTGATTGACAGGTCACTAACAAGGTGAGCCGTCATCAGGAGAGAAGCAGAACAATGCGTATCCACGGCAACATGTCAATAAAGTTATATATAACGTTATATAGATATAAAAAAGGACGTTTAGCGGTTTGGTCTCATAACTTTGACCCTTTCACTGTATTTTCACTTAATGACAGTTTATTTGAACGTTTTGTTCAGTAAAAATGTCTTGTTCAGAGTTTGGTTGGACTAACAGACACACCAAGGAGTCGCTGCTCAGTTTTCTGAGGTAAGTAACGTACATTTTGTTTTTGTTTTTTTGCTAGCCAAAACTAACATCCCAGTTAATGCTCCAGTTAATGCTAACATGAATTAGCAGCAGCTTCTCTCAGTCAGGTTGAGGTGTAGAGAGGCTGTAGTCAGTGATCAGATCCCTCTCCTCCTCCACAGTCCAGATATGGTCTGCTCCCCGTATCGGAAACAAGATGGCAACGAATGTAACGCTGAACTCGATGCTTCCAACGGGCCACAAACCAACAGGTGACGTCACGGTGACTACTTAAATAATTTATATAGAGTCTGTAGCATCAACATGACTTACTTGGTGTCCTCCAGCTCGTCTGCATGCTGGATGCTGTCAGACTCGTGTTTGGTCCTCCACTGTGTCACCTCGCTGTTGAGTTTGGAGATGACACGCTGCAGCTCCTGTTTGCTCTCCTGCTCCTCCTCCAGCTGCTCCTTCAGCACCTCGCACTCCTGCCGTGCTGAGCTCAGACTGCTGCTGAACGCCTGCTTACACTGGCAACCACACCACAGAGACACATGGATACAGGACTTTGAGTATTCTTAAAAGGTATTCTCCCAGAAAATCTAAGTCCACACACACACACACACACACACACACACACACACACACACACACACACTGACCTTGACCTCCTCATCCATTTGTTTCTTCACTTCTTCCAGCTGGGATTGGAGCTGAGTCTTGGAGCGACTCAGCTGGCTGGCTCTGCTCTCTGCCTCCTCCATCTGTCGATTCACGTCTGCATTATCAGCTGACGGGACACACAAGGACACGGATTATCACACTGTTGCATACAGTCGGCGTTAAACATCGTTCTCATATCAGCTTCTGTAGCGATATAAATGAAACAAGCAAGCAATGTGAATTGTTTGTGTCCTGTTTTTGTTGTTATCTTTTTGGTTAAATCAGCAGATGTGGATTATGTCATGGACCTAGAGTATACAGTGTAACGTAACAAAGGACTAAATGGAGCGTCTGTAGCTTTTCATATCTGTGTCTTTGGAAAAAGTCATGTTGTTCTGTATAATATGTCTGTCCCTGATCTAATGGCTATAAGTATCATCTAAGATGGCCATGTTGGCACTTGTTTTATATATAGCAGAGACAGTTTAGAAGCTTCTGTCTAGTCTCTTTGAATATAACCTCCTGTCGTTGCCGTGCTTGTTCTTTACATCCTACAAATCTGGTAGTTCTGACTTCTCTGGTGTGCCCTCGAGTGAAAACCTCCAGTAACAATTGTGTACACTATAAAAAAAACCTGTTGTTTTTACAGTAAAAAAACAGCAGCTGTGGTTGCCAGACCTTTACCGTAATAAATACGCTAGAACTTTTTTTAAATATTACGTTAAAAAGATATTAGCACTGTTGATTTCACCTTTAAGATTGCCATTTTATTCATTTTTTTAACGGTATAAATAAAAGGTTTTCCATCAAAAGAAACGATGTTTTGCCATAAAATTGACAAGAAAATACTTGCAAAAAAAATGCTGCATAAATTAAAGATTTTACCATTAAATATTACAGTATATTTTTGTTAAAGACATGGTGTTTAGTATATTTAACAGTGAGAAAAAGTAGTTTTTACAAAAGATAAATGCAAAAATTACGTTGATTCTTGTATATATATTACAGTATATTTTTGTTACACACACGGTGCCAGTGTATTTTACAGTGGAGTTATGTATTAAACAGTCTCTTTCACTGTCATGGTTTAGCAGTTTTTCACTGTAAAATCTACAGGCATTTTTTACAGTGTACACGCAAATGCATGGTTAAACAACAAGCATACCTCTGGACTTGCATGTTCTTTTGAAGGTGTGGAGTTTTCAACATGCTTTTGCTTTTGCTAGCTTACAATCTTCTTCAGTAAGTGATTAGGGAACATTGCCAGGGCAACATTTTTGAATATTTGAGAATATTGAAAATGATGGTAAACCACTGGCTTAGACACTAAAGAGTGTGTGTGTGAAGGTGGTGTACCTGTGAGTCTGTTCCTGGCCACACTGAGCTCCGTCTGGGCCCTCTGCAGGTCGTCTCCTCTCCTGTTGGCATCCGACAGCTGCTCCTCCAGCTTCTTCATCTGGCTATCTGACAACATCTGCAGCAACACAAACATGTTGCATTCACAAGTTCAAGATGTTCAGCACTGTGACCGTGACAACCTCATAACACGTGAGTAACTCTCTGACCTTGGCCTTTTGCATGTTGTCCAGAGAAGCGGCCAGCTCGTCCACCTCCATCCTCAGGTTCTGCTTCTCTTTCTCCAGTTTGGCCCTGCTGCGCTGCAGAGCCTCACACTGCTCGCTCAGCTCCGCCATGGCATCACTGTGCCGTTTCCTCAGAGTCACAGCCAGAGCTTCTGACTGGATGGAGGTCTCCTCCAGGTCTCGCCTCAGACGCTGCAGTTCAGCCTCTCGCTTCTTGTTCACCTCCATCTGAAAATCACACACAGGTTATATGTCAACTTCTGTATTTAAGGTTGCACAGTGTGGTGGTGCCCAACTTGTATCATTTTAGTATTATATATTTCATCATCTTTTTCTTAAGGAAGCTCAAATCTCTGGACAATAAGATGCTGCAGATGTTTTATCAAGTGTATTGTTTTATGCTGCAGTCTGCTGGGGAGGTAGCATCAGACACAGAGATACAAGGCAGTTGGACAGACTAATCAAAAGTGGTTGGAGCAGATTGGACACACTGGAGGAGGTGGTGGAGACAGGCACTGTCAAGATGTTGGAGGCCATCTTGAAATACCCGGATCATCTGCTACACAAAACCTTTATGGACCAAAAAAACAGCAGTGGACGGCTCCTCTCTCTCTGTTGCAGGGCGGAGAGATACAAAAGATCCTTCTCTCCTACAGCAATCAGGCTGTCTCATTCTAACAGAGATTCTACCAGAATTTCCTCTCTGGGATAAATAAAGTAATTTTGAATTTGAATTGAATTTGAATTTTTTGAATGTATGGTAATGTTTCCTCAGTTTGAGCTACAAAGCCTAGTTCAAGTCATGGATCATTAAAAAAACACCTGTTTGGAACATTCTACAGGTAAACGGGTAATAGTAGGCTATCATGATTGGCTATGTAAGGAGCATCCCTACACTGCAAAAAAAGAAAAGTTGGGTGAACTCAAAATTTCAAGGCAACAAACTTCGCTAAAATTTTAAGTTGGACAATTATTTTATTTTTATTTTATAAATTAAGATTTTATTATTTATTTATTTTATCTATTTTTATTTTAAGTTTTGTTTTTGAGTTTGCTCAACTCTGAATTTCTCTGGCACGATTGTAACGGGGCTATGAAATGTCAGCTAATGTTGTGACCACAATTTTGAGTTAGCATTGATACGCTAATGGCTACTCTTGTAGCTGTAACAAGCAGCGCCGTTAGCATCAGTTAGCCGCTAGCATCAGTTAGCCGCTAGCTTTCGCTAATGACAGAATTTCACAACAAAGAAATAAGAGTTAGCAGAACTATTGTCCCTTGTTGTGAACCCCAACTTAAAGATATAAGTAACAACAACTCACAAACTTGTTTGTGAGCATACAACTGGCTTCCTTTGTTGTGCTAACTTACATTATTGCCCTAAATGTCAGTAATTTATATTTCCAAGTTTTACCAAATTAAATCACTGTTTTAGGCCAAAAAATGCAAATTGGCTTTTTTGCAGTGTAAAGGGCTCAGCTGTCCACACACAAGGATGAAGCGATGTCCGTGACTTTTTACAATGTCAGCAACAGTAACCCATAAGGCCAGAAAACGTTTTTCCAATCGTCTATTGTCCACTTTTGGAGGGCCTGCGTCAAATTGTAGCTTCAGTTTGTCTTCTAATTAGCTGAAAAGAGTGGCACCTGTGGTGCTCTGTTGCTGTAGCTAATCTGCCTAAAAGTTTAATGTGTTGTGCATTCAGTCCAGATCTTTTTTCAGAGAAAATGTGTGATGCATTATGAAGCAGAAAATACAACAATGGAAACCCCAGGGTGTTGAGCAACTGATTCAATTAAGTTTCATTTATTTACCCTAGAATCACAAACCACAAAATGTGTCCAGTCTTCCAGTCTGAATGGGATATATCAAGCAATAATGGAAAAGAATGACGAATCAAAGCTTTAACAGTTAGTGTCCTCAGTTAATAAATACTTACTGAGTGTTGTGAGAAAAAGCTGATGTAACACAGTGGGAAACATGGAGAAACAACTGGGAAACAACTTTTTTGGAACATGTTGCAGGCATCATATTCAGAATGAGTGTATCTATCGATAAAGCAAGAAGCGTCTGTGTGTCTAGTTCATGTCTCTCTGATCATTAGTCAGACTGACCTCAGATTTCGTATGTGTCTTGCGCATGGCACGAAGGTGTGCATCCTCGATTTTGAAGATTTTTGAATTCATTTTTCAAAATATCATTATTTACGTAGGACGTGTTGCTGCATTGCACTGTTTCCGATCGGACGCCTTTCAGGGGAGCTCCGCCCCATTGTGTGATAGGCCTACACCTGGTCAGTAACACAATTCACTCTGGATTTCCACGCCTGACTCATCTCGGTAAGAACGTGTTAGACCCGCCTTCAAAATAAAAGCAAACACATGTAGCTTTCAAAATAAGAGCACATGGGTGTGTTAGCAGAGTCCACCACAGAATTTGCAAAAAGAGAAAATATGACGCCCTAAATAAAACATAGAAGGACCCCTATTCTCCTTTACAATAATTTATAAAAAATATGCAATGATTAAGATGGAATAGTGGCATTAGAATCTGCAAGAGGCTCCAAATTTAGGCTTTTAGGGCAAAAATATTCTCCAGGGGAGCATGTCCCGGACCCCCCTTCTTTGTTTGGGTCCCCCCATCATAAAAAATCCTGACAGACAAGAAATTGTCCAGCAGTATGTTCAGGGTAATGACGGGAGGAGAGATGTTTTTGGGTCCTGCTTCAAGTCAGTAAATTTGTTTGGCTGCACTGGGAATTTCATGTACAAACTTCTTTTGATTTATGTAAATATGTTGGTTGTTTTTTTCACTACAGTTCATTTAAAACTGTTTAAATAAAACATATTTTGGTTCAGGCATGGAGTGGAAAAATAACTAATTGAGTTGAAATAATTTGCGGACAGCTTCGTCCCAACCAGTTCAAAAATCCCATCTGCGCCCCTGATATAAATGTAACTCATCTCATGTTAGACAAATAGCATAGTAAATATTCTTAATCTAGTGCAGCTATACAATGTTTACCTGTGAGGCCGTGAGCCCTCCTGCTTCCTCCAGTCGGTCTGTGAGATCATCCAGCTCTATGGTTAGATCTGCTCTCTGCTTCTCCACCTGGAAAAAAAACAAAGCAGTTAAAATGTGAACTCTTCCGTCAGGGTTCAGTGTACATAATGCATGATCACAATATATCCATTAGTGGACTGATCATGTATCTGGAGTCACAATAATATGTATTTTATAAAGACAGCGCCAGTGAAAGGTGAGTGAAAATACTGCTATATATTTCTTTAAATTACTTTGTCAAATGCATGTGTTGATTAACACCTGAACTATATTAAATTTCAAGGCTTGATCTATTACAGACCTTAAGCAGTCCTCGCTCTTAGACCAGGATATTAACCTACCAGGGGACCAGATGATTTACAGCCCACAAGGGTCAGAAGTCAGGGGAGTAACTATCATCCTACAGAGTGATACAGTCCAAACACGATCTGTGAACTCCTGTTTCCTGTGGAGGTTATCCAGTGCTCTGATCGCTGCTAAACATTCTGCTAATGGCCCTGAAAGCTGCATTCAGTGAAACACCACATTGACATATTATCATCTTATTAAGTTGTTAGCCCTAACTTACTATTAACCAGTACCTAACAAAACAGAACAGCAACATTTAATTGGTTTGAAGGCATGTTTCTGGCCACCTGATAAAGTCTCCACCAACCCCGGAGACAAATGTCTGTCTGGCTGTCAGATGCTGAGTAGTGTACAGTGGTTTTAACAGTTTTCTGCTGCTGCTGGAAAAACAGTAACAAAACACAACAACATTTGGCTGAGAAATGTTACAACACTTGGTAGAGCTGAGGAGGGCTGCAGTAATACATGCACGCAGATGGCACTAGGGACCGGGGAGAAATGTCCCCCCCAGATTGTCATTGCCTTGCCCCCCTTTAGACGGTCAGATCGCTATCACAGAGGTAAGATCATGTCCAGTGACAGACAGGTTATGTTTTGATATATCTTGCAAGATGAAATGGCCGTCAAAGTTCTCCGGTGCGCAGTATCGAAAGAGAAGAAAAGAGGAGGAGGAGAAGAAGTCCCAATCTTTTTTTTAAATGCCTTTTTGTGTAAAGACGTTTCATTTAAGCACATTTTTTCGCGTGGTTTGCACTTTCATTGTCTTGTCTCTAACTTTGTTAGCGGTCTCCAGCTGTGCTTCTTTGCGAATTGACTTGTAAGTTAATAATTATATAATCAGAAAGTTGTGTTCGCCTAGGGCAAATGGGCTAGAGCTAGCCCTGCCTTCGCCAAATACTACAGAACACAAATCCCCTTCTCTTGGGTGAAGGTACACCGTTGTTCAACCCATCCACCTTCCCTCCCTCTTGCCCAGTGTGTGACATCACACTTCACCCAAAATTTACATTTTAGAGGACAGTCTAAAATGTAAATATGAGTCGAATTTTGCTGCATGTACAAATGCCTTATATTGACTTTTTTAGGGGGAGACCAGTCTGGAACAGGACTCTGCTGAAGCCATGCCTTATTCACAATGCTGACAAAGTAAAACTGTATTTGTGTAACTTCGCCCATTATACAAATCGCTTCAAAGTTGACTGAGTTCCTCCTTGGCTCATGTTACACCCTTCAGTTGTTTCATGAAAAAAAAGTGTTTTTTCTGTAATCCTGCTGACAAACAAACAAACTGAACCAAAGACATGGCCTCCTTGAAAAAAATATCAGCATTGTCAATATTCATCTGGATGAGATGCCAAATCCAAACTGAAACCTAACATCAAAAGAATTACAAACTATGTTTATTGCATACAAATGCAAAACAAATAAACTCAATGAAGCTTCATAAATGGATGAATGATAAAGTCCTCAGCAGTCAAACATGGTACAGCACACATGGTCCTTTAAATCAGGACTAAAAACACTATTGTTTACTGCAGTGTAATCTTAACTTTAACACTAATCTGCTCTACTCTACTGCCCTTACTTTTTAACTACACAATGTTTGACTTGTGCTTTTTATTATTTTATCTCTTTTCTTATCCTGCTGTATCTCATTTTATCTCATTTGTATTTTTATTTCTATTTCCCTGTTTTAATTAACTGTTTTTACTGTTTTCAATTGTGTCTTGCTGTTTTTAATGTGTATGTAAAGCACTTTGAATCACCTTGTGTTGAATTGTGCCAAACTTGCCATGGGGAGAGTTTTTAATGCCGAGCCATAACACACACAAACAAACAGCCAGCGCTCTGTAGTAAAAAGCACTTGTTGTTTTAACTCTCTGCTCTCTTACAGCTGTTTCAAAGACAGCCCTAGGTGCTGAGACTGATCTGTAAAAGCTGGAGTCTTAGGCCTCCCTGATAGCCGCAATGAGCCACAGCCGTCAACACACCTCGAGCAGGACAAGGGAAAACAGATGATCCTCACTGGAGGCCTCCTCTTTAACCCCCACACCCACAGCTCCCCCCCCCTCCCAGCCCCACCTTCTGCACATACAACCTCTCTGTGTTAGAGGCTTAACACCGAGCACTTGGTTCACTCATCGCTCTCCTCCACACCACTGACTGAGCCAACAGCTCCTTTGGATCAGCACCACCCGACACCACTCACTCCCATTCACATGCTAATATGAGTCTCAGCCTCCTCCTGCAGGACAGAGATTCATGGCTGTTTGCACAAAAGCGTGAACGAGCAGGAGTGTGACTCTGTTCACTGTGTGTATACATGCCAATGTATGTTTGCATATGTGCTCTCTGGTATCTGTCCATGTCCTCCATGGAAGTTCAGCTCCGTGAAAACACCCAGGTTTATTTGTACTTTAAAGGACTGACCTCATTAGCAGCAGGGCGGAGTAAGGAGATGTATTGGTGTGGTTGGGTTTGACAGTAAGGTACATTTTTTTTAGCAGTTTACTGAGTTGTAACTAGTAATGTACTGTACATACACTACAGGTGAAAAGTTTGGAAGCAGCTTAAATGTTCTGTTCACAATGGCTTTCTTAAAAACCAGTATGTATTCTTTGGATTTTTGGATGTGTTTACTGCATGATCATACTTTACCGTTATTGAATTGAACCATTTTCCTCAATTGACCTTTAGGTATACATTGATGTTAGCAGATCATTGCTGAATAAATGTTACCAAAAGAAAAGAAGGGCTTAGTTTTAGGGTTGAGAAGATTTGGAAGAGTCACAACTTCAGTGCAAAAGTAACAAACAAATCACAGCTTGCATTATTTTTGCTTTAGCTCTTTGGCTTTTGAGAGTTTGGATACAAAAATCCCAGTAAATCTCAACTGTGTTCATATCTCTGACAAACTACCACAGAAATGGATAAAATTGAAGCAGCTGAGTAAAGAAACAAGAGTTCAAATTTATACATTAGGGAAAGAAGGATACACAAAGTCTAAGCAATAAAAACCCAAAGACCTGATAATTATAGTGAACATGTGTTCTAATAAGTGACTCTTTATATAATAATGAAGTTAATTTTGTTGCAAAGTATAGCAATGACACTATGATCTTTTTTTGTACAAATTTGATCTTGCTTCCAAACTTTTGGCCTGTAGTGTAGTTTGTTCACAGTTTGCTCTGTTGTTTATTTAGTAACCACAACATTGTTTCCCATCCAACAAATAGTGGTTAGATTTTGCTGTTGAAGTTTTCAAAGCTGTGAGCACCACAAATAAAATTACATTTATCTCCATTGTTCAGTGTTGGAGGAATCAGTCATGCAAATAAAGTCCACATGACCACATAATCTTACACAGGACACAAGAGCAAATTGTAGCCGGTGGGCCAGAACTGATGCACACGATGGTTCTGTCCAGCTCAGGAGGTGGAAAACAAGCCACACCATTGAACTTTTGTGGGCAGGGGCGCAGATGGGATTTATGAACCGGGGGATGAAGCTGTCAGCAAATGATTTCAACTCAATGAGTTATTTTTCCACTCCATGCCTGAACTAAAATATGTTTTATTTAAACATTTCAAAATTAACTGTAATGTAAACCACAACCAACATATTTACACCAATAAATAAAAGTTTGTACATGCAATTCCCAGTGCAGCCAAACAAATTTACTGACTTGAAGTTGACCCAAACAAAGTATGGGGGTCTGGGGGCATGCTCCCCCAGAGAAATTTTTGCCCTAAAAGCCTAAATTTGGTGGCCTCTCCCACATTATTCTATCTTAATTATTGCATATTTTAATGAATTATTGTCAAGGAGAATAAAGGTTCTGTTTTATTTAAGGCATCATATTTTGACAGTCTTCTTGTAAATTTTGTGGTGGACTCTGCTAACACATCCATGTGCTCTTATTTTGAAAGCTACATGTCATTTGCTTTTATTTTGAAGGCAGATCTAACACGTTCTTACCTTAACGCCTTATGGTGTGTTCAATTAACACTGAAAGTCGGAACTTGAAAGTTGGAACTTGGACCTTCGTGTAGACCTTGAACCTCTGAGTGTGCTACAATGTAAATAGTCTAACTAATGGGAATTAATCCTCTGTTTTACCAGCGATGTTTGTCGCCTTATGTAGGGAAAGGGGGGATCAGGATCACTATGAATCTGGGAAGGACATATCCCCCCCGTCTTTTATTTTGAAACACTGTATGTTATGAGTGTAATTCCTGTAAAAATTGACATTAAGATTTGCAGAGTCACTGCAGGTCGTGTGAGTAAGGATTGTTATACTGTTTGTGCAGAGTTGATCCCAAATGTAGAGTTTTTTAATAAATCATGGATGAGAGCTGTGGTGTGTTTCAGAGCCCAGCTGCTGATCTTTATAAAAAGAATGACCACAGATCGTTCATCCAATCCCCTTGTTTTTTGTTTGTTTTTTTAAGTTCCTGCCCTTTTGCAAACAGCTTACAATGACGGTTCTCAGATGGTTCTGTGTAACAATGTCAGGTCAGGCAGAAATACATTGAGTGAATAAAAACAGCTGCCAGCTGTGGCTGAAAGTGATGATGATGTGACTGGATCAAAAGCCTCCAGCTTTCTGTAGAAAATCCAAAACAGTGAGCTAAGAAGCTAAAGAGCCCAGTGGAGCTGAGAATAACTGTAGAGTTCATTAGAGTTAACATTTTTAATGCTGTTTCAGTTAATTCCATCATGAGAATGTAAGAGTCTACTCCAAGGATACTTATGGCATATCTGCATTTGTCTTTATGAATGACTGGTTGTGTGTGTGTGTGTGTGTGTGAGTTGGTGTATGTGTGTAAGAGTGGCTGGCATTCCATTTGGGAGAAGATCCCATGGAAAATAGTGCTGTCTGTCAGCCTCTGTCTCCTGATGATATCTCCGCTGTGTGACCTGAGGAGCAGACTCTAACAATAGTGAGTCTGTCTGCAGCAGAGGTATGTTGTATTTGAGCTGCTCTGAAGGCGAATACTGCGGAACAGATAAAGACCTGCATGTCTCTGCCTGCCTCCTTCAGAGCTCTGAGGCTTCGGATGCTGGTGGGGTGGGGGAAGACCCAGCTAACACCATTAGGAATGCCACCCACAGTGGGTAGAAATGTGAAAAGCACGCCCTCGGGCCTGCTATCACTCTATTCATCACTCAGGGTGAAATATGTTCCTTCGCATTTCTGCCTTTACGTACTGTAAGATGGAAGAGGCGACCAGGTTAAATACACACAGGATTTAAAAGGGTCTTGTTTGAGACAACAAGCACTTAAAGTGCTCACCTTAGTGGATCAGAAGTAGAAGAAGAAGAAGAAGAAGAAGTCTTGGAAACTTTGCTGTGGTGAAAAGCATGGTGGAGAACATTGTCCTGCACTTCTAGGAGCAAAGTGATGAGATTTCAAGAAACAATGGGGCAAATTCACAAAAGGATTGTGAGGCTTTAAGGCCACTAAACATGTGCAGAATACCTTATGACAGGTAGATATCGGTTGCTATCCATTCTTTGTGAACGCCCCAGAGTCTATGTGTGTGGGTCTGCCTAACTCAGTATTACTGATGTATTACTCATGTTGTTTTATACTATACAATTATTATTATATAGTATTATTATTATTATTATTATTATTAAATTTATTATTATTATATTATAGCTTTTCTACTACGGGTACAGGCATACTATTAATCTGCTTTTTGCTTTGTTATCCATTGCGAATTCTAGTATAGCGTCATGGCAACGGCAACGCCTCTTTTCCCCGTTCGTTGACTACCAAAGAGATCACCATGGCACTAGAAGGACACTCATTAAGGCACATTATCAAGTTTTTTTGCACTAGAGGGTGTACACATGGCTTGTTCATACTCCTGTTCAAAAAGTATTTTACTTTTTTACCATGAAGTTTGATTTTCATATGAAACTATTTAATGTATGTTAGTGTGTTCTGCTCTGTTCATATCATTTATTATTTGAAGGGGACCCCTAGATGGCACCCAGTCATTTTTTGCACATGTAAAGGGCAGCCAATAAGGCACTTCCTCTCGTTTTCACCACTCTAGAGGGCACTTTAGCACGCTTTTCCAACCATGGAGGCTAGGCTAATAGCAGTTATGAGTAGGGTCAGGGGAAAGTCTCCAGGAAACAAATGTAAGTCAACATAATGTCCCAGAAGATGAACCCAGAATGTGTCCATTGTATAATGGTTTAGTTGTGCAATAAAAGCTTGTGTATATATATATATATATATATATATATATATATATATATATATATATATATATATAATCATTCTCACTATACTGCACTTTCAAAATAAAAAAAAGTAATTGTGCACGAAAATGAGAAATGTCATTGTCGTGCAAAAATAATGATTGTTGGTAAGTCTCATTGTTTCAATCAGTGTATTTGTATCTTCCAAATATACTTAAATTAGATTTTTTAATGAGCTAAAATAAAGGTTTTGAATGCTTAAATATAGTATTTGCCGTTTTTTAATGGGCCCCTCTGCTTAAACACTGGCCCCTGCTTGGCCCCTACAGTAAAACTGGTCTAGAACCGCCACTGGGAGAAAGATTTGGAATAATAAGAAATGAGAATGAGGAAAAAGGATGTTGGGCCGATCCCTGCCTTTGGGGTTGCCCTGCATGTTAACTACAAACACAAGGTCCTTCCCCTCGACTTTATTATCACAGGTGCAGAGAGTTTAGAGTGACCAGAGGTCCCGCACCAACACATGTACCCCAGTGGCTGCCAACAGATCAGCATCATCTTTTTCTTTCTTTCTTTTTTTCTCTCTCTCTCTTTCCAATCCACAAACAGCTCTCATCACCACAAGCCTGAATGTCAGAGCAGAGCCAAGCAGAACCCAGAGCTGCTCGGTTTTCTCCTGTCTGCCCTGTGGCCTGAGGGACAGATTTAAGACTTGTTTTGTCATACAGTGTACCATACATGCACCAGGGACAGGAAGGATATGTCCCCCCAGATTCATAGTGATCCTGATCCGTCCCCCCCCACTTTCAGCGACAAACATCGGCGGTAAAACAGGATTAATGATCCGTTACTTAGACTAATTCACATTGCAGCACATAGAGAGTCAGGCGGCTAATGGTGCGTTCAGGGTCTACACGAATGTCCGAATTTTCAAGTCGTTCCCAGCTTCAAGTTCCGACTTTCAGGTTCCAACGTTATGGTAAGAACGTGTTAGACCCGCCTTCAAAATAAAAGCAAACACATGAAGCTTTCAAAATAAGAGCAAATGGATGTGTTAGCAGAGTCCACCACAGAATTTACAAGAAGACTGTCAAAATATGATGCCTTAAATAAAACAGAACCATTATTTTCTTTTATAATAATTCATTAAAATATGCAATGATTAAGATGGAATAGTGGCATTAGAATGTGTAAGAGGCACCAAATTTAGGCTTTTAGGGCAAAAATGTTCTCCAGGGGACCATGCCCCCCAAGACCCCCCTACTTTGTTTGGGTCCCCCCATCAAAGTCTCAGAAAATCCTGTGGGAAACACTGGTTCTAAAGGCTTGACAGACTGGACAGACGAGAAATTTCCCAGCAGTATGTTCAGGGTGATGAAAGGAGGAGAGATGTTTTTGGGTCCTTCATTGAGTCAGCTTCAAGTCAGTAAATTTGTTTGGCTGCTCTGGGAATTTCATGTACAAACTTCTTTTTATTTATGTGAATATGTTGGTTGTTGTTTAAACTACAGTTCATTAAAAAAAATATAAGCAACCACATGTAGCTTTCAAAATAAGAGCACATGGATGTGTTAGCAGAGTCCACCACAGAATTTAAAAGAAGGCTGTCAAAATATGTCTTAAATAAAACAGAAGAACCCTTATTCTCCTTTACAATGATTCATGAAAATATGCAATGATTAAGATGGAATAGTGGCATTAGAATGTGCTGCACTGGGAATTTCATGTACAAACTTCTTTTTATTAATGTAAATATGTTGGTTGTTGTTTACAATACAGTTCATTTAAAATGTTTAAATAAAACATATTTTGGTTCAGGCATGGAGTGGAAAAATAACTAAATGAGTTGAAACCATTTGCTGACAGCTTCTTCCCCCCAGTTCAAAAATCCCATCTGCTCCTGGTATCATACCTTGGTTCTGATGGACCGCTCTGCTTCGAGCTCCTCCTCCAGCTCCTCAATGCGAGCCTAAAGAGAGAGAAAAGTTGATGTTGAAATGTGTTCAATGAAGCAGCTAAAAGCATACCAGTATGCTAAAATGTGAAATATGACTAAGATATCTGCAGCTGAGCTGTAACGCTCTGGTTCCACAGCGCCTCTAGACGATCACTCTGACAGAGAACAAATGGGGCGTCCCCTCCGCAGATTGTTTGCTATTCCAGGGCAGCACGGGTGGTTTGGAGAGCGTTTCATACACTCTACTTTGCTTTCTCTGGGGATTTGGCACGCCTCTGGCTTTTTCCTCAGGTAGCAATTTAGAGCAAGAATGTCCATAGCCACCATCATTATCTGTATTCTGACCTCGGGCTGGGTCTGCTATGTCCGGTCACAGAGACCAAAAAACATTGGTGCCATTTTCATGACATTCGAGGAATTTGTGTATCATTTTGGTTTCCCTCTTTTCTTGCTTTCACAGTCCTGGTTGAAGATAGTGACGCTTTTGTCAAGCAGCATCAAGGACTCAATGTTATAATAACTCCACAAAAGTTACGAAGCTGCTTAATGGGAAGTGAAGAGATCCGACTGTCAGTGGTAATTTATGTGCAATATACGCATTTCTATTTTAAATTGTGTTTTTATTATCTATATTTTTAATTTCAACTATGATGTAAATTCAGGGAGTGCCAACATCATCTTGTTGTGCTTGTGCATCTTGTTGTGCACAGTAATATATAACAATAAAGTTTGTTTTCTTATCTTTTCTGTGCTATAATTAGGTCAGGGGTCTCAAACTCAAATTACCTGGGGGCTGCTGGAGGCAGTATCAAAATGACCAAAAAAAGACACAAAATTACAAAAAAATACACAAAATGACACAAAAAGACACAAAATGACCCCAAAAGACACAAAATGACCAAAAAAAGACACAAAATGACCCAAAAAGACACAAAATGACCCCAAAAGTCACAAAATGACCAAAACAAGACATAAAATGAAAAAAAAAAATTACTAAAAAAAGACACAAAATTATTTAGAAAAGACACAAAATTACCAAAAAAAGACAGAAGTACCAAAAAAGACACAAAATGACCAAAAAGACACAAAATGACAAAAAAAGACACAAAATGACCAAAAATGACACAAAATTACCAAAAAATACACAAAATGACTAAGAAAGACACAAAATTATTTAGAAAAGACACAAAATTACCAAAAAAAGACACCAAATTACCAAAAAGTAATTAAAGGGACCTTCCACAAACAACAAGTGCCATCCATATAAAACTCACATTAAACTTTCATATCAAGGTGGGGGCCACAAAATATCGTCACAAGGGCCGCAATTGGCCCACGGGCCGCGAGTTTGAGACCCATGCTTTAGGTGTTATCAAAGTGTTATTAGTTTATATATCTCAAGTTAGAGTGATAGTTTCAAAAATATTCATGAATAAACACATGATAAAAAAGACATTACAAATGTCTTTTTTATCTGCTTACAGCCACACTATAGCAAGTTATAAACATGACTTAACTGTATATAGACTGATAAATGTTAATAGACGGGTTATAGTACATCGGAGAGAGAAATGCATTCTTATCAGCCTTGCAAATCAAATCTCACAAATCAGATTCTGCTCCAACAGTCAAAACAATAAGAGTAATAGCACATTAATAAATCCTCCAGGGCACGCTTCTGTTCTGCTAATCTCATGCCAAGGCTGCTTTTAGTACCGCTAATAAAAATGTATTGCTCGTTTCCCTGCACGGCTGCAGCCTTCCAAGTTGTGTCATGTTTTGTGATATCTTCTGCTTCAATCTATGCCTCGGTGTCAGGAAATGTGTCTGACATGGCATGTAGCCCAGAGCCATTCACAGAAACAACACCTACACTCACTGATGTGGTGAGAACCATTTAGCAGCTACACAGCTCCCAGAGCTCCCCAAACATGACAGGATCACATATAAGGAGCAAAATGAACACAAATAGACAATGGATGATCTCTCAGTTGCACTCTGACCCTACCATGCACCATATAAATTATTAAAAGCATGATTCATTATTGCTGGAGGAGTTTGTAGTAGAAAAAAAATCTCCAAAATGTCCAAAAAATGAGTTGAGACATGTCATAGTCTCATACCAAAAATATCATTTAACTTTACACTTTTTTAAAGTTAAGTTCAAACAGAAAGACATCAAATGTTAAATAAAAACTCACATGCCAGCGCAGGACCTCTGCAGAGAGAACAGCCATGGTGAGGCAGCAGCAGCCCAACTGACTGACTGACTGGCTGTCCCACACACACACACACACACACACACACACACACAGCTTCACTGTTGATTCCCTCCGGCATTTTACTGTCCACACCCCCTGATGCATGCACAGCTTTTTTCTCTCACAGCTCCCCACTCATATATCTGTTTCTTGTTAAATTCCTACTTTCCACATCCTCTAAATAAATATTGTGGCTCTATTACAACTGTTGAAGATATCTGAGCCAGACTGTATCAATAAATGCATTTTGGATGATTTATCTATGAAAAAAGAGTCTTTTTCTTTTTACTTCAGTCACTTTTTTAAATTAAATTGATTACATTCTCAATGATCCTGCAAAGAGTTTTTCGATTTAGAAGCACTGTAAGAGTTGTGGGGAAATAACAAAATTAGCCCATCATTGCTAAGAATGGTTGCAGGATTTGATCTCCATAATTGCATTTGCTTAACATCGTAGCTTTCATTTTTCCACTGCACTCTGAAACCATAATAATTGTCCATAAATTGCAATCAGATGTGGCCTCAGAGCTGATGTCTCCTAGCTGGTTTCTGAGGGGATATTCAGCAGCGTGGGCAGTTATATCCTGTTGGATCCCCCCATGTTAGTTAGAGGGAAAACAAGAGCCAAGCAATTTATAAGTCCTGTCTCTGCACTAGACGCAGCATTATAGGACCCCTGCTGTTAGTCCACCATACTGTCCACACATGCTCACATGGATCAGGTCCCTGCAACTCCGTAGGAATGTGCTGCTTTGTTCTTCTAAATGCCTTCAGATGGCAGCGTACAGTGTCCAACAGTAAACGTCATGATTGTTTGATTGGCCCTGTGATTTGATTGTGTACTGTGAGTGATGACACAGGTCAAGTCAGTGATGCCTGCTTAGCAGAAAGAGATAAAGACCTTTAAATGAGATACACATGACTGTGCAGCATGAGGAGGACTGTTTTAGATTGCGTTTTTTAAAATGGCAGATTCAGGCCAACTGCAGGAAATATATTATAACAATACACTCCCTGACTTGTTACAGTGCCTGGTGCTGTACCCCATTCCCCATGTCACTCTAGTGTATTGTACACAGATGACTTTTACAAGTGCAATAGATAGCTTGGAGGAAATTTAGGTCATATAGGGACAGTAATGAGTACAAGAAAAAAAAACAGACCAGACCAGTTTGTATATGTACAATCACATCGCCTGATTATAAATCCAACTGCTTCTCTTGACTCAACATGACCCGCCCCGCATAGCAACCAGATCGGTTAAAGGGAGAGTTTTGGTTTTTTGCAGTGAGGTTTTATGAGGTACCTACCCACCGTTAATGTATTACTTGCAGTAGATGATGGTCTGCTATATATTTCACTACCATAGATCTTCCATGTTCCAACCATAGACATTATAAATACTGGACGTAGTCACCGTGACGTCACCCGTTGGTTTTGGGGCCCGTTGGAAGCATCAACTTCAGTGTTACACTCGTCTCCATCTTGTTTCCGATACGGGGAGCAGACCATATCTGGACTGTGGAGGAGGAGAGGGATCTGATCACTGACTACAGCCTCTCTACACCTCAACCAGACTGAGAGAAGCTGCTGCTAATTCATGTTAGCATTAACTGGAGCATTAACTGGGATGTTAGCTTTAGCTAGCAAAAATCAAAAACTAAATGTTTGCTACTTACCTCAGAAAATTAAACAGCGACTCCTTGGAGTGTCTGTTAGTCCAACCAAACGCTGAACAAGACATTTTTATTGAACAAAAAGTTCAAATAAACTGTCAATAAGTGAAAATACAGTAAAAAGGGTCAAAGTTATGAGACCAAACCGATTAACGTCCTTCTTTATATCTATATAACGTTATTGACACGTTGCCGTGGATACGCATTGTTCTGCTTCTCTCCTGATGACGGCTCGCCTTGTTAGTGACCTGTCAATCAAAGGTAGCCACGCCCCAAATCATACGATTCTTTATCTTCTATTTTCTGCTATATGGGGCCATTATTTGAACTATTAACATTAAATTGTCTTGAAGAAGATTTTTTACTAGTGATTGAGACCATAGTGTTGTCCTAAAAAAATTCTGAGGTAATAAATCAAATGAGAAGGTTTCTCATTTTGTATTGAAATTAATGGAACAAAATACTTCTGCAGCCAAACTCAGCGCCACCTGCTGGAATTTTCAGTAGAATTCAGCTTAAGGCACTTCCTGGTTTGCCTCCCTGATCAGACCAGGAGGTTACCGCCTGGTTCCTACGCAATTTTAACTTGAGTACAAATACAGAACACTTTTGTAGAGCTTTTGTGTGCTGCATATATATGTGAGTGTCAGTTTGTGTTCATAGCTTGTTATGCTAATCTCAAATAAAAAAACAACTATTACTGCAGCTTTAATGAGTCAATTCATCCATAAATCAATTTCAATTCATGAAATATTATTAAATAACAATAACAAAATGGTCGTAATAAAAGTTGTAGAGTACAATGAGTAAAATTCCATTCACCGTCATTTGCTTGGGTAGAAAGAACAAATGTTCTTATAGCTCCAGTAAAACATCTGGTAAAAACCAGGGCAAGACTCAACTTTATCTTCTCAGTCTGTGACGAGCCTTTACAGTACAACTGTTTTACAACCATGTAATATAAGTAAGCAAAGGGGGCTGTGCTAAGAATTTAAATGACAGCACAGTGGAGTGAAGGGGCGGAAAGACAAAGCTGTCTTTTTGATTCCACCCCAGTTTGTGAACATATTCATGTGACCTTTGTGTAACAACCAGACATGAGTGGGCAACAGAAGATGTAGGCTACACAGTCAGCTGGGATGTCTGCGCACCTGCATCTGTCCAGGACATGCAGGCATGCAGAGTGACACATATAATGGCCTCATTGTGAGATCGGGAGAATGCCAAAGCAGTAAATGTGAACACGTGCTACCCTCACAGACACAGCGATAGCCTTTCACCCCTCCAATCAGAGACAAAGGTGCTCTCACAAACCTCTGGAGCAAACATCAGGCTCTCAGAAACACCACCTGTACTTTGAAATCCATCTCTCCCGATGCCTCTCGCTCACTATCACTGTCGGCAGTCATCTCATCTCGGTCCAAACACATTATCTACAGCATGCACCAGTGACACAGATGAAAGCTGTCAGACTGGCTTGATGCTGTCCGGATAACACAGTAAGATTCATCAGAAAGTATAAACATCATTTTCACTTTTGATCTCCGTACAGAGGCAGACTACAACTGAGGAAATAGTCTACCGAAACAGATAGGCAAAACAGGATTTTTTTGTATTTGTCCATGGTAAGAAACTGTACTGTCGAGGTTCAAGGACAATCAGAGAAGATGAACATGGTAGAGAGGATCTGAAGAGGATCTTACACTACACCAGGCTAAGATACCCTGACTTTTAGACCTTATACTGAGGTCTGAGGTTCATTAACAGGCAGCTACCCACTCAGTCACTACGCATGTCCTGTGTTCAGAGCCACCCCTCACTATAAGCAGACTAGGCAGCTGTGGCGCAGTTGGTATAGCAGGTTGCCCCCCGATCGGAGGGCTGGTGATTCGATCCCTGACCATCACAGCGTACATGTCGAAGTATCCTTGAACAAGATACTGAACCCCAAATTGCTCCTGATGCTGTGTTTATTGGTGTGTGAATGAATTCCCAATGGTGGCAGGTGGCACCGTTTAAGGTAGCCTCTGCCACCAGTATGAATGTGTGTGTGAATGGGTGAATGAGCGCAGTCTTGCCATGACTGGCAACCCATGACATACGTAATGTTGGACTTGTTTTGAGTCATCAACGAGCACATGAAATCCTGTCGGCCCCTCTTATGACATCAAAGTAAGAGGCAACGTTCAAGCTTAAACACGGTCTATATAGTGAGTAGCGTAACGTAACGTCAACGTAACAGCGTAGCTCCTTTGGGCAGTTAGCGGCAGTGTTGCCAACTAAGTGACTTTGTCACTAGATTTAGCGACTTTTCAGACCCCCCTAGCGACTATTTTTCAAAAAAGCGACTAACGATAAATCTAGCAACTTTTTCTGGTGTTACTGGAGACTTTCGGATACTTGTTCTTACTCCACTCATGGGGGCCGGCGGGTCAAAGCAGCACAGTCCTCCTGCAGCAGTCTCTCCCAGCTGCAGTCACAGAGCCGGAGGGGATGTTAACCCCGAGGCTGGAAGTTGTGACAGGAGACAGTGTACTTGCAGTTCTTAACATATTTAGGGTGTTCTTGGTCTTTTTGTCTTCCCCACAACGTTATTCCTCTCTCCTACAGCGTCCATTACAAGTTCATGCACATGGTAAATTATGAAATTTAGGCCATGACGTCATTTAGCGACTTTTTGGACAGCCAATAGCTACTTTTCTAACTGAGGAGTTGGCAACACTGCTCATGGCTACGGACACAGCAGCACCACTGCTGAAAAAAGTTCCAGGGGAAACACTGTAATGTAATCATGTGTGTCCCCTTGTGTACCAACACTAGCACATCTTTGAATTAGAAACTTCCATTCCTGAATAAAGAAACAGACAACCACACATCTGAGGAAGATAATCAGAGTATTTACTGTAAGAGCAGAAATAATGGCTGCTCCTAGCAACACTGTTTGAGGGGAGCAGGAGATGGTTATCAGCTGGGTGTAGGAGGTATGTTTAACCATCCCCTGACAGGCACGGGGCTGTGACTGCTCCAATCATGGAGCAGAGCCCAGCAGCTCTGTTGAAAGGCAGGAATGCTGTTTTAAGAAAAAAAAAACCCTCCACCATCAAAAAGTCCTGCACTGTCACTACATGTGTTACATTTGTAGGATGGATAAGAGGATTTGCATTTTGAGCATGAGTTTTCTTAACCCTTTATCGGGCAAAGAACTGTAATTGGTAACTTCAGTGGATATAAAAATGGGGTCCCCATGTCTCTCTGTTTGGTCGTAGAACCACATTGACTTGTACGAAGAGAAGTTGACTATGACGGCATATTAAGGCAAAGTATGAATAAAAAAAAAAAATACAAATTTACTAGATCAAAGTGGCAAATCTGCTCGAAAAAAGTCACAGATTTACGAGACAATAGTGGGGGGAAAAAACAACTTTTTTCTCGCAGATTCACCACTTTAAATCTCATAAATCTGCACATTTTTTCTCGTAGATTTGACACCTTAAACTTTTTTTCTCAAAATATGTTTTTTTTACACATTCTGGCAGTATGTAATATCCTCCAATATTCTCTAGGGTTGAAATTTGGAATTTGCAAGTATTTCAATGAGTGCCCTATTAGGGGTTAAACCTCTGAAGTCCAGGAGATTTTGGCTCAAATTTGTCAACTTCCTGTGCATTTTTTATTTTTTATTTATTTATTTATTTTTTATCCTGCTGTATCTTCCCTGTTTTAATTGACTGTTTTTACTGTTTTCAATTGTGTCTTGCTGTTTATAATGTGTATGTAAAGCACTTTGAATTACCTTGTGTTGAATTGTGCTATACAAATAAACTTGCCCTTGCCCTTGCATTTATTTCTGTCTCAGTTCAGCATCTTTCAGTCTGTCCTTACATCACACACATGGCTCCTTTTTCAAACTTGGCTATCAGATTTTTCTTCTTCTTTCTTTAATTAACAGTATAAAGCTGCCAGGAACCCAAACTACAAACAAAAGACACAGGTTTCTATGGAAATGTACCAATTTGTTTTACTATTTATATACACAAAAACAGCATAAAAAATAACAAATAACAAAACTAGAAAACATTCGTTTTGCATGTATATTAAAACATAGTAATTCATTGTAGAAAGGAAAATACAATTTTTTAAAAATGGTCTAGAAACATAAATGTCACACTTTGTGAAAGCTCCTATGATTGCACTTTTAACTAGCCTTCTCAGCTTGACTACATGTGATATATAAATAAAGTTATTACTGTGAATAAAACATGTGAAATAGGTGGACTCCAGAGGGTTAAACCAGCTGCAGGTTAAGCAAGATTTAATCAAGGTAATATTATTGGATGTGATGTATGTAATTGCACAGCTTATTAAAAATGTTCACATCTCTTAAATGAGAGGCAGCAGATGGAAGGCACATACCAGTCCTGGTAGATAAGTAACAATGAAAAAGGGACAGCCTTTAAAAGTCTGGAGTCAACTAACTCACTGTTAATCAAAAACTATAAAAACACATCAACGAGCCACACTGGTGTACTGGGTGACATGTTCCTTCATTACCATATACACACAAGTTGTAGTTTATTTTGACTTTTTTCCCCCCATACATCATCATCCATCCCAACTACTCACCAGAGCCCCAAACGTGGATGAATCCACAGCCGAAAATAGTCTCCAACAAATGCACTTTTTCACCTGTTTGCAGTGTTCTGCATGGTTCATTGAATGTGCTCATGGTTTTGGTAAAAAAGTGAACTGGTCTTATCCATTTGCAACTAATGAACGCGAGTGTCATTAGGTCTTGGGAGCAGTCACACACTGTGTCTTGTGGCACAAAGGATTTACAACACCCGGAACGCTGGAGTTGTATGATTTAAACCATGGGTCTCAAACTCACGGCCCACAGGCCAATTGCGGCCCT
Organism: Centropristis striata; assembly: GCF_030273125.1. Classification (NCBI taxonomy): domain Eukaryota; kingdom Metazoa; phylum Chordata; class Actinopteri; order Perciformes; family Serranidae; genus Centropristis; species Centropristis striata. The sequence goes on from NC_081537.1 coordinate 7,004,640, forward strand.
CGTGACGATATTTTGTGGCCCCCACCTTGATATGAAAGTTTAATGTGAGTTTAATATGAATGGCACTTTACCGTGTTGTGTGTGGAAGGTCACTTTAATTACTTTTTTTGGTAATATTGTGTCTTTTTTGGTAATCTAGTGTTTTTTTCAGTCATTTTGTGTCTTTTTTTACAATATTATATTATATTATATTATATTATATTTAACCTATGTCGTGTACTCTGAGCTAGCCCCTGTGAAGTGTGAACTTGCACACTGACTGGAAAATGACAGAGCCCTTTAAAAAAGGTCATCATCTTTTGAAAATCTTTGTAGAATCAATAGGCTTTGGGATCGATATTGGAGAGAAGGGGAGTATTGAGAAACAGTAACTTACTTACTTGCATTGAATGAACAATTAACAATATAAATGTTTTGTGCAGATGTCAACTTGTCTATAGTAGCCTATATCTGTATGTGTAAACATGTGTTTTGTCCCTGGAGCCTGAGTAAAACACACACTAGATGCATTTTATGTTGACTGTAGAATGCTGTATGTATATACAGATGACAGGTCTGACCTGCTGCTCCTGGCTCTTTCTCTGCAGTCCAATGTTGAGGGCCTCTTCTGCTTCCAGCCTGGAGCTGGTACTGCTGATCTCCAGGTCCTTCCTTCAGAGACAAACACATGTTAAATTCTACATTCATCTGATGAATGGGAAAGAAAGAAAGAGACAAATGAACAAAAAAATACATTTGCTTAAAGAACAGCTCAACTTGTCCAATATCTATCTATAAAGCAAGAAGCGTGTGTGTGTGTGTGTGTGTGTATGCTGACCGTTAGTCAGACTGACCTCAGATTTCATATGTGGCTTGCGCATGGCACGAAGGTGTGCATCCTCGATTTTTAAGATTTTTTAATTAATTTTTCAAAATATCATTATTTACGTAGGACGTGTTGCGGCATTGCACTGTTTCTGATCGGACGCCTTTTAGTGGAGCTCCGCCCCCTTTTAGGGGAGCTCCACCCCATTGTGTGATAGGCCTACACCTGGTCAGTAACACAATTCACTCTGGATTTACAACCTGAATCATCTCATCTGTAAGTCTATTTAGCCTACCTATCTTTAGGAGTTTTAACCCATTTAGGCCTAAAATGCCTGTAAAAAAATGGCTGTAAAACCTCTGGGCGATTTTAAAATAACCCCCTAAAACCTTTTTAGGTTTTAGGTTCTGGAAATTCAACAGAAGTGTCATCGCCTACTAAATAATAGATTTTTCAACCTCTGTAGCAGATAGAAATGAAATTCAAAAAGTATTTGAGAGCTTATACCTGTGGCTTCCATGAGAAGTTGAGTTTATTTGTCCATTTTTTAAAAATCAACGTGTTGCATTGCGACACTCCCACATGTATTCTGATGCATTTCATTGGCCAAGAGACCGAAAATAGGTGGAAAAAACTACAAATACTACAAAACGAGGTATCTGCTTTCCCGGCCTTAATGGTAGAAAAACGCAACAGCGCCCCAGGTTTTAATGGTAGAAATGCGGTAATGCTTTCCCGGCTTAAATGGGTTAAAGTGCGCTACAAGGTTCAATTTTCCAATAATATTTGAAGAGTTTCCAGCGAATATCAATGTTCAATGTGTATGTGCTGGATGGTGTGCGTACCTTATGAAAAGTAAGTGTTTTATGGAGTTGCAGACGTTGTATTCGTCTGCATGTAATGTACAAATACATATTTCCACTACGGGCACTGCACTAGTTTAATATTTGATTCGAGGATTGATGGATTCAGCCCCAGGAGTTTGGAGTTTAGTCAAACTGAGTGACAGACTTCATATTCTCTTCCAATTAAAACTGTTTGGAAAACACAGCACCTTAGCAACAAGGTGAGTCACTCACTTTATTAAAGCTCACAGAGAAAGAGGGCCATGCAGGTGATGCCAAAGGCAAAACATTGTCATATTATTGAGGACAGATAGCAACATGTTGGGATGTTACTGAATGCCAGGCGGGGGAAACAGTGATGATCTGAACTTCAAAAAAAATGTGTGATGTGGCTCAGTACATAGTACAGCTAAACATGTTTACAAAATCAACCTGTTATTATTTAATAGGGAATAACCACAACGAGCAAAGGGAGATGAAAGGTTACAGCCATGTTAGCAAAAATTGCTTTAAACTAAATGCGAAGTTAGTTGTTTTATTGACAAGTGAATGCCAAAGTCATCAGGACAGGTGTTGCATCATCAAATCTGATGTCATGTATGATGTTCGCGTGCTTGTCTTTGACCTTTTGATGAGGTCTTCCAGCCCACTCCTATTCCTCTGCATGTCTCCCAGACTCTCCTGTGTGGATCTGGTGTCACTCTCCAATCTCCTCCTGCTCTTCTCCATCTCGGCACGCTGATAGCGCTCCTGCTCCAGCTGGTACCCCAACTGAACACAAACAACGAAACAGGAATGTAAAGACATAAAAAAAAGGTCTGTTAGCCACCAGATCCTCCTCTCGTCACGCACAGAACTCGGATTTTCAGGTTCTGCCCTCCGATGGTTCGAGTCCTACCTATCAGGGAGATCTTTTACAGTATCTTGGAAGACAGAAGTGTCCAAACTACAAAACCTTTCCACTGGGGTGCCTCAAGGATCAGTGCTTGGCCCCCTTCTCTTCTCAATTTGCACCACCTCACTTGGCACAATCATCCACAGTCATGGCTTCTCGTACCATCGTACCCACCAAACGACCCCACAGTCTCGGCCCACATCTCTTTTTATATTGATCCTTTATTATATTTAATTAATTCTATAACTTTTATACATAAAATTAAGTTTATTCAGTGTTTCTTGACATTTGCCAAAGCCTCCTGGCTAACTGGGTTACAATTAGGTCAAATAACCTTTAGTTTCCATTGTTCACATTTTAGAGCTCTGAACGTCCCATGACTCGGTCTATGCACGCTTCCATTTTGGCAGGAAAAGTGCAGGCAAAATGCAATGCGTCAGAAAATAACATCAGCAATGGGCAGTGTAATGTAATCTTGTGTTAACTTGAATGTAGCGTTAGCTAATGTTTGTCCTTTATTCTCAGTTACCAATAATTCACTACATATCACTGTCTGAATGCATTTTGAAAGATACCAACTGAAATACACCTTTATGACAAACAGCAGTTACCATGAGAATGCCATAAAGACCATGTGTACATTTCAGCACATGATTTACAATTTTATGCATAAATTCGTGGTGATTGATTTGTACCGTGACCACAGATGTCTTAAATGTGACCAAACATTTTTAAATTGTGCACATATTTGTAAACTGTAATGGATTTGTAAATTGTGGCACAGATTTAGAAATGATTAAATACATTTGTAAACTATGTCCAAAGGATTTGAAACCTGTGCACCCCAGATTTGTTACATCTGCTCACAAATAAGTTAATTGTGTCAATGGATTTTTAAACCATGCTCACACATTTGTAAACTGTGCACACAGATTTATACACTTTTCCCATTGACTTGCTAACTATGCTTCCTCCCACAGTCCAAAAACATGCAACTTAGGTTTAATTGGTGACTCTAAATTGCCCGTAGGAGTGAATGAGAGTGTGAATTTTGTCTGTCTCTATGTGTCAGCCCTGTGATGGTCTGATGACCTGTCCAGGGTGTACTCTGCCTCTGCCCAATGTCAGCTGGGATTGGCTCCAGCAACTTGAGTTTGAATAAGCAGTTAAGGACAATGGATGAATAAATCAATGAATATATATGTCAGTAAATATACATAATTGAACTTACATCTTCAGCCTGCATCTGTAGCTTGGTTTTCTCTTTGTTCAGCAGGTACACCTTCTCCCCTTCACTCTTTAGGTCCTTGCTGGCCCGCTTTTAGGATGAAACAAGATGTTTAAGCCTGGGCTGCACATGTTTCCCTCAATCACTGATCCACAATAGCATTGCCTCACATCCATCTGTCTGCCACATTGGAGTTGTTAGTTTGCAGAGAAAATGTTCAAAGTAATCACCAGTTTGTTCTGATGGATCATAGATTTTCTCTCCGTCTTTGGAACAGCTCTTATACTAAGTCAATTCATCAGATTTATCACAAGCTTCTCTTTGTATTCTACACTAAATCTGCAATCTGAAACATGTTCAACAAATAGTAGGAAGATAATGTGGCCTGATGCTAAATTGCCCCACATAATGATGCAGGGCTGCTACTGTTGGTAAAGCATCTGGGAAAGATGAGTGAACACAGTATGATGAGGTTGTTGCGGGTAAAGATGTCTTTGGATTTCAAAGCTTCTGCTCTACTTTTCAAAGCAGAGAGTGCTGTGTGACTGATAGAGAGCACATTTATGATGAGTGCCACTTTTGGCAGGTTCACAGGCAATATGGTTCTATTTTCCTAAATTGATGTTACATTCTCAGTTTTCTCTATATATTCTGATAAATGGGGCAACGGCATTGATTAAACTAGTAAATTATTACAAATAGAGCCAAATAGAATTGCATGCTGTGTCAGTACTGGCATTGTGTACATTAGGGATGGGCAACTTAAATGCTGGAGGGGGCCACAATTTTTCATGGACACTACCACAGGGCCACATATAGGACCGTGCACTTAACCAGATATGATGAAACTGCAATTTTAAATATGTTTACAGTGCAGTAACTTAACACATTTCATGCTCAAATGCATGTATAACAGTAAAAATAGGAATACTAAAGGTTTGAAGCCAATAACAAATAACCACTTACTGTGATTTCTTTATTTTCAGTGCAAGAACAGCAGACCAACATTAATTGCAAGAAGTAATTTTGTGCATTTCTACACTGCACTTTAAGATTTCATGCTCAAATGCATGTAGTCCTACTGAGGGTCACTTCAAGTGTGGGCGCGGGCCGTTTTTTCATCCTTTCCTCTAAAGTCCTCCAACTTTATAATTGCTTTAATGGCCCTTAATACTTATTACTTCATAATGTACAGCAATATTATACCCCGAACCTTGACAGCACTCATTGTGCTCTCACCTGGCTGAACTCCAACAGATGGTCCTTTTCCTTCTGGAGCTTCTGCACGGCCTCGTCTTTGTGAAAAAGCTCTTTTGACAGCCTCCTTAGCTCAAAATCTAATGACTAAAAAGAAAGAGAGAATGGTCATAACCATTTAAAACCATTTAAACATCAATGATGGATTGTGAATATAATGGATTCTATCCGCAGGCTCTGTAAAAGAAATGATCTCCTTACATGAGAGAAACAGACATCATTATTTTTGCCTTTTTATTGTGCACATCAGAGCTTTATTTGCATGTGAAATACTGGCTAAAATTGTGGACATGTGGAATTAATGAGTCAAGTGACATAGTTTAAAATCTGTTCAAGCAGTGGACTACAGATGCAACCCAGACGACAGAAAAATATATACTGTGGTGCCACTTTGGACGCTTGAAATGTATTGTTAAACAATACATTTCAGAACGGCTAGAGAATTGAATTCTGCTCTAAACTTTTGCTGCCTTGGATCAAACACATTATGTCCTGTCATAGACTGTTATGACAGCATACCATAAATATTAGACATGGTTACATCCTTCCTTTTTCAAAGCCGTGTGTCAACTCATCACACAGGTCTGGTCTTGTTGCATTCACTGTAAAACACACTTACAGTGTCTTTACCATGTGGGAGACCACAGAGCAAAGAAAATCTCTCCATAAAGCCAGAGTCATCACCTGAGGATATGACATATTGATTTTCTCGTGAAACTTAACCACATGTACTCACACATTTGGTATTCCATTTATGCCAATAGATCCCCCTACCCTATTCCTGAGCAATAATCTTTTAAAACAAAAGTAGGTGTATAAGTTGTCCTAATAAACTAGGACATAAAGAACTTCCCACTCTGTTCCCACACAGTTACCTTGATTCCGAAACAATTTACCCGCCATGACATAGTTGCAAGACCAGCCAAAATAATAATGAGTCCAGGGCACCCTCGGGACCAGGTTCCAGTAAATATGTCTGAGGTGAGCAATGAAGCACAAAGAGGCGGGAAAAAAAAACAATGAGCCCAAGCAATACCCTCTAGAGCAGGGGTCCCAAACTCAAATTACCTAGGGGCCACTGGAGGCAGTATCAAAATGACCACAATAAAAGACACAAAATGACCAAAAAAAGACACAAAATGACCGAAAAAAAACCTAAATTACTTTAAAAAAAAAGACACAAAATGACCAAAAAAAGACACAAAATGACTAAAAAAAAGACACAAAATGACCAAAAAAAAGACACAAAATGACCCAAAAAAGACACAAAATTACCAAAAAAAGACACAAAATTACCAAAAAAAGACACAAAATGACTGAAAAAACACTAAATTACTTAAAAAATACACAAAATTACCAAAAAATGACACAAATGACCAAAAAATACACAACATTACTAAAAAAAAAAAGACACAAAATTATTAGAAAAAGTCACAAAATTACCCAAAAAAGACACAGAATTACAAAAAAGACACAAAATTACTTAAAAAAGACACAAAATTACCAAAAAAGACAGAAAATATTTCAGACTCTATTCCACTCTTTATGCTTAATCAGGAAGCTTCTGAGCTGTAAATATCATAAAAATCTGTATTAGGAAGTGTGAATTCTGCTTTTTATTGTTCAAAGGATTTGAAGCTGCCATCCTTATGGAGTTGTTATAATCTAGTCAGACCGTGCTCTGTCCATTTCCTGAAGCCTACATCAATATGACAAGGCTTAAAGTCCATTATGTACCCAATAGGAGCGATTGCTGAAATAGTTTTAGGTAAACCAAATGTTGATTTTTGTCTCCTCCAGATTTTTAGTGTGACCCTGGTCCAATGGCCAATTTGAGTTTCCTTGATGGAAATGTCCAGGAAAGGTAGACCCATAAGGGGTCTTTCACATAAACTTTTCTCTATGTTTAGTGAGCATGTACATTATTTTAGGTATGGGATTGTTTTGGCACGTTCTGACAGGTATAAAAGCACATCATCAGCATACTGGAACAGTTTATGGTGTTCCTCATTTATTGTTATGCCTTAATCATTCTTTTAAAGTAAAATTGCATGCTTGAAACAGCATATGCATCTTTTATATTGTGAAATGATCAAGATCAAGAGCTCCTTTTAACTTTTGTTTTGTGGTAATCCATTTACTCAAACACTCACATAAAGTTCTACCTGTTTATTGTGCTCAGCCACAGTCAGGGTGCTCTCCAGTTCATCCAGGTCTCTCCTAAGGCTGCTGCACTCGGCCTCCAGCCTTTCTCTGTGGAGGGCGAGCTGGGCTGAACACTCCTCCTCTTCCTCCAAACGCTCTGACAGACCTGACAGCTGGCACTCCAGCTGGATGCAGCGCTGCTCAGATACCTGGACACTCTCCTGCTCCTTGAGGAAAACAAACACAAAGAGAGCTGTGTCAATGTTGGATAACATACAGCATTTCATACGTGATTTTTTTCCTGATAATTTCAGATTTTCATGTATCATATATTTCCGATTTTGGATTAGCTAGAATCAATTTTGTGCATTCATCCTATATGAGATTGTGTGTTCTGCAGAGCCCAGTATACCTGTATTCAGTTCTAGCTCCGTTTAGGTTCACATTAACAAGTTTAGAAGAATAAATTCCATCTTGAAACACAAGATTTAAAATTCATGATAGCGTAATTTGTTAATGGGAAACTGACTAAATGTAAATACATTAAAATACTACTAAACACTAAAATAAAAAATGTCTCATATGGATGTTGAAAATTGTAATTTGCTGTATGCTACAACATGATACAGTTTCTCAGTTGATTTCTAAGATCAGAATTTGCATTTTCAAAACTACTTGTTGAACCCTCACATCACATCGTCACAATTATTATTTTTTTTTTATTGCAAATCCTTTTGGCCCATTCATGAAAATAATGATGTACAAGTGTCTGTTTCCTACACTATGAATTGCTCATGTCATGTCGATCAATATACACTACAGGCCAAAAGTTTGGAAGCAACTTAAATTTTCTGTTCATAATGGCTTTCTTAAAAACCAGTATGGATCCTTTGGATTTTTGGATGTGTTCACTGCATGATCATACTTTATCTTTATTGAATTGAACCATTTTCCTCAATTTACCTTTAGGTATACATTGATGTTACCAGACCATTGCTGAATAAATGTTAACAAAAGAAAAGAAGGGCTTAGTTTTAGGGTTGAGAAGATTTGGACAACTTTGTCACAACTTCAGTTGCAAAATTTAAAAAAACAAATCACAGCTTGCATGATTCGCTTTAGCTCTTTGGCTTTTGAGAGTTTGGATACAAACATCCCAATAAATCTCAACTGTGTTCATATCTCTGACAAATTACCACAGAAATGGATCAAACTGAAGCAGCTGAGTAAAGAAACAAGAGTTCAGATTTATACATTAAGGAAAGAAGGATACACAAAGTCTAAGTAATAGGAACCCACAGAACTGATAATTATAGTAAAATGTGTTCTAATAAGTGACTCTTTATATAATAATCACGTTTATTTTTAATGCAAAGTATAGCAATGAAACTATGAGCTTTGTTTGTAAAAATTTGCCCTGTAGTATATATATATATATATATATATATATATATATATATATATATATATATATATATATGTATATATATATATATATATATATATATATATATATGTATGTATGTATGTATGTATGTATGTATGTATGTATGTATGTATTTTAATTATCTGTATTTTTTTTGTAAATTCTTCTCTACTGATGAATTGCTCCAAGGTGAATCTTGACCTTCCTTAGTGAAGGGGAATGTATGAAGTGTTAGATCAATAAATAATCCTAAAGAGTTGTAGAAAGGCTGTCCTATAATTCCCAACACATTACTGCATCTACAGTTAAGAGTATTTCTGTCTTTGTCCCATGAAACGATGTTAAACAGTTTCTTTTCTCTTCTTTTCTTCATCACAATGACATGGTCTGTCAACAAATGACAAAGTACAAACAGTAACGGTGTAAATGTCTCTTGCAATCAGTATCTCACATACAGTATTGTGTAATTTTATACTGTAGAAAGTGATATATGTGCTGCCCGGAAAAACACAGTCTTTGGAATTTTCAACCATTGTCCTCAAAAACTTCACCAAACAGTACACTGTTATTATAGTCACAAGATGACTCAGCATTTTGACAGTTTTCTTTGGAAACAATGTCCTGCCATTCTGATGGCACTGACTGATGTTCATTGACAAAAATGTTTAGTTTTGAGAAAATAGTGCAGTGCCCGTAGGAAGTATGTATTTTTACATTACATTACAACCAGTCAGGAGAAGAGTTAAACCTGTCAGTGGTGTTTTCTGCTCTTTTTTTTAAACTAGTGCAGTGCCCGTACGAAGTATGTATTCATATAGTGCAAGATTGTATTTTGTAGGTAATGCTAATGCCTCTTGCTAGTGTAACCTTAAATAACACAGAAATCTGTCTTTCCGTCTGTATTATGCTTAGCTTTCAGTTAATGAAGATTTTTTTTTTACTGTTTTCAATGGATCAAACTGATGTGGAAGAAAGGACTTAAATCTCCGCTTAGCATGCTAATTATGAGATAGCACATTACGCAGTATGCTGCACTACAAGTACATTAACATGAACCCAATTAGCTGATATACTATATTGCATGTAAGTATCTCATATCAAATGATTATGGGCATTACGCTAAGCAACATGAATGCCATCCCTGAATTACATAGCAATGCAACATAAGAAGTGAATAAAGCTAAATCTCCGCTTAGCATGCTAATCGCGAATAACAGAATTTGCACAGACCACTACACCGTCTGCAACTCCATAAAACACTTACTTTTCATAAGGTACCACACCATACAGCACATACACATTGAACATTGATATTTGCTGGAAACTATTTGAATATTATTGGAAAATCGAACCTTGTAGCCACTTTAAAACTCCTAAAGATAGGTAGGCTAAATAGACTTACAGATGAGATGAGTCAGGGTGTAAATCCAGAGTGAATTGTGTTACTGACCAGGTGTAGGCCTATCACACAATGGGGCGGAGCTCCCCTAAAGGGGGCGGAGCTCCCCTAAAAGGCGTCCGATCGGAAACAGTGCAATGCTTCAACAGGTGCTATGTAAATCATGATATTTTGAAAAATGAATTAAAAAATCTTCAAAATCGAGGATGCACACCTTTGTGCCATGCGCAAGACACATACGAAATCTTAGGTCAGTCTGACTAACGGTCAGCGAGATATGAACTAGACACACATCTTGCTTTTATAGATAGATTAACACTTTGCAAACGTAAGGATGATTCAAGAAATGTACCAAACCAACTGCGAAAAAGTGTAATATCCCAGCTGCAACAGAAATATTGATTGTTTCATTTTAACACAACATGACTAGAGTGTGAAAAAGGTAATAATTTGTAAAAGGCTAAGAATAAAGCAAAGATAGAGACAATTAGTTCATACAAAGAGCCTCTTACCACTGCAAGATGAAACTTATCCTCCCTCAAGTCAGAAGAAACCTTTCCTTTGTTCATTTGGAGTTGCCTTAATATACTACAGCTGAAGAGGCAAAACAGTGACGCACAGTATTGACTTGATAAGCAAGTTCTATCAAACACCAGATGACTTATTCAACAGCCATCCATAACAGGAATGAAAGGATCTGATTGTGAGAGCCTGCTCTGGTTACTGTTACTTTCGTTTGGACCAGTCATCATGGGCAAGGCATTTAGAGCGAGCTAATATCTGGGCATTTAGTGAAATGATCACATGATGACATTTCCATCTGCATTTTTTTTCCATAAAAGTACATGTTAACTACATTTTACACTTACTTAAACAGACCTTGTCTTTTCTTTTGGGGCATTTTTGCCTTTAATGGACAGGGCAGCTGGTGGAGATAGACTGGAAAGGGAGAGAGAGAGACAGGGGATGGCAGCCACCAAAAGACCGCAAGTCAGAATTGTACCCGCAGCTCCTTGTGCAGACCTTTTCCACACTTACTTTACTTAAGTCCTTTGCTCCTCTAGGGAGATCTTACTGAGCACCCAGATCCTGCTCTTTTTGTCGGCCTCTGTCCCTCTGTTAGTGTCCACAACACTGCCACTAAGGCCCAGTTTACACGAGGACGCTTGCGGGTAAAAACAACAAAATATTTTATCGGAAGTGCCGTTCGTTTAGACGGTGACGGCGTTTTTGGGGCTTAAACACATAAAAATCTGAAACCACCCTTCAGAGTGTAAAACTTGAATACGCTCCGCCGTAGCGTGTCCGTCTACACTGCCAAGATGCAAAACTCTGCTCAGATCTGCTCACATACATGCGCCAGTACAGGGAAATAAACAAAAATGTGGGATTATTTCCATGCGTCGGACCTTCAAGCTGCTCTGGCAGCTCTAATAAACTTACAGGAGTCTTTCCATCAAATGTACAGGATATAGTATTACTGAACAGAGAAGGATCTGTAATTACCTCTATCAAATTTTGGATGCATCAAATCGACAGAGGCGAGCCAGACGGTTTTGGACGAGACCTGGGAGATCTAGTGATGGTGGAGAACTTTGTGGAAGGAGTAGCTGATGAGAATGCGTGGCGTGAAAACTTCCACATGCCCAAAGATGCTCTTATCGCTTTAAGTGATGCCGCCTGGCATGCATACAATCGAATTCCACACACTTTAGCGTCACCGTATGCAAGCACATTTCCTCCCGCTCATCTAAACGCGGAATAAAAAGTGAAGACGCGACGCCACTTTTGCGTCTTCTGTTCAGACCGTCATCATGTAAACGTAGCCTAAGTATGTGAAAACTTTCACCGCCTCGAAGGCTGGGTTGTGTATCATCATAAGAGTTGCCGGTTTTGGAGTGGATCTTCATTACCTTGTCTTTGCTGTATTGGGTGTCAGACCAAGTTTTGACGCAGCTTGTGTGAGCCTGTCCGTCTTCTGCATTTGTATGTGTCTGTGAGAAAGGAGAGCCATTTCATCCGAAGTCAGGACAGATTTGTTTCCCGTAGGATCCAGTCGACTGCCAAGAGGAACAAGAATGGTGAGAGTAGACACCCCTGCCTCACACTCATCCTGACATTAAAGCTCCAGGAGAGTTGGCCTGCATTGATGACTTTGTATGATGTTCCTTCATATGAAATCTTGATTACGTGTTGAAATTCATGTTGGTTGAAATTCCATAATGGTTCATTAGGGGTAATAGTGTTGTCCTGTCTAAGCTTTTAAATGCTTCCCCAAAGTCGATAAAGTTGATGTAGAGGATGTGCTCCATTCAACAGACCTTTGAATGATGGTGTGCAGTGTTGCTATGTGGTCCGTACATGATCGATCTTTCTTAAATCCTGTTTGCACCGCTCCTCAATGGCTTCCTGGAGGCTGTTGAGAATGACCCGGTTGAAGATTTTACTGGGTACATAAAATAGGGTGATCCCCCAGTAAGTGTTGCACTTTCTTTGGTCACCTTTCCTTGGCAATTTGGCAATATGACCTTCTGTAGGTGTCCTTACCTCCTTTCGCAAATAAGCCATAAAGAATGTCTGTTGACAAGTTTGGATCTATTTTAAGGGCTTCAGGTGGAGTACTGCCAGGGCCAGCAGTTTATTGCACTCCATGTTTTCCCCAATATTGCCTCATATCCCTTGTTTTGGGCTTCAATCTTGTTGTCGAAATCCCCCATCAGGATTATGAGGTCTCTGGCTCCAATACTACCAAGTAGTATTGGGACAACAAAGCTTTTTGAAGCATTTGCTTTATTTTTTGACCCCACTAGATGGCGGTCTTGGCCTAAAAAAAAGGCTTCAGCAATGGTTAGCGAGTGTGTTTTCAGCCCTTTGTTGAACAAAGGGTGCCATCTCTTGGGCTCCGTAAATAAAGCAAATCCTTCACGAAGCTTCGTTGTCCCAACACTACAACCAAGTACGTGGTTCAAACTGATAAAAATCTGGCCTTGACCTCCTCATCTCCATTGTTGGGTGGTGCATAGCACTGCATTTTGTGGGGTTTGAATCTCCTGTTGTTGGTTTTTTAAGGTTACGGAAATGAGACAAGAGCTGATGGGTTTCCATACAGTTAGGGTTTCTTTAGTGTTGCCATCATGATGGTCACTCCCTCTGTATGCTTGGCTCCCTTGTCTTAATCTCCAGAGTAGATAATGGACTTCCCATGGTCCTGCCCAGGACTGAGAGGTTTTAGTGCACCATTTCTTTAGCAAAAATGGCAGCGTTGCCAGCCTGGGGCATGATTGGATGTTCCATTGCCCAACATGGGTGGATTTCCTTGGTGTCAGAAGCTGTGTCACCTTCCAGCTCCCCTAAGGGTCCGGGAAGCTTCATAGTCCCCATTGCTGTGGCACCTTCTTATACCAGGTTTGTGATTTGTATTCTTTAGCTTTCGGTAAAACATGCACATTTTGATTCAAATCACTCTTTTTAACCAAGTCTTTGTGCCTAACTAAATGTTTTGGTACCTAAACCAAAATGAACATTTTAAGTACTGTGCACCTGCATATAGACCTATACTTGATCTATTATGCAGGGGCACCGTAGCTGCATCCTTGGCTTAGCTCTGCCCAAGACATCTGCACTGAGTGTTTTTTTCCCCCGATAGAAAAATGATAATGGGTGTAGCCAGGTGCTGTGCAGATAGGGCCTTACAATGCAAGACTGTAAGGTCATCTGGATTTGACACAAAAACAGAACCGGTTAACTTTTCAGCTTGTCACATTAACTTACAGTTACATATGTTTATTATTGTATATCATAAAATGCATATACAAACGGAATGCAAAAAAATTTTGTATATATGAGTATATATATATATATATATATATATATAAGTGTATATATTTATAAAAAGTTTTTCCCAGTTTGAGCAATAGATCTATTGTCTTTTTAATGTATTGAACTGATTGCAGGTCAAAAATGATTTGAAAATCATTGCAATCTTTGGTTTTTATATGTTTTTCAAAGCGTCTCAACTTTTTCTGGCTCTGGATTGTAAAACAGTTGAAATCCTACTTATATTCCAACCAGAGATTCAAGATTTCAATTTAGCAAACATTTATGCTCAAACTTTTTTGCACTTTGGTTCCCCCTTTTTTTCATAGAAGACAGTCTGATATGTCACAGTATGAAAACTGCAGGTGTAAATAAAAATGAATAAATAATGAATAATGACTTTTTTTTCGAGGCTTACTGGTGCACTTGACTAGAACAGAACCACTTAATTATTAACACTTCTGCTTCCAAGACAAAATATCTTGAAAAAAGGCCAACTAAGTAGTAATTCATTTGTTCTGCTTCTGAGAAATATACGTCATGTATTGCAGATATTACTGTATATACAAACAAGCAAAAGTTACCCACAGCTGCTAATCTGTGCTCCAGCGTGGTGCTATAGCTATCCCAATCCAGTTCCTCAGGTTCGGGTTCTGGTCCAGGATCTGCATGGTTTCCATTGGCTTCCTCAGAGTCGTCAGAGTGGGAGGGGTTTGGCTGAAGACACCTCGCAGACATAATTCACTCTCTTGCTCTGCACACTTCACCTGTTTGGTAATGTAGCAACTTGCCCACCAGTTCTGACTGTGTTTCCACACTGCTGCAAAAGATGCTAATTCACTTCTCGGTCTCTTTCTTTGCTTGGCACAGCTGTTCAGGTTGTTGAACCAGGTGGGTCTTTCAGCAGGAGGAACAGTACAAATTAAGTTTGTGCTCTTCCAGCAGATCCTCTCTTTCACGAAAAATGAACAGCTCTGCTTACCTCTTTTGCCTTCCACTTCCAACTTAATCCTTCAGACTTTCTTTCTCAATGTTCCCTGTGAGCCTTTTTTCTCTTCTCTCTTTTGTCCTTTCTTTTCTCTCAATCAACCATTCATCTATGTCCCATTTTAGGGTGTGCTAACATACACAAATGAAATCCAAAGATTCCTCTGTATGCACTTCCAGCCTGCCCAGAGCCTACTATTTTGACTAGCAAGTGAGGGTTGCCACTTTTCTATCCACTCTTAGACTGTGTTTTACCATGACGACCACCTCTCCTGCTTTCTTTCCTTTTTGTAGTCTCCTCCCCCAGAAACAGGTTACTCTCCCCACAGGGATGGCGTCTGGTGTAGGATGTCAGGTCTCTAGAAAATCCTGTAACATTGTGCCGTTTTGCCACACAAAGACAGTCCACAGCTGTGCCATCAAAGCCACACCACAGAAACACAAGAAATCCAGAGTGGTATTCTACAGTCTTTTTTCTCCTCTCCGTCTGCATTATAATTTTCATAAATGTTTTGTGCGCCCACGCCCACATGGTCCCCCCACAATGCAACGGCATTCATCTTAGCAAGAACAACAGGGCATATTATGCTATAGATTCAAGTGGTTGTTTTTGTTGAATGAAGACCCACAAAGACTAGACTAAGCATTTCCATATCTAGAGTTAACATCAACCAGGGTCACAAGTTGCCATGACGATTTAGGTCTGACGGAACTTTAGCTTCCTCTTGCGTTTGGGTCGGCACCGAACCGTTTTAGGTTTTAAACCTCTGAAGTTCAGGAGATTTTGGTTCAAATTTGTCAACTTCCTATGCATTAATTTCTGTTTCTGTTTAGCAGCTTTCAGTCTGTTCTTACATCACATGCATGGCTCCTTTTTTCTCCACACAAACTTGGCTATCAGTCTGATTTTTCATTTTATTTTAATTAACAAAGTATAAAGCTGCCAGGAACCGAAAATACAGACAAAAACACAGGTGTCTTTGGAAATGTAACATTTTTTAAAACCATTTATACACACAAAAACAGCAGAAAAAACAGTCTATTTGCATGTAAATTAAATAGTTTTCATTGTAGAAAGAAAATTCAGATTTTAAAAATGGTCTAGAAACATAAATGGCACACTGTGAAAGCTCCTATGATTGAACTTTAAACTGGCTTTCTCAGCTTGTCTACATATCACATATAAATAAAGTTATTACTGTAAATAAAATGTGTGTATTTTCAATAAATAGATGGACTCCAGAGCCTTAAATACATAAAAGTACCACATAAATTTTGTTTATTGCATCAAGGCTTTTTGACTTTGTCAGGGACTTCTATTCAAACAAAATCGAACAACGAAAAACAATTTTATTAAATTATAAAATGCTCTGGTGAAAATGATAATGTTTGTGTTGTTTGGGTCGGTTTCAACCCAGTTATAATACAAATTTAAAACAATATTTAGCGCCAAAACTTAAATCATTAACATACTATCAGCTCAATAAGACAACAGTCCACTGACAGCCAACCCTCTGAGCTTCAGTTAGGGGCGGGACAAACCAACCAAACAAACAAAGATGGACATGTCCAGATATGTAAGCGATGCAGCAATTCAAAATAAAAAAAATAACATCATGAATACATACAGTAGGATTTCTGAGAATTCAGTTGTTGTTTCTTTGACAATGTGGTCTGGGTTCTCATGAGAGATCTCTTTATGTTACTCCCACTAGAGCTGAAGAAGCCAGAGACACTGAGCTGCCTCTCCAGACACCACTCATGTCCAACACCAACACTCAGATCTGGCAAGAAGCCTGAGATCAGCACATCTCTGATGCACTGGTTCAAATGCTTAGCAGGTTTAAATCAGATCAACTCTTGGAAACATGAAATGCTAACATAAAAGAAGAGCCATCTAAAGATCTCTGGTCTCAATAAAACTGTTTGATTTGCACAAAACAGGCCTGAAAAAGGCGTAAGCTACTTCAAACGCACACATTGTAATTTATGAAAACAAACTCAACAGCAGAATGTAAGTAAACTCATGTGTTCCATTATGAAGACAGAGAAAATTGGAAACACAGATAGTGAGGTGCAAAAATTAGATGTGAAAGCAATCATCTATCTATAAAAGCAAGAAGCGTCTCGATTTTAAAGATTTTTGAATTAATTTTTCAAATATCATTATTTACTTAGGACATGTTGCGACATTGCACTGTTTCCGATCGGACTCCTTTTAGGGGAGCTCCGCCCCCTTTTAGGGGAGCTCCGCCCCATTGTGTGATAGGCCTACACCTGGTCAGTAACACAATTCACTCTGGATTTCCACCCTGACTCATCTCATCTGTAATGTAGTCTATTTAGCCTACCTATCTTTAGGAGTTTTAAAGTGCGCTACAAGGTTCGATTTTCCAATAATATTCAAATAGTTTCCAGCGAATATCAATGTTCATTGTGTATGTGCTGGATGGTGTGGTACCTTATGAAAAGTAAGTGTTTTATGGAGTTGCAGACGTTGTAGCACGATTAGTATGCTAAGTGGAGATTTAGCTTCACTTCTTATGTTGCATTACTATGTAATTCAGGGATGACATTCATGTTGCTTAGCGTAATGCCCATAATCATTTGATATGAGATACTTACATGCAATATAGTATATCAGCTAATTGGGTTCATGTTAATGTACTTTTAGTGCAGCATGCTGCGTAATGTGCTATCTCACGATTAGCATGCTAAGCAGAGATTTAAGCCCTTTTTCCGCATCAGTTTGATCCATTAAAAAAACAGTAAAAACAAAACTTTATTAACTGACAGCTAAGCATTATACAGATGGAAAGATAGCGTTTCTGTGTTATTTAAGGTTACACTAGCAAGATGCATTAGCATTACCTACAAAATACAATCTCACACTATACGAATACATACTTCCTACGGGCACTGCACTAGTTGTATGTAAATTGAAGTCTGTTGTCGGTTCTTTTTTAGTTTGGATCCTACGCTCTGCTATATAGATCACACCCCTGGACTGCAGTTGATACTGATTACAGGGTTATGAGGTTAAAACATCATAGCATCGCAGGAAAACCCTCAGGTTACGCAGATGATATTTGATTATGTTTGGCTGCTTTGTGCCAAATGCAACCCATATTCTTAGAGAGTATCTCTTTGTGGTAGGAAGCCTGCAATTTAACTGCCTGCTTCCTTTTAATATCCTAAAGGCAAGATGAGTGATAACACCAGAGGGAGGAGGAGGTTGCAGGTTCAGCTGCCGGATGTTTTTAACTAAAAGTAAGACAACTTGTAGGAAAAACACAAGACTAAAAAGTCTGCAGCCACTGTAGCAGCTCTGTGAGGCTGTGCTGTGTTGTAATCTTTTGTTTTCAAATTCGGTTAGTTTTAATTTGTTTTTTATTTTTTGGAAAATGCTTAGTTTTAGTTTAGTTTTTATTAGTTTTGGTGTTATAGGTTTTTGTAATAGGGTACTTGAAGTCATAATAAATCTTGCTTTTATTTCCTTTGTCTTATCCATCTCAGCCCCAATACATTTATTAAGTCATAAAACCAGATAGATTAAATAGATTTCATATCAACCAAATGTATGAAAAAAGTTGACAAAGATGGAAACTAAGGACATTTTCACTATAGTTTTAGTTAGTTTTGTAAACTCACAATACAGTTTCAGTTAGTTATCGTTTTTTTTTTTTTTTTTAAACTCTCGTTTTTATTTTTTTTCTGGTTAATTAAAAATGTTTTTTTTCAATTCTAGTTTTCGTTATTTTGTTAGTTTTCGTGAACTATAATAACCTTGGCCACATGCTCGCAATGACAATGTTAAAGTAATAATCTGGAATTTGATTAAACCTATCGGCTACTGATGAAGCCCATGCATACCAGTATCGTTGATTTGTCTCTGACTTGAGTCAGCATTTTGTCAGCATGGGTTCTCTTCAAGCAGCAACCTCCTGGTCTGAGCAGGGAGGCAAACCAGGAAGTGCCTTAAGCTGCATTCTACCAATTATTCCAGCAGGGGGCGCTAAGTTTGGCTGCAGAAAGATTTCTGTCAATTCATTTTAATGCAAAATTTGAAAATTTCTCACTTGATTTATAACCTCAGAATTTTTTTCAAGGACAACACTATGGTGTCAATCGCTAGTAAAAAATCTTCCTCAAGACAATTTGATGTTAATAGTTCAAATAATGGCCCCATTTAGAAGACATTTTTTTTCCCGATTTTTGCAGACCGGATCGAAACCACCATCGGGAGGTAGTTTCAAATCGCATTTGGACAGATGTGTCTCAGTCTGAACTGCTCCAAACACTCAGATCGGTTTTGATTGTCCGTGATGTCACTCTACGTGGCACGCGTAGCGCCGGCAGCGCAGAGACGAGGTGTCCACCAGCAGCCGCGCCCGACTCACGCGGGCCCGACAGGGGGGTCCATCCGCCCGGTTTCTCCCCTGGTGCGTCTGAGATGTTCTGTACCTCTACTGGACAGTGATAAGGCCAATATACTGAGGTGACCTGCCTCCATCATGTTTGTTGTTGTTGTTCTTGTCGCCGTCGCAATTATATCACGTCTGACGCCGTTACTACAGCAACCTGTCAGATCAGTCAATAATGTGGCCCAGTCTGAACAGAGCCATATCCGATTTGGACACTTGCTAAAAACAGTGTGGACAGTCAGCCCTAAAAATTGGATTTGAGTAGGAATCTAAACAAATGGTGACGTCACGGTCACTACGTCCATTATTCATATACAGTCTATGGTTCTTTCTAGATCAACCAAACTGCAATGAGTGTACAGTCTGACTGCTGACTGGTTCATGAACATCTCTGGCAAGGCCAGCAGCCCTGCGGTACTTTTGGCATACAGCAGAATTTTGGCATGTACAGGATTGTCTGCAGCAGTCAGTATGTACAAGAAATGGCATCACTAGCAGCCAAATCCACTCAGCCGGAGTGAACTTGAAGTGTCTTTTTTTCCGAACTGTGTCAGGAGCAAGTACGTACAACTACAGTAAGTCCTGAGGGAGAATATAAATCAGTCATTCATTCACCACCTGCACTGCTTACAGCAAGATTACTTGAGTGATTTTGTAATACAATTTAACAAAGTAATAATTCAATTGAATTGATTAAAATACAAACTAGTACAGACCTGGTACATCAGGTGATCAGAAACACCCGTATAAAACTTATTTAAAACTTATTTTCAATACATCTAATAGTTGTTAAGATATTTTAAGATAGATTTAGGTCGAAGAACCAACATTACCGTCCCAAAAGTCAAAGCAAGAAACCTTCTTTTTCAGTGACATAATAAGGAGTCAGGAGTTATTGTCATAACTCAAACTATATGACAGACAACACTCATGATGTTTGCCATCTGAGGTGTCTGCTAAGGCACTCAGCACCAGTAATGACCAAATCCTGTGGGCAACCATGGAGGACTTTCCACAAACATTAACCACAGCAGTCCTGCTCCAAACTCTCACACTAGATCCTCTGCCTCCAGGAAAGAGTCACTCCAAAATGGGACATTGACTCATTTTCAGAAAATGAAACAATCAACAAATTCCGATTATCATTAACACAGAGGTTTTCTTGTCTACTTTTGGGGTGCAAAGGATACATAATTTCACTTTTGATAAGGGCAATGCAGTGGTTTCAGTGCTTATCTCTGCTCTGAAAACAGACACATTAATGTAAAAGACTGGTGCTTTGTAAGCAATAATTCAATTGCAGCACTAACTAGTTTCCTCAAATGAAGTAATCTGTTTATGTTAAGAGGGTGTATCAATATACAGTTTTATATTAAAAGGTAAGGCTGATGTGATTCTATGGGAACACAAAAAAATCTTCAAAATCTAGGATGCACACATACAAAATCTTCGGTCGGAGAGATATGCCCTAGACACACACACACACACACACACACACACACACACACACACACACACACACACACACAACACACCCACACACACACACACACACACACAGATAGATTTTACAGATCGATTTTCATGTTTCCATCAAGCTTTTCTCGTGCAAATCTTCAAAATGCACATCGAAATTTGATGATGGAAACATCATCAGCAGACTATCGATAAATATCTCACAGTTGTTGAAAAAAAAAAAAACAGAACTTGTGGTAACGCCTCCTCCCAAGCAAACAAGATTTCAAACAGTCCTCTTCACAGTAAACCAGTCATATAGTTCACCTCAGGCCAGGAAACAGCCTGGTGCCTCCCCAAACTATGACAGCAGTCAGTAAAAAACTAACTGTACTGTACTTACTCTCTCAATAAAATGGTCAGCTGGAAAATGGTCAACACAGCAATAAAAACCGCAGCATTAAAACAAGCTCAAACACAGTGACTTCCACGGTGGCTGCACATCTCTCCCTCTGCTAGGCTATCATTATCCACTTAGTTCCATCCACACATCATTGGTATAATGACATGTTCAAAAATCCCTTATCAAGCAGAAATTCAGACTGAATCACAAATCATTAAAGTTCTGCAGTATCAAGTTGGTGAAACAAAGGAGAAATGACTTACTTAAAGGGGGAAAAATGAGAAAAGAGAAGAAGAAGTAAAGAGAGAGATGCAGCAGACTTACAGCTCGGTATTTAGTGGCTAACTCGTTCTTTTCCTTGTTAATCTGGTTTTCTGCTCCTCTAGTTTGCAGAGCTGGAAGAGGAGTTGGTCACTCAGTTGTATGTCTCTCCTTCAGTCCTGCTCACTGACTATAAATGTGCTGGTGCAAGGACAGAGACCTGATTTGGAACAACACTAATGCTACCTGAACATCAGAAGACTTTGAAAAGATTTGGAAAAGATTCCTGGAAAACCAGCAAAATCAGCTCACACCACAAGTATTTAGAGTTTTTAGTCCCCGCCTAGTCTCAGACTGAGATTTTTAGACAGAGTGTGAATCTTGCAGGGTCACTATTTACAAGACTACAACTAGATTCTTTTGAAAAAAAAATTCCTACTATGCAATTTTTCCCATCATGCTCTTAGTAAAAACTTACTAAATGGAGGAGAAGCAGCTTTTGCCTCCAGCTGCTCTGGTGTGTGCAGTGGTTTGTGTTGAAAAAGAAAAAAAAAACAACTAAAAGAGGAGAAGACGCAAAAAAAAATGCCTCCTCACAAAGCTGAAAAAGGATTTCTGTTTTTCTGACATGAAAAGTTGACGGTAACGCTTTATATTAAGGTCCTTGTAATAACCATTAATTAACAAGTAATAAGGCCCTTGTAAGTCCTTACAAGATGCTTATTAACATTATTGTGTGTTTATAAGCTTATATAAGTGTTAATAATGGCATTACAAACACCCATGACCCACCCATTATGTCTTTGCCATGACTTTATTAATCATATTTTGTTTGCTTATTGATATTAAAATATACTTTATTGCTCATCTATTATAAGTTAACTATAAGTTAACTATGCTTTTTGCAACTACTGGATCTAAAGCGAGAACAATGCCTTATTACTATAATGGTTAAGGACCTTATTATAAAGCGTTACCGATTCTTTTAGTATTTTTTTCCTACCATACAATTTTTTCCCATCATGCTCTTAGTAAAAACTTACTAAATGGAGGAGAAGCAGCTTTTGGCTCCAGCTGCTCTAGCGTGTGACTCAGTGGTTTATGTTGAAAAAAAACCCAACAACTAAAAGAAGAGAAGACGCCACAAAATGCCCCTCACAAAGCTGAAAAAGGGTTTCTGTTTTTCTGAAATGAAAAGTTGACTATTTTACAGTAAAAATAAATATAAGGAAGAATAAAGGAAAGGAACATTTAGAAATGAATTCATGATATACATTTATGTCCTATTTAATTATTTGTTTAATTAAATAATTATATTTATCAGCTCTATCAGCTCTAACTTTCATTTAGTTATTCATACATTAATAATCTATTACTTATTTATGTATACATTTATTAATACATGTTTGTAGTGTTCTCTGAACATTTACAACACATCAGACAACAGCAACCAGTTTAATCCAGCCTGTAACCAGAACCAGTAAAAGACTTTATCAAGAACACGGAACCACCCTGACAGCCTTTTCCTGCTGTTCTTCACCAAAGGATTCAAACTGAACTTGAACTGACCTGACTAATAAATTGTGGGATTGTGTGCTGTAGTTATAATATAAACATAATAATATTAATATTCATTTTGTGTTTATTACGTAAAAGATGTGTTAAATTTTGAACATGAAGCAACATTGCTATGTATTTGTACTGTATGAATAACAGAAATATTTGCACCATAAGAAGTGGAAGATGGTGTGAATAACATGACTGACATGATTGCGTATGTATGCATATGTGGGCGTGTGTATGTATGTATGTATAATTACGCTGTATAGGTAAATTATATTTATGTTTTTGTAATACAAGACATTTAGACAAGGATTTTAACTTGTCATATTTAAGGAGAGGGGGTGGGAGTTTATAAGTTTTACTTTTTCTCACTACTTTTCGAATATGTATTCTACAT
This sequence comes from Centropristis striata, assembly GCF_030273125.1. NCBI lineage: Eukaryota > Metazoa > Chordata > Actinopteri > Perciformes > Serranidae > Centropristis > Centropristis striata. Next base: position 7,027,946 of record NC_081537.1, read on the forward strand.
GTCATGTTAAATGTTTTGTCTGACTCTTTTTTTATTATTATTATTTTGTTTTCATATTCGAAATAAACTTCAATCAATCAATCAAAAACATGTGCTTATTATTTAAGCATCTTTAATTAAAAGAGATCAAAGGAAAACTGATGGTGAGTAACACACACACACACACACACACACATACACATTTTGAACATGAAGCAACATTGCTATGTATTTGTACTGTATGAATAACAGTAATATTCGCACCATAAGAAGTGGAAGATGGTGTGAATAACATGACTGACATGATTGTGTATGTATGCATATGTGGGCGCGTGTATGTATGTATGTATGTATGTATGTATAATTACGCTATATAGGTAAATTATATTTATGTATTTGTAATACAAGACATGTTTAGACAAGGATTTTAACTTGTCATATTTAAGGAGAGGGGGTGGGAGTTTATAAGTTTTACTTTTTCTCACTCCTTTTCGAATATGTATTCTACATGTCATGTTAAATGTTTTGTCTGACTCTTTTTTTATTATTATTATTTTGTTTTCATATTCGAAATAAACTTATATCAATCGATAAATCAAAAACATGCGCTTATTATTTAAGCATCTTTAATTAAAAGAGATCTAGAAAGCATCAAAGGTGATGGTGAGTAACAGTGCGTACACACACACACACACACACACACACACACACACACACACACACACACCAAACATGGACACACACACCAGCACAGAAAAACCTGTAGCTGCTTGAATGTCTCTCCTTGGAAAAAGAACCGTCATTAGCTCAGCTTTCTGAACCTGTTAAACCTGGCAAACTATACAGATTGTCAGTTCGGATAATTAGACAGAGAAAAGTTATCACCTTTCCTAAATGTGTACAAGAATTTGCATGCTGTGGAAACAAGATTTATGACATATGCCCTGATGACTTATGTGCTGACACACCTGAACATCCTTTGCCAAATCAGTTTAATATAATCAATTCAATATATTTTGCTATCAGTGCAGCTTTTAACTTCTCACTCAACATCAACATGCACAGTGATGCCAAAAAAGCAGAAGATAAATGGGACACGTCAGTTTTGCATGATCACAAGGCTCAACCTCTTAAACCACGGCTATTGTTAAGAATTCAAAAATGAAATGCTTCATTTTGCTGAGTTCCACTTCAGCAAAGTTTTCATGTTTTGACTTGAAGCATTGTCTGTTTGATCAAACCTGCAGAGTGAAACAGACGCACACTGCACTTCTTTCAGTAAAACAAACTTTTCAGCTGTCCATCTGATTCACAGATCTGTAAAAACTGTCTCTAGTGTGTAGAAAATGTTCTTAAAAAATGCTGGATTTTCTAGTGTAGTCTAGTGCAGTAGTTCTCAACCTTTTTTGTCGCGACCCCCAATTTAACATGCATGTTGTCCGCGACCCCCGCTCACTGAACAGAATCTCACACGCACAGTTCAGATCACCCAAAAAAAGAAACAAAATGACCAAAAAAGACACAAAATGACCAGAAAAGATGCAAAATGACCAGAAAAGAATCAAAATGACCAAGAAGACACTAAATGACCAAAAAAGACTCAAAATGACCAAAAAAAGACACAAAATGACCAAAAAAAGACACAAAATGACCCAAAAAAGACACAAAATGACCAAAAAAAGGAAAAAAAAGTACCAAAAAAGACACAAATTGAACAGAAAATGATCAAAAAAAGACACAAAATGACCAGAAAAGAATCAAAATGACCAAGAAGACACTAAATGACCAAAAAAGACTCAAAATGACCAAAAAAAGACACAATATGACCCAAAAAGACACAAAATGACCAAAAAAAGATACAAAATGAACAAAAAAAAAAACAAAAAGACTAAAACACATGAACACTTTAACACAGTGGAGACAGAGCTGATTTCCAAAATGATTTGGCGACCCCCAGAAATCATCTTGCGACCTCAATTGGGGTCCCGACCCCAAGGTTGAGAATAGCTGGTCTAGTGGATGTAATTGGGATGTAGAACCTGAAAATTTAATAAATTCCCGATAATGTAATAACCCCGATAATGTAACTAATGTATAACTTTTTTTTTAAACCAATTGTGTAATAAAGTATAACATTAATGGGAGGTTATTACATTATCAGGTTAGCCTTCATTTCCCAAGTCCTGATAATGTAATAATTCCCTAATATTGTAATAATTTTACAGCAGACCACCCATTACTTGGGTTCAAGTGGTGATACTGTGTATCAACTCTAGCTCAAGAGCTCTAGCGCCACCAACAGGTCAAAGTTGAATGTTTATTCACTTTTGACCCGTTCATCCGTTTTTCACCAACGAGGTATCCATGACAACACACGAATGCATTCAACAGCTTCTTGAAATCTAAAGGTGCTTGGTGTTATACTTTATTACATTATTGATAAAAAGTGTATTACAATATTATTACATTATCGGGAAGTTATTACATTATCAGATTTTATTACATTTTCAATGGACTCAAGTGCAGATTTTTATTACATTATCGGGGTTATTACATTATCTGGCATTTATTACATTATCAGGTTCTACAAACCTTATTAATTCCCGATAATGTCATAAAAATCTGCACTTCAGTCCATTGAAAATGTAATAAAACCTGATAATGTAATAACTTCCTGATAATGTAATAAAGTGCATTTCCCAATAATCTAATACACTTTTTTTTTAACCAATAATGTAATAAAGTATAACATTAATGGGAGGATATTACATTATCAGGTTAGCCTTAATTTCGCAAGTCCTGATAATGTAATAATTCCCCAATATTGTAATAATTGAACAGCAGACCACACACAAGAATACATTCAACAGCTTCTTGAAATCTAAAGGTGCTTGGTGTTATACTTTATTACATTATTGGTAAAAAAAAAAAGTGTATTACATTATTGGGAAATGTACTTTATTACATTATCGGGAAGTTATTACATTATCAGGTTTTATTACATTTTCAATGGTTTCAAGTGCAGATTTTTATTACATTATCGGGGTTATTACATTATCGGGAATTTATTACATTATTTGGTTCTACATGGGATATTATTGATATTATAATAGGAAATGAAATTGCACTACTCAGAGCTAGTTTAATCATGCAGATCATAGTAAAAGTAACAGCATTTGTATTTCAACACATGACATCTGCAGACAAGAGCTAAATATTTAACTACTCTGTTTATGGACTTTGTCAATTTTGCATCAATGTATTTGTTGTGACCTTGAAGTTATCACAGACCGTCGCCCCGTCTGAAACTGTCTGATGCTGCTGTACTGAGACAGTAACTGCACCAGTCTGCCCCTTCAGCTAATATTAGCTATCCATCAGTAGCAACTGCCTGTCACTGGGATCATTTAATGTTTAAGCACACTGAAGCTTCAAATATCAGTGTGAAAGCCTCAGGGGAACTGGAGAACCCCGTTCTTGGGCATATATATATATATGTGTATATATATATATATATATATATATATATACATAAATATATATACACACACACACACACACACACACACACACACAGATATATATATATATATATATATATATATATATATATATATATATATTACCACTGTAAAGTCGAACCTGTGTGTAGCAAAAACGTCTAATTGTCTAATATTCTAAACCAGGGGTCTCAAACGCAAATTACCTGGGGCCCCTGGAGGCAGTATCAATATTACCAAAAAAAGACACAACATTACTAAAAAAAAAAGACACAAAATGACAGAAAAAAACTTAAAAAACATACAAAATGACCATAAAAATACACAAAATTACTAAAAAAAGACACAAAATTACCAAAAAAGACACAAAATTACTAAAAAAAACCACAAAATTACATTAAAAAAGACACAAAATGACCAAAAAAATACACAAAATGACCCAAAAAATTACATTACATAACATTTCCACTTCTTCCGGTAACAACAACACGGCAGATAATAAGCGCTCCGGTAGCAGCTGCCTTTCTTTTTGTTAACGTCGTCATAGAAACAAGTGAAACAAAGCTCCAGCTGGAGCAATAAAGGGACCAAAATTACCAAAATAAAAGTAATTAAAGGGACCTTCCACACACAAAACGCTAAAGTGCCATTCATATAAAACTCACATTAAACTTTCATATCAAGGTGGGGGCCACAAAATATCGTCATGAGGGCCGCAATTGACCCGCGGGCCGCAAGTTTGAGACCCATGTTCTAAATGCTCTAGATATGCATGTTCACATTTGCTATTCTAAACAGCTGTTCCTTTTTTCTGCCTGTAGGTGGCGTGAGGTAGAATGTGTAGAATGGAGGTCACAAATTGGCTGGACATGGTTTTGGGAACCTGGTCTCACAGGAATCCGTGAAATAGCCACGGAATCACTCAAATTTCCGTGAAACTGACACGGATTTCGCTACAATGCAAGTTAATGACAGTCATATCCCGTGGCTATTGGTTTGTTCCAAGTCACGTGACTTTCAAGGTCCCGGCAAAAAACATGGCGGACAGTTCTCTCATTTTTAGTGAAAAAATATATAATATATATATATAATATATATAATATTTTGACTTAGTTTCTGCATAAAAATGGATTTTGATCACATTTCTAGCAAGAAATATATGTTTTATTTTCTAAATATTCACTCAGTGAATGTACATAATCACTTTGTGTGTTGGAATAACCACGGGATATGACTGTCATTAACTTGCGTTGTAGCGAAATCTGTGTCAGTTTCACGGAAATTTGAGTGATTCTGTGGCTATTCCACGGATTTTGAGTGAAGCAAATCCGTGGCTATTTCACGGATTTCTGTGAGACCATGTTGGGTTTTGGGTGCCTCCCATCAATCACAGCGTGTTTTCTTGTTTCTGTTCAGTTACTGTTCTGTGTTTATATACAGTATAACTTAAAACTGTAGCGTTCAAACTGCTCCCAGGTGGATGGACTGCAGCGTGAAGCCTGGCCTCTGGCTGAACTCTGGAGGTCATAGAGGAAGCCACAGCCGGCCTTTGATTACTCAAGCTCCTCACTGTTCATTTGCCCTCCTGTGGTTGACTTGCTGCAGGTCAACTACAATAACAGCAGCGTATAAATCATATCAGTGACTTGATTGTTGTCAGTCAATTACACTGGGAAGATAACTGTTGACAGTATAAATGCAGGGTAGAGTTAATGTTCTCTTCAGTAACAATAAATGTCCTTAAAGGGATAATTGAAATATCTGACATAGTTGGACTACAGTGCGAGTAAATTATAGACACTGACAGTGGCTATGTTAAATTGAACAGACCCAAACATCAGCTACCGGATCTTTCTTTCTGTCTAAAGCTTTGGTCCAAACTTCATCAGATACATTACTGTACTGTATGCACGGTCAAAGTGAATGGACATTCAATTAGTCATTTTTCCCCTCCATGCCTGAACCAAAATATGTTTTATTTAAGCATTTTTAAATTAACTGTAGTGAAAACAACAATCAACATATCCAATATTCAAGTTTGTACACGAAATTATGGGCATTACGTTAAGCAACATGAATGTCATCCCTGAATTACATAGTAATGCAACATAAGAAGTGAATAAAGCTAAATCTCCGCTTAGCATGCTAATCGCGAATAACAGAATTTGCACATTACATGCAGACCACTACAACGTCTGCAACTCCATAAAACACTGACTTTTCAGAAGGTACCACACCATCCAGCACACACACATTGAACATTGATATTCGCTGGAAACTATTAGAATATTATTGGAAAATCGAACCTTGTAGCGCACTTTAAAACTCCTAAAGATAGGTAGGCTAAATAGACTTACAGATGAGATGAGTCAGGGTGGAAATCCAGAGTGAATTGTGTTACTGACCAGGTGTAGGCCTATCACACAATGGGGCGGAGCTCCCCTAAAAGGAGGCGGAGCTCCTCTAAAAGACGTCCGATCGGAAACAGTGCAATGCTGCAACACGTCCTACGTAAATAATGATATTTTGAAAAATGAATTCAAAAATCTTCAAAATCGAGGATGCACACCTTCGTGCCATGAGCAAGCCACATACGAAATCTGAGGTCAGTCTGACTAACGGTCAGCGAGATATGAACTAGACACACACACACACACACACACACTTCTTGCTTTCATAGATAGATTTTCAGCACTCTGAGTTCTTAGGGCCATCATACAGAACACAGATACGTAGGACATGTAGTAACTTTACAGAAAGTTTTGTACATGAGCAGAAATCTTGCTGAAACACATATGAGCTATTTTTAGATTAGGCTAGTTAAAATTAAGTCATATAGCACTGATGTGATAGGTGCCACATGCACATTAGGCATGAAGAAGGCAACAAAATAAAGAGATAAAGTGAAACATGAAATAAAGGGGAATAAAAGTATTTAAAGCAATACATAATACCACTAAGTCTCACTGCATTCTATTCTATTCTATTCTATGATTTGTCAACTGGTGCCTGTAGCTCGTGTTTTCTTTTTTCATAAATGGTGGAAAATAAGTCAATAAATAAGTGTTTGACGTTCAACCAAACAAACAAAACCCAATTCAACCCCTAGCTGCAGGAATTATACCGATCCAGAAACATGGGACAGTCAGTTGAACAGGCACATACAACAGCCACATTCAGTACAAAACACACTCTCTGATGCCCTCTGTTGAATGAGCAGCTCCTCTTTCTAAGAGGTGGGCTCCTTCAGTGCAACACGCTGGAGAACAGAAAACAAAGACTAAAGGAGAGAGAAGTAACAGGAAGAAGAGAAAGAATAAAGAACATGAGAGAGAGAGAGAGAGAGGCTGGTGAGGGGGTAAAACAAAGGGAGGAAAGGGGGAGTTTCAGAAGAAGAGAGGGAGGCTTCTTACATGTGTCAGGAGTCTGATGGAGGGTCTGTACTGGTGGAAGTCCGTCTGGATCACACACACTCTCTTCTCCATCCTCACAGCTCAAGGCTGCCCATGTTGTCTGCACCTCAGCCGGCTCTAGGGAGGAAGTGAAGAGAGAGAGAGAGAGGGAGAGAGAGAGAGAGAGAGAGAGAGAGAGAGGGTGTGTGAGTGTGTGAGTGAAAGTGTGTTGTGCCTGCTACCTGACCCTGAGAGAACAGGGAGGGAGGTAACCAGCAGAACCAAAACACCAACAAGCTTCAACAAGTGGAGGTCATGCATTGGAGATTTGACTTGTAAATAAAATTACATTAGTATTATCAGCAAAATTACTGGTAACACTTTACAATAACCATCATTTATAAATGGTAAACAGATTAATGTTTAATCATCATTTATAAACCCTATATAGGCCATTTAGAATGGTAAATACATAATTTATTAATGTTTAACTAACTACATCATTTATAAATGGTAAACAGATAGTTTATTAATGTTTAATCATCATTTATAAACCGTATATAGGCCATTTAGAATGGTAAATACATCATTTATTAATGTTTAACTAACTAAATAAATTATAAATGACAAATAGATGGTATATTAATGTAAGTTTATAGTTACTTTAGCATTAGCAAACAATTAAATTATAATGAATTTGTTCATTTATAGTTTTAGTTGCACTGATTATAACATTCTAACACCATATTAAGTATGTTAATGATTTTGAAATTATTTATATACCTTTAAGAAATTGGTTGAAAACATTTAAAGATTAAATTTGTATAGCACTTTGTAAATGGTTAATAATTGGTTTATAAACCATCTATAAACATGACTTAGTTGGTTATTGTAAAGTGTTACCAAATTACTTAGATCAGCGGTTCCCAAACTTTTTTAGCCACGCACCCCCAATCCCCCACACCTTCAAAAAAAAAAAAAAAAAAAAAAATGCAATAAGTTTTTTTATAGCCATATTAAAGGCAGCATGTTTAATCATGCTCAAATGACCAGAACACACATATAAATAATCACAATCACAACAATGGGCTCTCGCATTTGAATTAATCTGAAACACAGTTTCAATATAATGCAACAAAGTAATGCCACATGTCCACTTTTAAGAGCAAAGAGGATGATGACAGGCTCAGGATCAGAGGCAGAAAGCACATAAGTTGAGGAAAATGTTATAACATTTTGAGCTGCATTGAACAATAATTGCAGCAAGTTTAAATGAGCGTGGAGCTAAACAACCCGTCATCATAACACAGGTTGGAAAAATGGAAGAAGATAATTTCTTCTACGCTTCATTTTAAGATGAAGTGCATTTTGAATAGCCTGCATTTATTAATTAATTAATATTACAGTTTTTGATTTTACATTTTATAAAGGAAACGTCTTTATTGTGTGGGGAAAAAAATTTAATTGTGTAATTATCAGTTGTTATCAATTGTGGCCCTCGTGACGATATTTTGTGGCCCTCACCTTGATATGAAAGTTTAATGTGAGTTTTATATGAATGGCACTTTACCGTGTTGGTTGTGGAAGGTCCCTTTAATTACTTTTTTTGATAATTTTGTGTCCTTTTTTTGGTAATTTTGTGTCTTTTTTAATAATTTTGTGTCTTTTTTTGGTAATTTTGTGTCTTTTTTTGGTAATTTTGTGTCTTTTTTTATAATTTTGTGTCTTTTTTAAATAATGTTGTGCCTTTTTTTGGTAATTCGGTGTCTTTTTTGGTAATTTTGTGTCTTTTTTGTAATTTTGTGTCTTTTTTAAATAATTTTTTGTCCTTTTTTTGTAATTTTATGTATTTTTTTGGTCATTTTGTGTCTTTTTGGGGTCATCTTGTGTCTTTTTTAAAATAATTTTGTGTCTTGTTTGGTAATTCTGTGTATTTTTTGGTTATTTTGTGTCTTTTTTTTGGGTCATTTTGTGTCTTTTTTTTTGGTCATCTTGGTACTGCCTCTAGCGGTCCCCAGGTAATTTGAGTTTGAGACCCCTGGTGTAGATAATTATAAATATTTATAAATATAATATAAGTATATAAATATTTAGAAACAACATCCAAAGCTGAAGCATTGTCTAGTTTTAAATGAATCTGAGAGTGAAAGCAGTCTATTAAGTAAAAACGTTAATTCAACTTTAAATGTTTGCTGTCTGTACACAAAAACAAATGTTTGACTGTAAGTGTCAAAAATGACCCTGTATGATACAGGCTGTATTATAAGTGTTACCATGTTTTTCTTACAAGAAGAAGACATTGCACCTTAGATTTAAAATTGGTTAAAAAAAATAATAGCATACAAGTTATTTTCATGGAAAAAAAAGAAAAGAAGAAAAATTCTTCTTCTGCATTTTAACTGCAGTGCTCCAAAAAGTGAAAGATCAAAGAACATCTGTCAAGGCAGCATCATGTCCTGTGAAATCAGATTATTCATGTGGAATTAGCAGGTCTCAGAAAAGATTCATCAAATAATGAGCCGCTGCTAATTCTTAACCACCTTAAACCTCATCCAGTGCTTTTCATTTGGCTTCCTGTCTGCCTGCATGTGCCAACCTGTCAGTCATTTCTTCACTAAAGATCGGTGGCATCCACTGGCTGCAGGCAGGGGGAAATCATGCACAAAATGATATGTTTACTTTGCAGCAGAGGACAGCAGTGGGTGATTCTTCTTTTCATCTTGGGGGTATGGAAAAGGTCATTTAAGTTTTTTAATCAGGCTGGCAGTGGAATTCGAGGAATTTACAGGCTTATTGTCTGGAAGGCTCAGATGACAGTATGTTTTGTGAAGCAAGTCAAGCAGATGTCAGTGTGTGTGTGAAGCTCAACCATTTGACCTTGTGATTATGGAAAAACATACTTTATGTCAAAGTCGCTCTATTCTTCACCTCTTTATACAGCATGGAGTCTCACCAAGACAGAAGATCAAGGTTATTATAGTTAACGAAAACTAGAGTTGAAAAAACATTTTCGTTAACTGAAATTAAAATAAAAAGTTTTTTTTAAAGATAACTTACTGAAACTGTATTGTGTGACGACAAAACTAACTAAAATTATAGTGAAAATAAAAGTAGGAGGGTCCGGGAGCAAGGTTTGCAAGGAATTTTTGCCCTAAAAGTCTAAATATGATGCCTAAGGCGTCATATTTTGACAGTCTTCTTGTGAATTCTGTGGTGGATTCTGCTAACACATCCATGTGCTCTTACTTTGGAAGCTACATGTGTTTGCTTTTAATTTGGAAGGCTGGTCTTCTTAGCATAACGCCTAATGATGTGTTTAATTTACACTGAAAGTCGGAACTTGGAGCTGCTGAATTTTATAGCAATTTTCTGGAGGGTGAAACCAAAAGACAGTTGGCCCCTTAATTTAAAAAACAAAACAATGGATGGATCCTTTTCAGAAAATATGAGTACAAGTCTTCATTCACACACTGATCACAGAGCTGAGGGACAGGGTGCAGCTTCCTCCCACAGTCCAAAAACATGCAGCTTAAGTTTAATTGGTGGCTCTAAATTGCCCGTAGGAGTGAATGAGAGTGTGAAGGTTTGTCTGTCACTATGTGTCAGCCCTGTGATAGAACCTGTCTAGGATGTACCCTGCCTCTCTGGGATCGGCTCAGGCCGATCTGTGTCAGGTTTAAAATCTGGCAAGGTGCCTATCTCATATAATGATAAACTTTAATCATAATACACTTTATTGGTATTGTACCTTTCATACATGAAATGCAGGACAAAGTGCTTTACAACAAAGAAATTAGAGGAACGAAGTGCATCATGTTGAACGAACATAAAATTAACATTAAAAGCATTAAAAGTGTGGAAGTACAAATAGAGATGATAAAAAGTGCAGCAGAGATCCCATAAAAGTGTAATACAAATAGATAAAATGCAATATAGTAGATCATATAAAGGTATAGCAAGGTAGCATAAAATGAGTATTAAAATTGATTGATTAGGATACAGTAAAGCACAGAGTTGCCCTTTCAACTTAGGTGCAGTTAAAAAATACTTTTCCGTGATGCAGTAGCATAATCACTAGCTTTTACCTGTTAATTGCAGTTATCCAGATGCTTTCTATCAGAGCGTAATTGTAGAGTTTGATACGTTGGGTATTCACCCGCTGCACTAACAGGCCTGTCTACAGCTGTCCTTGGATCCAGATCTGGGATCAGCTAACCATCACCACGGTCAGAAGGAGAGGTAAAGAGGAGAAGGGCTGATTTTTATCTGGGATCAGAGTTATGAGGGGGCATCTCTGCTTTTTTCGGTCTTGCTCCAGCTTGTTCGTGGCACTTTGTCTGCCTGTGCATGACACATGTTTATGGAATTTCATTAATTAAAGGTTTGAGGTAGCAGCTGAATCTTGACAGAAAGATTATATTGTTGGCACAGAAAAGAGAGGCTCCCTTGTTATCAGCCGTGCATGTGCAACCAGTGACATTTCACACACGTTGTGGTTTAAATTCAAAAGGTATTACAGGAGCCACAATACACCCTAAGAGGAAAGCTTGCTGAGAGTTTGATGAGAAGAGTTGTTGTACTCGCCTGTCTGTAAAACCTGTCCACTCAGCCTCTCTGTCCCACTGTTACCAGTCCCCTTCTGGCCCAGAGTGATAAGATCTTTTATCGTCTGTGTAGCTTCTCCTTCAGTGCCTGAGCTTTTCAAACAGTCATCGCTTAAAAATTCTCCTTGACAGATTGGATCACTTCAGCAGAAAAGTCATCAGCAGTTTTCCTCGGTGCATAACCAGCACAAATAGGAGATGACACCACGTCAACAGATGTACAGTCATTTTATACTCCACAAGGTTCTTAGTGACATCTCTTCTGTCCTCTTCAGTTACCTTTACCTGGTGGAACATTGATTGATTGATCAATCGATTGATCTATCTATCTGTCTGTAAAGCAAGAAGCGTTATCTACACTACCACAGGGCCACATATAGGACCGTGCACTTAACCAGATATGATGAAACTGCAATTTTAAATATGTTCACAGTGCAGTAACTTAACATATTTCATGCTCAAATGCATGTATAACAGTATAAATAGGAATACAAAAGGTTTGAAGTAAATAAAAAATAACCACTTACTGTGATTTCTTTTTTTTAGGGCAAGAACAGCAGACCAACATTAATTGCAAGGAGTAATTTTGTGCATTTTTACACTGCAATTTCTCAAAAGATTTCATGCTATGTAGTTGTTGTATGCATGTAGTTGTACTGAGGGCCACTTCAAGTGAGGGTGCGGGCCGTATGCTGCCCCTGGGCCTCCAGTTGCCCATCTCTGGTCTGGAGCATATCTCTCTGACCGTTAGTCAGACTGACCTAAGGTGTGCAACCCTTGATTCTGACCCAGATTTTTGAATTCATTTTTCAAAATGTCATTATTTACGTAGGACGTGTTGCAGCATTGCACTGTTTCCGATCAGACGCCTTTTAGGGGAGCTCCGCCCCCTTTTAGGGGAGCTCCGCCCCATTGTGTGATAGGCCTACACCTGGTCAGTAACACAATTCACTCTGGATTTCCACCCTGACTCATCTCATCTGTAAGTCTATTTAGCCTACCTATCTTTAGGAGTTTTAAAGTGCGCTACAAGGTTTTATTTTCCAATAATATTCAAATAGTTTCCAGCGAATATCAATGTTCAATGTGTATGTGCTGGATGGTGTGGCACCTTATGAAAAGTAACTGTTTTATGGAGTTGTGTATTAAATGTACTACTTAATGTAAATGTACAATGAATGCAACATTGCATACTTTGTAAGGGAAGCTAGAGTCAATAATAAAAGTAGCTTCAGCCTCTAACAGTTAAACTGAACCTGTTGATGAACTTCCCTCAGCTCACATTCTTTCTTAAAGCACGGGGTATTAAATTCAACTTTCACAGTATGTATATACGTGCTGGATATGGTAGGTGGTGCAAAAACACAATAGATTTTTTTTTTTTTAAGTTTCAAAAAGAAGAGTATGATTCATTAACAGCCTTCCATCTTATACTGTCAACTTGGTTTATTGATGACCATGCCAGAAATACTGATTGAGACATGTGAACAGTGTTTATTTTTTAGATTAGAGGACTTTCTGGAACAAACATTATATTAACATATACTTTACTGTACACACATTGCCTCAATACACAGATGACGAACATCACTTGACATGAGTGTTCCTCAATGTTTCATTTCAAAGCATTTATCATGGTTTAACATAATACAATTTTTCATTTAAACTATTGCAATAGTGATCATATTGCCTTCGGTAGTTAAAAGTAAACCTATAGTTGTGTGTAATTATATTTCAGAGAAGGATCTATTGTTGTGTGATTATAATATTATCACCAGGCATTCCCGTCCAAAGCACTTCAATACTTTTATGCCAAAATCAGAGAAGAAAATGCCATCAGCACATCAAGTTAGATCAGTAAACTGTTACACAATGATAGAAGGACGGTATCAAGTCATCTGGTTAAATGCCATATTGTCAGTAATAAGGAGATTGCTGTAAAACATACACTAAGGAGACTAGAACAAGAGAACCCAGTTCCTGAAATGAGAACCAGACTGACTAAATTCAGTTGCATTCAACATAGTTTTCAGTTCCTGTTGTCAGAAAAGTATAATGTACTGTATAATATATAATTAAAGATCATAAATGCTACTTTTTAAATCAACAGTAATTGGTGTCAGTTACTACACCGGTGACTTGGACTTGCTAACACAGAAGCGTGTGCTAGCTAGCTAGCTAGCTAGCCACCCACTAGTCAGCTAACATTAGCTCGTTAGCTCTTGCCAAAAAAATCTAACTGCAGTAACTACAGAAGGGGTAAAACTGAGGAAAAACTGCTTTAAAGTTTTTTTTAACTGGCTAGCCAAACAGGTTATAGGTAGATAAGTGATATGACACTTATTTCTACATGTATTGATGTAATTTTTATGCTCAAAAGTCATGATTTATTTGACCTTTGACCCCAAAAATGTAGTTAGAGCACTCTGGTTTTGCTGTAAAAGGTTCTAATAGTAATGTTGTTGTCTTCTTTCAGCTTTTATATTTCGTTTTCAGTGAATAAACATTTCCAAATGGATTTTGTTATAGGCTAAGTGTATTTAAAAGCGTTTAACAACTCTATTCAAAGATTTGTGTATTTTAGTACAATAAAATTAATGTAATTTTATCTCACTTTTTTTACTTAAACACTATGTAGATAATGATTTCCCTGTCAAATAAACATATATAATTTCTACCATTCTTGTCTTCACTATTCAACACAATGTAAAAATACAAGGCTCCACTGCTTTTGTTTTATGTTTAAATGCGTATATCCAAATCAGACTGTGGTAAGTGCAATCACTGCGGTCTGCTTTGGTTTTGAGTTGGATTTTGTAGTTACTGCAACTTTTATATAATTATTTCTCTGAAATAAAGCAAAATTTAAATCTTAAACTTTGTCACAAGATAAAACAGTCGTCAAGGAGATCATTTTTAGTTATAACTCAATTTTGACCAAAAATGTAGTTAGTGCAGTTAGACTTTGTAGGGCAGAGCTAGCTAATGCTAACATGCTTCCATGCTAAACTACACTACATCATCATCCCTGAAGCAGCGTCTCCTCTTCTCCTGCGAAGCGTTCAGTGAGGCGTAGGGTCCACAGGGTCCACTAGCAACATCCTCCTTGTCTTATTTTGAAAATTTCTAAATGCAACCGTTGAGGCCATTTCCTGGTATAGGCTGTGTCGGCTTCAAAGAAATCCCTGGCCACCGGTAAACGGTCACTCTACTGCAAGTACAGGTGAACTTGTACTGTACAAGTGTGATGTTATCCGCAAAGGACTAGTGGGAATATTTGGTGACGACAGGCGGCTTGCCAATTTTTCAATGTGCCGAGGGACATTTATCTACATGGCCATGGTAAAATTTGAGTGTCTGTACTGAGATGTTTCTATTGAAATCAGATTGGAATCGCATTTCAAACCCCAACAAATGTGGTTTGGTTCCCGACTTTTCCAAAAAATTGCATTTTAATGTGATTTCTGTCCAGACTTCCTAGGTGGTGAGGTGTGAGAGGTGTGAGCTGGCAGTGTGAACAAGGCCTAAGTGTGCCCCTAATTGATGCCGAGAATTTGTATCCTTTTCTATTTGTTTTAATTAAATAACCACAATGAAATGCAATGCAAAAAGGACATAAAGCACATAAAATGATCTCTTCTCCATTTCAGTGTATTGGTTAGAGATGCATAGCCAACACAGATATGTAATGCTAGGGCTGGGCAATATATCGATTAAAAAAATATATCAATATATTTTTAAATGTGATATGGAATTAGACCATATCGCATATATCGATATAGTTCAAATTTGCGCTGTGATCCTTGCTCCAGGCAAGCTGCTATATATATATATATATATATATATATATATATATATATATATATATATATATATATAGCATTTATATATATATATATATAAATGCTGCCCTTACTAGGATTTGTCATATTTAGTTCTATTGTAGTGTTCGTTATTCTTTTCTCTTATAAATATATTTATTTCAGAAAAAGATTGGCCTATTTTATTTAATTGGTTATTTTTATTTAAGATATTTTTTTATTTAAAATGTGCAATTTATGGAAATTTGAATAAATTTGAGTACAAAAAGGTGACATGTCATATATGACTTTGACTGAAAATTTGCTCTCACTTTTTGATAAAAATACCGGAATATATATCGTATATCATTATTCAGCCTGTTTGTTGCTGTATGTATTTACTAGTGTGTAGTGTATTGCTAGAGTATTTATTTATAACTTATGTGTATTTGTTTATTCAGAGATTGTATGTTTTTATGTGTGTCATGTTAGTATTTTATATATTGGAGAAGCCAAAGACAAATTTCAATAAAGTCCTATCTATCCATTTGTCTGAATATATTGAGATATGACTTTTGGTCCGTATCGCCCAGCCCTATGTAACGCCTGAATAAAAACATTTACTGAACAAGCATTTGTATCCACAAACAAACTCATTATCAACATGTCGACCAACTAAAGAAACTGAATCATTTTAATATGCCGTCTCATGTAATCTACTGCTTTTAACTTCTGGCTTCAAGCTGTAAATCATCATCGGCAGGTGGAACATGGTTTCAGATGAGATGCTGTCTAACAGGCGTTTGGTTTTAGAAGAAGGAAGTGTCTGAAGAGAAGGCCCCCGCCAGCCTGAACTCCTCCCTCATCAACACACAGAACAGCCGCTGAGGCAGAGCTTTGGAGTACGGAGCGGGCCGAGGGACACACGTACGCAGGATGATCTCCCGTCCTGCTGGAGGAGGGAAGTCAGGCACTTTAGCGCTTCCTCCGGTCGTCTTCTTGTCTCGCACCAAGTCATCGTCCAGGGGAGCCAAGAGGGCAGCCTGAGGGTGGAGGAAAGGGGAAATGTTATTAAAGAGGTTTGTATATACCGTATTTTCCGCACCATAAGGCGCACCGGAGTATAAGCCGCAGCAGCTAAATTGAATGATGTGTACATATATAAGCCGCACTGGACTATAAGCCGCAGGTGTTTTAATGTTTAATTACCATATGTAAGGGTTCGTGCACAGAGGGGATTGTCGGGAAAGAGATGGCTGCTTGAGGAAGCTTCTTTTACAGCCAGATTGACTGTCTTTAACTTAAAAGCTGCATCATATGCATTTCTACGTTTGTTTTCCATAATGATGGTTTGTGCATGAAAACATTCTTTGCACAAACTATCTCGCTCTCGTAATGTCGGTCTTGCTCTCGTTCTGTCTCTCGTAACACTCTCGGTTTCACTTTTACTTTTGCGCGCTACCTGTTTCACTCTTTTCCGGCGCCCTGCCATATTGGCTCGGGGTCCTTCGCCTGCCGCTGATTACGGCGCGGCGACTCCGACAAACTAAGTAGCTTTCGACACAAATACACACAGACAAGTGAAAAATAGCTTAAAAGTATATGAAGGACCCCGAGCCGATCTGGTACTACACCTGCCTCCAGCTTTTCCTGCTGGAGCCCGCCACTCCTCGCGGACCGGTCATAGAGCCCATAGAGTTAAAGTTGGTGGACTGTAACCTGTAAAATCCATAGATTTAGGAGGTAACCTAGTGGCCGTTAGCTGTAAAAATCCATAGATTAGCCGCACCGTTATATAAACCGCAGAATTGAAAAATGGGGAAAAAGGCGCGGCTTATGGTCCGAAAATAACGGTAGTAGGGTTGTCAAAAGTATCGATACTCAAAAAAGTATCGATACTAAAACGTTGTATCCGGATACGGTAAGATATTTTCAAAAGTATCGATACCTAGCCAAGGAATGAACACTTAAGTTAAGTTTTTTTTTTTTTTTTATCAAGCTTGCCTAATATTGTGCACAGCATACAACCTCAAAATATTGTCCAAATTGTTATTGTTTATTGTATTTATTTATTTTTTGCACTACCTCAGACCTGAAGCTTGTTGTTATAGTTGCAGTTTCTTTTTGCTGTTTTTATTATAAATATTTAACCTGTGGTTCTGTTCATTTTTACATGTTGCATTTTTCTTCTTTATTTCTGTTAAATTTTGGGGTCTTTGTTTTTATCCTGGTGGTATCGAAAATGGTATCGAGTATCGAATATTTTCCTGAGTATCGGTATAGAGTTCAGTCCTTATGAAATATATAATTTTGTTTGGTTATTGACTTTGTGAGGGATGTACAGATACAATAACGAACTATCTCTGCAGTATTTCAGCATTAATTAAATTATAGCTGAGTATCGGTATAGAGTTGAAAATTTTAGTATTGTGACAACCCTAACGACACTAAAATTTTCAACTTTGAAAGACTACAACCTGATACACCACATAGAAGTACAAACACATCTAATGCTACCTATACATCAGAAGACTTTGAAAAGATTTGGAAAAGACTCGTGGAAAACTATCTTGTCACACCTGCTCACATCTAAAGACAAGTGTTTAGATTTTTAGTCTCACACTGAGATTTTAGACAGTCTGTGAATCTTGCAGGGTCACTATTTACAAGACTACAACTAGATTCTTTTAGCATTTTTTTTCCTACCATGCAATTTTTCCCATCATGCTCTTAGTAAAAACTTACTAAATGGAGGAGAAGCAGCTTTTGGCTCCAGCTGCTCTAGTGTGTGCAGTTGTTTGTGTTGATAAAACAAACAAAAAACAACAAAAAGAAGAGAAGACGCCACAAAAAAAACATCCAATTTAGTTTTGTTTATCCTCAGCACCACGCCTGGAATGCCCTGCTTATCCTGCTGCCCCCGCGACCCAGCCCCGGATAAGCCGAATAAAATGGATGGATGGATCAGCACCCAACTTTGCATCCTAACTGTCTCTGATTGACTCTGTTCTTCCGCTGAGCCAGCACCTTTAACAAAATTACCAAATTAATGAATAGACTGCAGCTAATAAATGTGTTAGTTTGTCTCTCGATTCTGACCAACTCAAAACATCTCACAGATATAAATACACCTTATAGACCACAAACCCAACATCGCTTTTTAAAAAAAATAAAAAAATAAATTAAATAAAATTTTCTGCGACGAATAGCCGGGTAGTTGAGGCAGAGCAATCAAGCAGAGATACACAGAGCGCCTCTTCGGCCAATCAGCACCTCCGTTTTCTGAGCTCGATTACTCTGCCTCAACTACCCGGATGTTCGTCGCAGAAAATTTACATTGAATTTTGCGAACTGAATTTGAATTGTGAGAACTGAATGTTCAGTTCCAAACTAATAAATTCAATTTCAAATTACAATTCAGATTCAGTTTTTCAGTGCAATGATTCAAATTGAACAATAGAAATTCAAATTATGTGATTCAAATTCAAATATAAATAATTCAAATTCAGTTTCTGGTGACACATATTTCAGCCCATAGTTAACGTGCATCATTAACCCAGTTACAGAATGATTCGACAGTCATGAACTACAAGGAAATGATTGTTTATTACAACATGTTTTGGCTCAAGCTATCAGGTGACGTTATGGCCATTTGGTACTGTAATAAACTGCTTTCCTATATTGATGTTTTGATAACCAGGACATGATTCTACATGCACAAACACAAACACAAAACATGTGAAAAACCTGATTACAGCAGCATGTAGGTCAAATATTCAGCGGTGAAGTCACAAAGAATGGATAGCTGCCGCTGATAACACCATGAGTTGCGTATCTTTTGCAACTGATAACTGAGCTTGTGCTGTTGTTTTTTTTTTAATAGAATGGTTTCTATGCGCATCTTGTAAATATTTGTCTAATTTGTTGTAGTGGTGTGTAAAACAGGTGTCCAGACAAGACAAAGTAGCTAGGGTGCGACACAGGTGCAACACAACTAAAACTACTACAGGTATAATATTTAGCTATGCAAACCTCCATGTCACCAAAAAGTCCATGCTTGTAAAAAAAAAGACGACGGCAGATAAATATGAAGGAGATTTCTGTTAGGATCAATTGTAAACAGTCTATTTGTGCTTTAGAAATGTTTTTAAGATTTATCATTTGTGCTGTCGTATCAAACTTTATACAGCTTTGAAAGGAGAAAGTCCCTGTGTGTAGGTGTTGGATGTACACTACAGGCCAAAAGTTTGGAAGCAAGATCCAATTTGTACAAAAAAAGATCATAGTTTCATTGCTATACTTTGCAACAAAATAAACGTGATTATTATATAAAGAGTAATTTATAAGAACACATTTTTACTATAATTATCAGGTCTTTGGGTTTTTTATTGCTTAGACTTTGTGTATCCTTCTTTCCTTAATGTATAAATCTGAACTCTTGTTTCTTTACTCAGCTGCTTCAGTTAGAGATATGAGATATGAACACAGTTGAGATTTATTGGGATTTTTGTATCCAAACTCTCAAAAGTCAAAGAGCTAAAGTGAATAATGCAAACTGTGATTTGTTTTGTTTTTTGACTTTTGCACTGAAGTTGTGACTCTTCCAAATCTTCTCAACCCTAAAACTAAAAACTAAAACCTAAAATTTTTCTTTTGTTAACATTTATTCATCAATGGTCTGGTAACATCAATGTATACCTAAAGGTAAACTGAGGAAAATGGTTCAATTTAATAAAAGTAAAGTCTGATCATGCAGTAAACCAAAAATCCAAAGAATCAATACTGGTTTTTAAGAAAGCCATTGTGAACAAAAAAAGTTGCTTCCAAACTTTTGGCCTGTAGTCTATATGTCTATATGTTTGCAAACTGCAGGTGATGAACATGTTATGAATGACAATTGGCTGTAGGAGTTTTAAACTTAATATAGATGGTTAGGTGTAATATACAGTAGAAATCTTTTAGAATCTACTTGCACTGTATGTTTGTTGGTGTGTACTTAAGACCAGGGTCCTAAACAAGTCTGAACTTGTGTATTTATGTGTGTGTGTGTGTGTGTGTGTGTGTGTGTGTGTGTGAGTGTGTGCTGTTGGAATGTGGGGGACTGTAGATCTATACTGGTAGACTGGAGAAAAGTCTCAATGCTTGCAGTTACCTCATCATTGGTGAAGTCAGCCAGCTTGACGTAAGCAGCAGGGGAAGAAACAACAGAACACAGTCGAATGGAGGACAAAAAAAATGTACAACAAAAAAGAAACACCACATATTATGTCTCAAGAGGTTCTGAAGAACTGCTTGACTGCTCCATTACCTCACAAACATTTACATAAATATAGTGTAGGGCTGGGCGATATGGACCAAAAGTCATATCCCGATATACAGTATTTAGGCTGAATATCAATATATACGATATATATCACGATATTTTTACCGCAAAATAAGAGCAAATGTTCAGTCAAAGCTAAATATGACATTTCATGAGTAGCTTTATTGAAACCGTTCATTAAAGTGAACATCAATACTGTTTACAGTAACAACAGGAGTACTTTTTTTGAAAAGCAAAGCTCCATAAAGTGATTTAAAAAAAATTAAAAATCCAATCTTTTTCTGAAATAACTATATATATATGCGAAAAGAGAAAAGAGAGAAACATGACAAAGGAGCTAAATATGACAAAGGGCAGCATTTATATACAGACATGGAAAAAATGTTTAGACTATTGTTTTTCTTCAATTTTATTGTTTGGATTTGTTTGGACAAATATAATGATAACAACAAGAATAGCTCATAAGAGTTTAAATTAAGAGCTGATAAGAGCCATTTTCCATGTTTTTTTTAATAATAACCAAACAAATTAACAAGAAAACCATCTAAATGTCTAGATATCAGCTCCTAAATGAAACTCTTATAAGCTGTTTTTGTTGTTATGATCATATCTGTCCAAACAAATGTACCTTTAGTTGTACCAGGCATTAAAATGAACAAGAAATTTAAGAAAAACAATGGTCTAATCATTTTTACCATGACTGTATAAAGCAGCTTCCCTGGAGCAAGGATCACAGTACAAATTTGAACTATATCGATATATGCGATATGGTCTAATTCAATATCACATTAAAAAATATATCAATATATTTTTTATATTGATATATCGCCCAGCCCTAATATAGCATATATTGTGCTATCATGCTATTTATGCTAATTATGCTAATGCCTCTGTCGTCAGAGGGGAAATATTTTGTGACTGCTTGTTGACACAGTCCTTATGAAATACATAATTTTGTTTGGTTATTTACTTTGTGAGGGATGTACAGATACAATAACCAACTATATCTGCAGGATTGCAGCATTAATTAAATTATAGCTGATTACCCAGACCAAATACCAAACTACTGGTGAAAATGAATGTTACATTTTTGCACATTACACAAAAGACTCTTATAACAACAAAACAAAGGAAAAGGGACAGTGAAATAGAAGACTTCATGTTTTCCACAGAGGCTTTGCAAAATTATTGCAATGCAATAATATCTGCAAGATGTACCACTATTATAGGCAATGATGTGATCGTGTGTTTACTTTGCAACCTAATTTGTATTAAGTTATTTGCAACTCACCTCGACCTCCCAGTTAATGTCATAGATTCTCTTAAAAACAAAAAAGAATGTGATACAAATCTATTTAATTAATGTGACCTTTCAAATTCCTCTATTTATTTACTTACTCCTACTATTTACTCTAATTACTCTAAATGTTTAGAAGGCTGAAACGCTGTTGTTTTGTTTTAATGCTGATTTTTTGTGCTGCCTGTGAAAAGACTTAAAACCAATCAGAGCCACAAAACGTGATACACAACCAATCAGAACAACAAAGCATGTGACGCAGCACTGAGTGACAGGCAGGTTGGGGCCAAAGGCAATGTAGTTACACAATCAGAATGAATTTTAATTGATCAACGCTGCCTTGTTTGACAGTTTGATCTGATTTTAATTTATGTTTATCAGAGAGACAGCAAGGTTTAGACAGCATGTAGCTAGCAGCATTTATTTTTTTTAATGTAAAACTTTATTTTAACCAAACCAGAGTTGTTGGTTTTTTGAGATGTGGAAACAGTGATGGCTTGCTTTACAGGTAGTGACAGCTCTTTGGACTTCATGTTGAGAGTTGACGCATATACCACACTTGAAATGGACTCTAGACCTTTAATCTTCTCCTTGTACATGAAATAATGAGGGAATAGCGCACACCTGGCCACTGAACAGCTGAACAGCCAACTGTCCAATTACTTTTGGTCCCTTAAAATGTAAAATGTGTTGTAATTCCTACACCGTTCATCTAATTTGGATGTAAAAACCCTCAAGTTAAAGCTGAAAGTCTGCACTTAAAGCACATTTTGTTTCATTTTAAATCCATTGTGGTGGTGTACAGAGCTGAAATGCAGAAAATTGTGTCAATGTCCAAATATTTATGGACATGCTGTGAATTACACCACCTAGAGCTTTCCCATGGTAAGAGGCTACCATTACCAAGTAGTTAAATAAGAGTGAGTGCTTACCCTCTGAGCGTTGACAAACAGCCTGTGGATGATGCTGCCTGTCGGACCCTGTCCAGCTCCAATCACCACCACCTCTGGTTCTTCCAGCAGTGAGCTCACAAACCTGAAGGAAACACACAACAAACATGAATCCAGTGGTGCTGTAGTCAGTGACATGTCCAGTAGCACAGGACAGTTAACTGGACACAGTTGTTAACAGTTTACTGAATCAGCTTCCGATGTTACTGTTAAGCCGAACAAACAGGTCGCTGTAACTGACGGATAGATTTAGTTAAGACAGAACACCCAAGTTACACTTTATTACTGGACATCAGCTCTTTCATTCATAGCTGTGTGGATCAGCTGACTAGACATATCCAAAACTGTGTAAAAACAATGTATTTCTATATCCATGTATTACCCAATATACACGTTGTATATGAACACTACGCAAGAGTATTACACCTCATTGTACATCCCACTTTCACACACAACCTCATTTGGCCATAATTGAAAAATCGACTTAATCTCCCACTATATGAATACATACTTCCCCAGCAGCTTAGTGTTACATGACTCTGGGTAAGTGGGCAAAGGAAGCAGGTTTAGCAGCCTGGATGGACATCATGGCAGAGGCAAAGAGACCAAAGAGGAGGTTGGCTGAGGAAGCCAAGATAAGAAGAGTGCTACAGAGTAGCTAGGCAGATATTCTGAAGCTCATATAAGATTCCTCCTGCTAAGAGCCGAATATAATGAGCTGTCAGCATTGAAAGCAATGGCCAGCCTTCTCCGACTTAAAGCATCATTCAACAATCAGGTGGAAACAGCTTCAAGTTACAGAGTGAAAGGCTTCTCCTCTCACTTCAGGATAACCACGGAGGGATCACTGGAGATTAAACTGAGATAAATTAAACTTCAAGGAAATTTAGAGCTTTATATTTCAGAGATAATTCACAACAAATTTAAATAAAAAAAACCTTCATACACCAATTGTACAAGAAGTTCTCAGGGCTGAAATATTGATGTAATGTGGATGATGCAGAAAGGAAACCCACCTGAAGAAGAGACTGAATTCAAAGTTTCAAATTGTTTCACATGCCTTGGTATTCAAATTGTACCACGTATTGAGAATACTGTAGAAACCATAAGTGTCCAACCATAGATGGACACCAATACCAATGTCATTAATTGGGAATTATAATATATATATATATATATATATATATATATATATATATATAAATATATATATATATATATATATATATATATATATATATATATATATATATATATATAAATAAAAGTAAATATTCTCAAAATGAATGCAATGCCTAAGCTGTTATACTGTATTGCCACCACTGAGTAGTTTATTCTCGCATCTAAAAAGCCTTTTCATTAGATTCTTATGGAGCAACAGATTCTGCAGGTTGCAACTGTCACTGTTGTGCTTGATAGATGACAGGAGATGCCTTAGATGCCCCACAACCCTCTTATCTGGCATGACTGGGCAGAGCAGTTGAGAATGTTAATGTCCCATGTTAGGGAGGAGGATGCCTCCTTATGGAGGGAGATGGAAAGCCAGCTACTGGGGTTCTTTCTTCAAAACCAACATGGCTCAAAATTTTCACACAATGTGAAAAGTATTTTCTTGAGCCAGTTGAAGGCGTGGTCCACATGGATCGGGATGACTCCTCCATCACCTCGTTTTGAGCCAAGAAAAACTCTGACATCCTGACAATAACTGATCAATTTCAATTAAGGAAATATTCTCCATAACTTTGACAAGGACTGACTAATTTTAGTTCAGGACATCTTTGACTATATACAGATTCAAAATGAACTTTTTTACTGTAACAGTTTGGAGGATTGCCAAAAAGTCCCACATTTCCTTTAACTTGAGTCAAAGAATGTCAGCAAACATCTTTAAGTTTATTTTACTTATTAGCTATTACTTAATTAAAATGTGTACTATGCAAATCATCAGACACTTCAACAGCGTCTCTACTGCCTAGATGCTAAAACAAATTGCAGGACTTACTTCTCCAGCTCTTCTGTGTCCTCTCCCTTCCCGCCCTCACCGATGGCAAACTTGGCCTTAAGCGAGCGGGCTCGGGTGATGGCCGTCTCCATCGCCATCAACTGGTTAATTAAATCCTACAGACAGAGGAAGGCAAGCTGTTGACAACAACCTGGAGGAACTTCATGTGAAATATGCTTGGAATCTAACTCAGGGTTAGTACACTTTATCAGTGGTCAAATTCAAGCATTTTTTGCATGTTTTAGATGAGTACTTACATACTAAAAGGGGCAGATTTCACTGAACCATACCAACAGTAATGTTATTACACTTTAAGGAGGAACGGTCTTCATTTCAGATAGGCTACTCATTATTTTTTACATTGAACATGTGATTATCTATAGTCTATAGATGGATATAGTCAGATTGCAAGAGAAATACCGGAAGAATTTCAAGTATTTACAAGCACTTTATCCAAAATCCAAGCACTTTTTAAACCTTTAAATTCAAGCATTTTCAAGGATTTCAAGCACCCGTACGAACCCTGCTAACTATTGAGATTGCAGTCCATATGTGAAGGATTTTTTTGTTGTTTCTTCTAAATCTAATTAAACAAATAGTTACTTTGCAAATCAACTGCACTGGAGTACAGCCAAAAACTATGAAACACCTGCAGTGTGTTTTCAGAGAATGATAAACGCCTATGGTTCATTTTATGTTAATTGACAATTTGTCAAATTGTGTTGATCAATCGACTTTTCATGTCCCAAAAATTTCATAGAAGTTGAGTACAATGAGCCGTGTTTCCTTTAAGGAGGATAGTGGCTGCTGGGAAAGGCCCAGGCCACGCCCTCTCAAATGTCCGCTCACTCTGCGTGTCTCCATTACAAAAAGGCTCCAGAGGGATTTAAGAGAATCCGCAGGTGATGTATGGTTTTTAATTGTCGCGTAACCCAGCATGGCTAATTATGCACAGAGTCTCCGCTGATCATAAACATCATGATTGTGAATTAACCAGCATCACTAACTGTACACAGAGTGTCCGGTGCTTGTTGTAAACAAACAGAGATCGTTAAGTGAACACCTCCTGCAGCAGCAGCACATACACACTGTACTGCTACAGAGCTAACTGTTAGCCTGTTAGCAATGTGCAGACTGAACACAAAGGGGTTTACATCCCCTCCGGCTCTGTGACTGCAGCTGGGAGAGACTGCTGCAGGAGGACTGTGCCGATTCGACTCGTTCTTACTCTTCTTAAGGAGCCGCCGGTCCCCAAAAAAGTTGCTGGATTTGTCGCCAGTCGCTTTTTGGAAACTAAGGGGGTCTGAAAAGACGCTAAATATAGCAACAAAATCACTAAGTTGGCAACACTGCTTCGCCGGCTTTCACAAATGGTGCGTGTTGTTGTGGCGTCCAGTACTGTTTTTTTTCAGGGGAGAAAAACGGCCCTGCTCTTCCACAGGGCTGAAAAAAGTCTGAAAAAAAGACCGCTCCGGACGGCTCATATTCAAATTAGGGGCGTTTGGGCAAGTCAGACCCGCCTCATTGCGGGTATTGGACTGTAGCGGAAACACCCTTATGGAGTGATTGAATACAATATGAGAAACATGTCAGATGTCTCATCCTCGTAAGAATGATCAGCCTGCGGAAATATTTTATTTTCTTCATCACTGACCTCGACCTTCTTCTCGTCATGGTTGAGGGGGTGCAGCAGCTTGCAGGCTTGACTCGTAACTTGCTGGATGATTTTTTTGACTGATGGAATGTCTTCTACTGACTCTGTTACAAAGAGGACCGAGAAAAGACAGAGGAAAGAAAGAAAGGAAAGAAAAACAATTGCAAGATTGTTAGAGTAATGGTAAACCAGCAAATTATGAAAGTAAGTGTTAAGTAAGCAGAAGGATCTTGCAAAAAGACAGATTGTAAAGTATCTAACCTAATGCACCTGAACATCAGAAGACTTTGAAAAGATTTGGAAAAATTATCAGCTCACACCTGCTCGCATCTAAAGACAAGAGTTTAGAGTTTTTAGTCTCAGACTGAGATTTTAGACAGACTGTGAATCTTGCAGTGTAACTATTTACAAGACTACAACTAGATACTTTTAGCATTTTTTTTCCTACCATGCTATTTTTTTCCCATCATGTTCTTAGTAAAACTAACAAAATGTAGGAGAAGCAGCTTTTGGCTCCAGCTGCTCTAGTGTGTGCAGTGGTTTGTGTTGGAAAAAAACAAACAAACAAAAAAGAAGAGAAGACGCCACAAAATGTCCCTCACAAAGCTGAAAAAGGGTTTCTGTTTTTCTGACATGAAAAGTTTCTGACATGAAAAGTATTTTACAGTAAAAATAGATATAAGGAAGAATAAAGGAAAGGAAGATTTAGAAATGAATTCATGATCTACATTTATGTCCTATTTAATTATAATTTGTTTAATTGAATAATTATATTTATCAGCTCTATCAACTTTCATTTAGTTCATCAATCATCGATTACTTATTTATGTATACATTTATTTATGAATTTTAAATGGGTCTCCTTACTGTTCTCTTTACTAAGAAACAGCGCCCCCAAAAATATATTCATATAAATCTTGACTCACCTTCCTCCTTCAGCTTCAGAATGGCAGCGTGGAGGATGCAGGGCAGGAGGTGGTAGGTCAGGTCTGCAGGTTTCATCACTGCCAAGTAGTGAAGCACCTGAAAATACATTTAAAAATTCCATGTTTAGTTGGAGTCTGCCTTTGATTGGTTCTTGCTGATCTCTCTCAGTTACATCAAATTCATTTAAAACGGTGAATTTTCATGTCAGTTGTAGGTATTTTATCCGGCTGTAGTGAGAATCACCTTTTCAGCCTCTTTAGTGTCATCAAAGAGTCGTCTCTGGCGGCGTGCAGGTGTGACCCTGGCCGTCTCCCAGGCCTCCACCCACATGTTGCCTGGGATCTTCATCCTGGCGCTGAGCTCGCCTTTCACAACTTTGACGCCATTTTCATCGACCGACTCCTCCTCCACGTAATCTCTGGGCGAGTACCAGCGCACAAAGTCCTCCAGAACACAGCCTGGGTTGGCTGCCTGTGAGGTGACAGGAAAACAGTTTGATTTAAGACTGTGTTCAACTTTAACTGATCTGAAATACATTAATGTTCATTCATTTTCCCAAGAGCCTTATAAAAAAACAAGAGGTGAAAAATATATTTTGTGAGAAATACCAGAAACTGGACTGACTTAGTTACTACAATTATTTCACACAAATAATAATAATGCCTGAGATTGATTACTGAAGTGCACCGTATTCACCAAAGACAAAAATAAAGGTTTTATATTGTAATTCTTCTGATTTCATAATCAATAATTATAATCATGATAAAATTACAAGAAAATATTTCATATTTAAAATACAACAAGTGCTACACTATTTTCTAGGACCCAACACATTATGTGACCTGATAATACATTTTTGAAATACATTGCCACTGCAAACATTATTGTTTGTCCACAGTTAATTAAAATGTTTTATCTGTTCAGAATTAACCTTAACCACAATAGTCTGGAGTTATGCCCAATTTAATAAAATTGGTTTTATATAGCCCAATATTATAAACTAGAAAATTTCCTCTGGGGAAATTTTGAAAGGACCACAGGAGCTACTGCCGGTGTGTGTGTGTGTGTGTGTGTGTAATTAAAATCACATAAAGTTACTGTGTGTGTGTGTGTGTGTGTGTGCGCGCGCGTGCATGCGCGTGCGTGCGTGCGTGCGTGTGTTTTAAGCATGTGTATGCATGTGTGAGGAGTGTGCGTGCTTACGCGCATGTGTGTGTGTGTGCATCTGTAACTGTAATCACATCAAAGATCAAAGGCAATCAGATCAAAGCAATCAACAGAATTAAGTGGCACCTGTTAATGAAAGAGTGACAGCAGCCAGAGGTGGACTGAAATTTCTGGCCTCGAACAGAAAGCATTTTTGGCAAAACCATAATACCTATCATTGATCCGACTTCACTTTGAGCGTTCCGAGTTCTTCCTGAACGTCTACATGTTTGTTTGTTTTTTAAGAAAAATGAAAAAATAGCTTTGTTAGAGCGATCTAAAAAAACTGTTCCATCTTCCCTTTTTCCGAAATCTCCCTGCGTTCTTAATATGGGAGCCAATGAGGCAGTTGGTGGTGTTGGTGCCGCATCTCTGCGTCGTACGCCCAAACTATAACTCTGACAGCTTTACCAGAGGTTTGTGAGTGAGAAGACAAATTTTCCTACGTTTCTATGTATAAATTATTTCTGTAGAGTGGAATTTGCGGCCTGGAGCGCAGTTTTAAAATATATTTTTTGACAGTTTTACCTCTCCCTCTACACTCTGAGCGATGACATCACACACTCTGACACGAACATTCCGTGCAATACACACCCATTATAATCTCAGAATTTCTCCAAAAATTATCATGGTCATTGAACAGGGATTGATAAAAAACTATATGACCTATCGAAACGTGGATTAATACACAGATACAAAAGACTTGTGTCTACTGTTTAAAGTTTAAATGGAGTCTCTAGGTGAAATTATGCCGGAGAAGTATTCATTCATTCATTCATTCATTCATTCATTCATTCATTCATTCAAGTAATAGCACACTGATCCCGATCAAACCGCACGTTTTGATACATAATTTGTCCTGCAACTCTTTAAGTTGTAGGACTAGTAACGGGACGAAATTGCGTCCGCAAGAGGAATAAGAAAAAATCCACAGTATAACAGTCCCGAGCACTGGTCCCTACAGCTATTGCTGTATGGGACCAGTGCTCGGTGCGATTGCCCCAAGGCCCTAATAACAATATGTAGAACACATGCGCGCAGATGGCACTAGGGATTCATAGTGATCCCGATCGGTCCCCCCCACTTTCAGTGACAAAAACACTAATTTACATTGCAGCACATAGAGAGTCCGGCGGCTAATGGTGCGTTCAAGGTCTACACGAATGTCAGAATTTCCATCGTTGTTCCGAACTCCAAGTTCCGAGCTCCAAGTTCCAACTTTCAGTGCAAATAAAACACACCATAAGGCGTTACGGTAAAAACGTGTTAGACCCATCTTCAAAATAAAAGCAAACACATGTAGCTTTCAAAATAAGAGCACATGGATGTGTTAGTAGAGTCCACCACAGAATTTACAAGAAGACTAGTCAAAATATAACTCCTTAAATAAAACATAGAAGAACCCTTATTACAGTAAACGTGTGTACATGTTTAGACAGGATGTGTGTGTGTCTGCCTGGTTGACCTTAAAGGACTCCATGTCAGAGAGAAGACAGGCGCTCTGCATCCGGGCGCGGAGGTGGGTGCCTTCAGCTGATGTGCCGAGCTTGGCCAGGACTTCTGATTGCTCCTCTAACAGATCCTCTGTCATGGGAGCAGGTTCCTAATAAATTAAACACACAAACACATGCATCGATCAATATTGCAGCAGATATTCTGACTTTTTTATTACCGTCTCTTTTTAGCTCTAACACCTCTATTTATGTTTATTATATGATATATAATAAATTAGTCTTGGGACAACGAAGCTTCGTGAAGCATTTGCTTTATTCACGGAGCCCAAGAGATGGCGCTCTTTGTTCAACAAAGGGCTGAAAACACATTCAATTAACCCATTAAGGCCTAAAACACCTGGAAAAAATGCCTGTAAAACTTCTGGGTGATTTTAAAATAACCCCTAAAACCTGAAGTTTTTCTGGAAATTCAACAGAAGTGTCAACGCTTCCTACTAAAGAATCGGTTTTTCAGCCTCTGTAGCAGATAGAAATGAAATTCAAAAGTATTTTAGAGCTTATAGCTGTTATATCTGAGCTCTATCCACTATAGTCGTCTTCCGCCATGATTTCAAAGTTCTGGAAAAGTCCCATGTTGCATTGCGACACTCCCACATGTATTCTGATGCATTTCATTGGCCAAGAGACCGGAAATAGGTGGAAAAAACTACAAATACTAGAAAACTACATATCCACTTTCCCCGCTTTAATGGTAGAATAACGCAAGAGCGCCCCAGTTTTATAGGTAGAAATGCGGTAATGTTTTCCCGGCTTAAATGGGTTAACATTGCTGAGGCCTTTTTTTTAAAGCAAAGAGCGCCATCTAGTGGGGTCAAAAAATAAAACAAATGCTTCACGAAGCTTCGTTGTCCCGACAATAATAAACATATAAACAGGCGCCACTGTTTGTGTATGCATTCATAAATAAATTATAGATATTTATGTAAAAGAAGTCATGACTCAGAGATCCTGACCTGTGTGACAGGAATGTAGAGCGGCTCCGTAGAGTTGAGTAGAGTGGTGTTGTTGTAGGGGTGGAGCCGACCCTCTGCTTTACTTTTAGTGCCATTTTTTTCTGCCTCAGTATGTGGAGCCTCTATGTCCCCCTGGTCACTCAGGCACTCAAAGAACTCGTCCTCACTGTCGCTCCATGAGTCCCAGGACTTCCCCGGGGACACCTCCCTTGTTGACGCCGTCTTTGAGTCTGGAGCGGAGCCGCTACCGGAAACCTTACGCTGTCGCTCTTTGTTTCCCTCCAGCGCCTTACGAGCCTCATCTCTGGCCCTCTTCCTCTCGATGCAGCAATTCAGCATCTATGCAGGAACAGAAGACTTTTTAGACATGGAGTAGTTCACGTTGGGGAAAATGTTAAGGAAACATTTGCAACCCTGAATGTGAATCAATGCGGAATGGAAATCTAGTAAGAAAAAGTTT
This sequence comes from Centropristis striata, assembly GCF_030273125.1. Classification (NCBI taxonomy): domain Eukaryota; kingdom Metazoa; phylum Chordata; class Actinopteri; order Perciformes; family Serranidae; genus Centropristis; species Centropristis striata. The sequence goes on from NC_081537.1 coordinate 7,059,507, forward strand.
ACTACATTACACAAGCTCTCTTTGGCTATTTTGGTCTATAAAATAAACAAAAAGTAAAAAGGATAGACTGTTAAACCTAAACAAAATAATACAATCATACACCTTACGAAGTACAGTTTCCCTCTTTTACTGAACTATGACAAGCTTAACTGCCTTTTATATCTATCTATCTATAAAGCAAGAAGCGTCTGTGTGTATGTTTGTGTGTGTGTGTGTGTGTCTAGTTCATATCTCTCTGACCGTTAGTCAGACTGACCTCAGATTTCGTATGTGGCTTGCACATGGCACAAAGATGTGCATCCTCGATTTTGAAGATTTTTGAATTAATTTTACTTACTTTTAATTTACGTAGGACGTGTTGCAGCATTGCACTGTATTGCACATGCATTGTGTATTCATAACTACCTGGAGCTTCTGATGCAAAAGACAACAGCGAAGATCAGGAGATCCCTCAGGCAGTCTGTACATTAAGAAGAAGATGGAGAAGATAAGTTGCATAGGAGTGAATGTGAGAACATGCAACAATAGATTGAGCAACTACACTAACTCCTTAAGATTTACTAATTTCTAGTTTCTTCAATTTCAATTTCTTGTTTTTTGTCAGTTGGTTTTGGCAGTGTGTTGTACCCACCCGTAGATGAGGTAGTTGTTTTCCCAGCGGTATCTCAACTCGAGGACAAACTCCTGCCAGAGGTGAGCGACAGCACGCAGCCCTCCATGGTTGTAGTTGACCAGACAGGCACACAGAGCCAGACGGTAGGTCAGACTGTCAAAGGGTGCTGACTTCAGCTGGAGGAAAAGGTTCTGGACACAGTGGGAGAGACAGCAGGGGAAACAAATGATAAAAATTATAGTCTCACATCAGTCATACTGACTGAGACCCAAGAGAAACTGTCACAGTGTGTAAGGTTGAAGAGTAGAGTCATACATCATCAGGGCTGGTTTTCTGCTGGCCTTTCCCACAGGTGTACGGCTGTGGAGTTTTATTCTTGCTACTTTCTGATGACTTCTCCACAGCAGCATCTGGGAAGAGATACTGAGACAAGAAAAGAAAAAGAAAAAAACATTTGAAAAATAAATTAAATTATACATGAATCCAATCAAGCAGTGTCAAAATCTTCCAGGCAATAATACATTATAGCAAAATATATACATAGTGGTGAATCATCACCTTCGAGGAAGAAATGTGGTAAAAAAAAAATCTAATTGAAATTGAATTTGCTAGGGAGCATAAAGCAACGCAAAAAGGCCATGTGGTCGGATCAGGCGGCAACGTCCAGGTCTGAGCAGGGAGGCAAACCAGGAAGTGCCTCAAGCTGCATTCTACGGAAAATTCCACCAGGGGGCGCTAAGTTTGGCTGCAAAAACATTTCTGTCCATTCATTTCAATGCAAAATGAGAAAACTTCTCACTTGATTTATTACCTCAGAAAATGTTTTAAGGACAACACTATGGTCTCAATCACTAGTAAAAAATCTTCTCCAAGACAATTTGATGTTAATAGTGTAAATAATGGCCCCATTTAGAAGAAAATAGAAGATAAAGAATCGCATGATTTGGGGCGGGGCTACCTTTGATTGACAGGTCACTGACAAGGTGAGCCTTCATCAGGAGGGAAGCAGAACAATGTGTATCCACGGCAACGTGTCAATAAAGTTATATATAACGTTATATAGATATAAAAAAGGACGTTTAGCGGTTTGGTCTCATAACTTTGACCCTTTCACTGTATTTTCACTTAATGACAGTTTATTTGAACGTTTTGTTCAGTAAAAATGTCTTGTTCAGCGTTTGGTTGGACTAACAGACACTCCAAGGAGTCGCTGCTCAGTTTTCTGAGGTCAGTAACGAACATTTTGTTTTTGTTTGTTGCTAGCCAAAACTAACATCCCAGTTAATGCTCCAGTTAATGCTAACATGAATTAGCAGCAGCTTCTCTCAGTCAGGTTGAGGTGTAGAGAGGCTGTAGTCAGTGATCAGATGATCCACTATAATGTAATATAACCTGGAAGAATCAGCATGAATGAACCTTACCAGAAGGATAGTGTTGAGTACATCAGTGTTGAGTGGTGACTCATCAGTGCGCCGGTGGCGTCGGATGTGTTTTCGGGCGCTGTGCACCATGTTGGAGACAGACAGTTTGGAGATTGGCACTGTTGCTGCTGGCTCCGTCAGCTTCGATAGAGCAGAAGTGATGTCACTATTTTCTGCAGGGAAAAAACAGCAGTTTTTTACAGCAGCAGGTACCATCATATAGTTAACACTGTATAAATAATAAGGTATTTGTATATTGTATCTCTGACAGACGTCGTAAACTACAGGTGCATCTCAATAAATTAGAATATCATAGAAAAGTTAATTTATGTCAGTAATTCTTCTAATTATGATGATTATGGCTTACACTTAATGAAGACCTAAAATTCACTGTCTCAAAAAATTTTGAATATTACGAAAGAGCAATTTTAAAAAGTATGTTTAACTCTATGGAGTCTTGGGCTATTTTGTCCATTTTTGAAAACCTTTTCATGTCTTTTTTGTGTTTTTTTTGTGTGGTAATTTTGTGTCTGTTGTGTCTTTTTTTGTTTATTTTGTGTCTTTTTTTGTCATTTTGTGTCTTTTTTGTAACTTTTTTGTAACTTTTTTGGTAATTTTGTGTCTTTTTTATGTCCTTTTTTTTCATTTTGTGTCTTCTGTGTCTTTTTGGTCATTTAGTGTATTTTTTCTAATAATTTTGTCTTTTTTTTAATTTTGTGTCTTTTTTGGTCATTTTGTGTCTTTTTTTGACGTCATGAAGAAGTCGTGCTCCGGCGCTTTCGTGGACTCCAGAGGGTTAATATGGAAATGTTGGCCTCTGAAAAGTATGTCATCTATATGACTCAATACTTGGTTGGGGCTGTTTGACTTGAACTACTAGAAATGGACTCTTCTATGATATTCTGATGTGTAGAGATGCACCTGTAACTGCTTTAAATTACGGTTTTCAGTGACATAAACCATAGCCAGTAAAAAACCAATGCTATCCATTTCAGTGTTAAACAGCCAGCAGCCTGACCTTTGCCCTCCTCTTCAGCCATTCCCCTTCCCAGGATCTCTTCCGTAGACTCCTTCCTACAGCAGAGCTTAAAGAACTCTGTCAGAAAGTCACCTGCATGGGAAGACAAAAATGGAAAAAAAAAACAGACAAAAAATTTACCCCGATTACAATGCACCAGAAAATTATTTAATTAATCGTCCGTCTTGCATAAGTTAATGTTGACATTCATAACAACAATATACTTATTTTTGGCTTTTTACTCTCAGGCTTTTCAGCAAAGAATTATTGAACATCATTAAAAATAAAAGCTGAAAATACAGCTCCAACAGGATGCTACAAGGTTTGATTTTCCAATAATATTCCAATAGTTTCCAGCGAATATCAATGTTCAATGTGTGTACCTTATAAAAAGTAAGTGTTTTATCTACTTAATCTCCCACTATACGAATACATACTTACTACGAGCACTGCACTAGTATTAATGATACAATTAAATACATTTCACTGACTAGTTTTCAAGAGTGAAACACATTTTTGAGTGTTATTATATAAATGTCCACCGGCCACACATCTTACCCAGCAAACACTGGGGGTTTTCGGCTGTCCTGACTCGGACTGACCAGTGAGGAGCCTGGAGAGGGTCAAGATCACTGCAGAGTCACAGAAAAAGAGAGAGAAAACATAAATGGTTAAATCACAAAGCCTTTTGCTGGTCCAAATTTGTGTCCAGATTATGACCCACAGGCTTAACCCATTTAGGCCTAAAACGCCTGGAAAAAATTCCTGGAAAACCTCTGGGCGATTTTAAAATAACCCCCTAAAACTTGAAGTTTTTCTGGAAATTCAACAGAAGTGTCAACGCCCACTGAATAATCGATTTTTCAGCCTCTGTAGCAGATAGAAATTAAATTCAAAAAGTATTTGAGAGCTTATAGCTATTATATCTGAGCTCCCTCTGCTATAGTCGTCTCGCGCCATGATTTCAGTTCTGGAAAAGTCCCATGTTGCATTGCGACACTCCCACATGCATTCTGATGCATTTCATTGGCCAAGAGACCGAAAAATAGGTGAAAAAAACTACAAATACTACTAAACGACGTATCCGATTTCCCCGCTTTAATGGTAGAATAATAATAATAATAATAACAGAGCCCCTGGTTTTAATGGTAGAAATGCGTTTATGCTTTCCCGGCTTAAATGGGTTAATCTATGTTGTTCTCTCTCTGGTCGTCTGGGGGCCACAGGTCACTTTGCACAATGCACAGGCCGAGTATGAACCATCAACAAAGTGGAATATTCAGTGGTAAAAGCATCGCCTCTGGCAGTCAGTAAGGATAAAACAGAACATAAAATTCAGACACATTAAAAAAAAAAGGAAAACATAATGAACTGTGAAAATAAGAAGAGCAAGAAGGGCCAGAGCCGACTCTACTTCCTGTAAAGGCTCAGAGGCTTCAACGTCTGCAGTCAACCAGAGAGAACTTGTGTTTGACATGCAGTTATTCTTGTAAATACTGCCATGAGATTCTCCACCCCTAACCTCCCTGGAGATAAATAAAATATCCAATCTATATCAATCTATCTATAGAAGCCGGGCTTTGCAGTGGAGTCACAGAGAGTTCAGATAGACAATTTGGGACATTCTCACCTGTAGACATCATTATCCACAACTATGCCTTCGGTCAGGTGAGGCCAAGTGGTTGCAAGATGAAGCTCACTACAACATCCAAAAAAAAAGACAAAATCATTTATTAGGTTTTGAGATTTTGAGACTCATTGTTGGAGATTTTACAATCAACTTTTTGAACTATTTTATGTTGACATAACATTAGAGGGAAACACATTAGGACAGAAAAATAATATAAAAATGATAATTCCACACAGAACCCATTGACCTTATGACAAATATTATGCTTGTATGTGATACAGTTATACCATGCACACACTGGAGACGTGTAATAAAAGGCCAGTTAAAATGCACCAAGTTCAGATTTGTTTGTAGTGTTCTGCTTGTGGAATGTTCTGTCGTCAAGGTTACAGTGTCTTTACCTGATTGGCTCCTCACAGGCTCCAAATGGAATCTTCCCAAACTCCACTCCTCCCACCTCACCGCCAAGGAGTGTGTCAAAGTCTGCCAGAAAGTAAAAAAAAAAAAAAAAAAGGCACAGTATTTAATAAAACAAAAACCAAAATAAAACTGGACTTCACATAAGCAACTCTACTGTCATCTATCTATAAAGCAAGAAGCGTCTCTGTGTGTGTGTGTCTAGGTGTGCATCCTCGATTTTGAAGATTTTTGAATATTTTTGAATATTTTTCAAAATATCATTATTTACGTAGGACGTGTTGCAGCATTGCACTGTTTCTGATCCGACGCCTTTTAGAGGAGCTCCGCCCCCTTTTAGTTAAGCTCCGCCGCCCCCCTTTTTTGTGGAGCCCCGCCCCCTTTTAGGGGAGCTCCGCCCCATTGTGTGATAGGCCTACACCTGGTCAGTAACACAATTCACTCTGGATTTACACCCTGACTCATCTCATCTGTAAGTCTATTTAGCCTACCTATCTTTAGGAGTTTTAAAGTGCGCTACAAGGTTCGATTTTCCAATAATATTCAAATAGTTTCCAGCAAATATCAATGTTCAATGTGTATGTGCTGGATGGTGTGGTACCTTATGAAAAGTAAGTGTTTTATGGAGTTGCAGACGTTGTAGTGGTCTTCATTTAATCTGCAAATTCTGTTATTCGCGATTAGCATGCTAATCGGAGATTTAGCTTTATTCACTTCTTATGTTGCATTACTATGTAATTCAGGGATGACATTCATGTTGCTTAGCGTAATGCCCATAATCATTTGATATGAGATACTTACATGCAATTTAGTATATCAGCTAATTGGGTTCATGTTAATGTACTTTTAGTGCAGCATACTGCGTAATGTGCTATCTCACGATTAGCATGCTAAGCGGAGATTTAAGTCCTTTCTTCCGCATCAGTTTGATCCATTGAAAACAGTAAAAACAAAACTTTATTAACTGACAGCTAAGCATGATACGCACAGAAAGATAGCGTTTCTGTGTTATTTAAGGTTACACTAGGAAGAGGCATTAACATTACCTACAAAATACAATCTCACACTATACGAATACATATTTCCTACGGGCACTGCACTAGTAGATAATAATAAAGAAAAGAAACACATTGTTGTTTTGGGATGCTGTTACACCCTGAATAACTGCCTTACAAAATAATGAGAATCGTAGAATCGCTGTATGATATCATGATGGTTTTGTGTCATGCATTACTCCATTCCTATTCTGTATTTGCTCACCTGGAGGCTGCTGTGGCCATGAATACTGCTGCCAGTCCTGGAGAATGTAGGTAAAACGGATGGCAATGGTGATTGGAGGTAGAGGGGACAAAGAACAACCCTGAGGAGAAAAAAAGGTATAAAATGTTTAAGCACTTTCTGACCAAACTGTTCCAAGAACTTCCGAACCAAAGAAACGACAGTCAGGAACTGAACTAGGACCTAAAAGTCACTTTTGCACATTTCCACTGCCGTCTGTATTATAAGATCTTTCACCAGGAGGAATAAGTGATGGGTATTTCTTGTGATGAGTGGGTCAATCGCAAGGACGTGGAAACACTGTGTGCAATAGACGATCTAGAACAGGGGTCCCAAACTCAAATTACCTGGGGGCCGCTGGAGGCAATATCAAATACCAAAGCAAACCAAAAAAAGACACAAAATGACTTAAAAAAAAGACACACAATGATCAAAAAAAGACACAAAATGACCAATGAAGACACAAAATTACAGAAAAAGACACAAAATGACTGAAAAAACACAAAATTACTTAAAAACACACAAAATTACAAAAAAAGACACAAAATGACCAAAAATACACAGAATTACCAAAAAACACACAAAATTATAAATAAAAAAAGATACAAAATTACCAAAAAAAGTAATTAAAGGGACCTTCCACACACAACACGGTAAAGTGCCATTCATATAAAACTTGAGAGCCATGTTCTAAACCCTTATAGACTTTAATAGTTTTAAATAATTGATTAATTCAACTTAATTTTTAATTTATTAATATAAGAACTTGACACACAATGAATCCATTTGAGATGCAGTTTATGAGCTTTCTCTATTCATTTAAATTCTGTGTGGAAAAATATGGGGAGGTGTCTTCTGAATTCTGCAGGTTCAGGTTCTGTGTGTCTGTACGTCAGATTTATTACATCAACAGGAACTCACTATCTTAGACTTGAAGATGTCGAGCAGGCCCGACAGGTGGTTGTACTGGTTCGGCACCTTGCGGAGGTGGACCATCTCAAAGTCAGTGCGCACACCTGGACCCTGGCACTCTCCGACATACACCCGCCTCCACTTCTGCTGGATCTGCACAAACATGGGCACCTGGCTGAGAACACAAGAAGAGCACGCATTACTAACAGATTTCAGTTTGTTCTGTCTCTTGTAGAGCACTCATGTCTAGTGCCACTAGACATCTCTCAACAGGCATTCACTTCAAGATGTGAAACACATTTATCTGAAGTAATTTATTTTCACAGTATGACCCAAAAGTAGGGTTGGGTACCTGACTGAGTACCAATTCCTGTTGGATCAACATTTACCTAACTTCAGTACTGAGGGCGCATCTCATGAAAGTCAAATCGAATTTTGAAGCAAAATTTCCAAATGTCGCATTAAAGAAAATGCAAATTAGGGACGTTTCCATCAATTGTTTTAGGGTGAATACTTTGGTACGAAGATGGCAGTATAATGTAATGCTGTGGGCTAATCTGTCAGTAAACAGCAGAAGAAGAAGAGCTTAAGTAAGAAATTAGGCTGCTAATCGGACAACTTTGGCCACCCATGGAAGAAAATATGTTGCCAAATAAATAAATATTTCAAATATTTTGAGGATTTTAATCCTTTAAATGTCAGTTTGATTGCATAATGTAACTGATGTTTTTTAGGGGGAAAACCCCCACAAAATTGTAGTTATTTTCCATATTATAAATCATTTTTGGCTGAGGCATTGGTTTTTAATCACAGTCTTGGATATGTCAAAGATTAGCAACAAAATTGATTTCGATGCATATTTAGTTTTTGTGTAGCGTCAGATTTAAAATGTAATAAGCCCTTTTTTTCTATTTTGACTGCCCCCAGCCAAAATTTCTGACTTTTGACTCAAAGTAGAAAAAAATCTGTAAAGTTTTTATAGCATTTTTTGGAGGTGGACATTTTCAGCCTCAATGGTCTGAAAGGGTAGTAAATTTGTACACAGTGTATTATAGACACATTAGAAAAATTGAAATTTGAATTTCAAAACATATCAAGAAAAAAATCCTTCTTCCGAAAATCATCTCATTTGCAGTATCACAGCCAAAATTATTGCCAAAACAAAAGTGAAAAATGACAAACGCGGCTGAAAATGTCAAACAATTTCTCTGAAATTTCTACATAACAAAACACAGCACATTTCAAACAGACAACAAAACAATACTACAAAAACAGTCCATACATATTATCTGGTACTCAATTTAAATTTTAATATGAACGCCTCTAGCAAGAACTTCAGTTCAGTTCATTTTCCCACATTGAAAACTAAAAGATTCATGTGGAAAGCGACCTGTTGCCCTCTAAAGTGATGAAGATGACTCACCAGCCGCTGTTGGCCAGAGAAATGGAAATAGAGCTGAGAAGCAGATTGCATTTGGACTCGCTGATGATCGCCTCGCAGTTGGTTCCAGGGCTGATGACCACAAATTCTCGAATACCGTACCTGTAACAGAGACACATGCAGAGCAGAGCAGAGCGTTGCATTTTTATCCACTTTGCTATTTTCCAGAGGTGTCAAGTACTTAAGTCAAAATTTTGGGTATCTATACTTTACTCGAGTTTAAAAACACACGCACAAAAACCCCTATCCCGATAAATCGCTCCATCCAGATAAATTAGTCCAATAAATATATAAAATATATATCGATATATTTCTAAATGTGATATGGAATTAGACCATATCGCATATATCGATTGAGTTCACTTTTTTCCTTCTTTTTTTATATATAAATGCTGCGCTTACTAGGGTTTGTCATATTTAGATATTCTGTAATGTTCGTTATTCTTTTCTCATATGAATATATTTATTTCAGAAAGATATTGGCCTATTTTAGTCTATTTTTATTTAAGATATTTTTTTATATAAATGTTCACTTTATGGAGCTTTGATTTTTTTAAAAAGGTACTCCTGTTGTTATACAGTATTTATGTTCACTTAAATAAACGGTTTCAATAAAACTACTTGTGACATGTCATATTTGACTTTGACTGAACATTTGTTCTCACTTTGTGATAAAAATATTAGGATATATATCGTATATCGATATCCAGCCTAAATATATCGGGATATGACTTTTGGTGCATATCGCCCAGCCCTACTCTCTCCTTGTGTTTTTGTCTCTTAATACAGTTGTACTATCAAATGAGTAAAAACCCCAATGGAGAAAAAAATGTTTTAATTTTTTTTCATACATCAGTTTAAATGTAGTTATTCCAAGTGACTGCGTACCAGGGGAAACAGCCATTAATGAGCAATTCCTTCATGCAAAATTCAACTAAAATTTGACAGTGACACTAACTAGCTATTGTTTAGTTCAGTTTAAATAAGCGACCTCCTCGGGTTGAACAGATTTTTCTGTGTAACCTGGTTTTTCTTTGCTAGAAAACATAATGCATGACAGAACTCACCATCTGACCAGGCAGTGTGCTCGAGGAGGGAAGTCATTGTTCATACACAGAAGGTCCTGCATCGCTAAGGGGAAGGCATCTGGACACAAGAACAAGAGAGAGTTTTTTAGAGGGAAGAACTGCATTCTCTCACTTTATAGCCTTTTCTTTGCCTAAAGTTGTTATTAGCAATAGTCATTAGTCAGCATTCACTACGATATAAGCATAAGGGGAATGATGCTTAGAGAAACAGGGAATATAAAATGTAAATTATGAGACCCATAAAAGGAATAAAAACCAATGTGTTTTTTTTTAATAAGTTAAAAAAGAAAAAGTTTATTATCTCTCATTACACTCCAATAAGTAAGTATGAATATTTATTGATGTAATTAGATGTGTTTTTGATTTGTCTGAAATCAAAAGATCTTTCCAAGAAGTCGACTTCATTTTTCAGAAACATTTTCAAAGCATTGGATAAACACCAGTATAATGAATAGCACACAAAAATATGCAAACATAAACATCAAGTTTATATATAATGTATCACCTTCATTTGCACTACTGTGTGTGTGTGTGTGTGCATATATATATATATATATACATATATATATATATATATATATATATACACACTTTACACTTGAACTACTGTACAGTTAGATCTGCATTCTTTATATAATTCATTCCTGTATATATTGCACTAAGATTCACTTAATAATGCTTAATGCACTTCTGGTTAGATGCTATCTGCATTTCGTTGCTTTGTACTTGTGACATGTGCAATGACAATAAAGTTGAATCTAATCTAATCTAAAAGTTTAGGTGAAACTGCTTCAACATTGCCATTATGACACATTGAGACATACATACGTACCCTCCTCGAGCTTGTCTTTCCCATTGTCCTTCTCACTTTCTTGTGTCATGTAGTAATGACTTATGCAGAACTTAAAGTCAGCAAAATTAATGTCCTGAGTCTTCTCCCCCCAGGTGCCATTGGTGTATTCACCCTGTGGGAGAATCAAGAAGCAACAGAGTGAAGGTGAGGAACCTACTGGCAACATACCGCCCACTAGTGTTATTCATATTCTAAATGTAGGCCTAATTAATGAGGGTAGAATACCTTTTCAGGGGTCAAATTTCCTGTAGAGTTCCCAATCAGCTTCCAGTCATTAAGCACTTCCTCGATTCTGGACACGAACCTTCCAAGTAGAATAAATGAGTTTAGCTGCCAGCAGCAGGGATTGGTTGGATATACACAGTACGCAATGTTAACTGACTTTTGAATTCATTTTTCAAAATATCATTATATACTTAGAACGTGTTGCGGCATTGCAATGTTTCTGATCAGATGCCTTTCAGGGGAGCTCCGCCCCCTTTTAGGGGAGCTCCGCCCCATTGTGTGATAGGCCTACACCTGGTCAGTAACACAATTCACTCTGGATTTCCACCCTGACTCATCTCATCTGGAAGTCTATTTAGCCTACCTATCTTTAGGAGTTTTAAAGTGCACTACAAGGTTCGATTTTCCAATAATTGTGAAGTAAGTGTTTTGTGTAGCTGCAGACGTTGTAGTGGTCTGCATGTAATGTGCAAATTCTGTTATTCACATCCATCTGTTTGTGCTGCATGTAAACATATTCCCTCCTATATCTGTGTCTGTATTCTAGTGATTCAGAACACTGAAAAGAACTGCTTTTACCACCACTGCTAGACTTTGGTTAATGCTACTGCGTGTGTGTGAGATGCTGAGACAGAGACAGGTATTGAATAAAGTAAATTTTTCTCCTTATTTGTCTGTCATCCCTCACACCAGATCCAAAGAAGGAGAAGCAGCTTTTAGTGTTTATGCCCTGTGAAAGTGGAACGCCCTGCCTGACACAGTTAAACATGCCACATCAGTAGCCATTTATAAAAACAGATTAAAAACCTATCTTTTTTCAACAGCATTCGGTTGAACTGTGTGCGTGCATGTGTGGTTGTGGGAGTGGGTAAGTGAGTAAGTAAGTGTGTATGTGGTGAATATGGCATAGCTTTTTTAATTGTTTGTTTGTTTTTCTTTTGTTTTTGTTTTTTTAACTGTAATTATGTATATCCATTGTGCAGCAGATTGAGTCTGCCTTGTGCATGGAATGCGCTCTATAAATAAAGTTGAGTTGAATTGAATTGAATTGAATTGAATTGAATTGAATTGAATTGTCAGAAAAATCAAACTGTTGTGTCATAATGTTCAGAAGACATGGCATGTGAAAAATGGTCCAATGTTTACTTCTGTCTGTCTGGGACTGAAGACTCAGTCATAATCTCCGCTCACTTTCATTCCTCCCATTGGTTTCAACAGACTCAGACCTGCCGCTGGGGTCCTAAAGGTCCGTATCAGGGTCTCAGGTGACAGATACAGGGACTGAGTGGTCAGTAAACTGTCTCTGGTGATGCTGAAGCAGACCGACCCGGGCCCGTGGAAAAACCCTATGTCCTTGTGTTTGGTTTAAGTGGGCAGCAATGCTTTTGGTACAAGCTTCTATGCATACTCGTAATAATAACAGTTTTTATTTAACGCCTAAACTTAAAACACTAGCCGTTAGAGTGATGACAGGTCGCTTACCGTTCCCACTCGGAAGCGGTGGTGAAGTCGGTGATCTCAAACACTTCTGACTCCGGCTGCAAAAACAAACAGGTTAATATTAGACACGACTTCAGTTCTGCTGTTAGGAGATACGCGATTAAATAACCAAGCGGATCTCCTGCACCGAGTCACTTGGTTATAAAAACTCACATCACTGTCGGCAGCCATGTCGATGTCTTGTTGTTATTGTTGACGTCGTCGTTCTTCTTCTTCTTCTGCTGATGCTTCTTCGGCTTCTGCTTCTTCTTCTGTGGTGGTGTTACGGCAGCTAGCATCCATGTTTCTGCATTGCTGCCCTCTTGAGGAGTCAATTTACCCTACACACTGTCCTTTTTAATAACTTTTTTTTTTACAAACACGTCGTCACCCTGTTAAAATAATCGCCTAAATCATTTTTTCAAGTTTTGCAGGAAACACAAAAAACTTCACCAAAAGTGTAACATATGACATTTATTGATCGTTTCACTCAAAAAGGATGTAACAAATGATGGCTATTGGCATAGTAATAACACTGTGTGTAAATTATGTAACTTAAGAGAAAAAAAATGACTTAGGCAAGATACGGTAACACTTTATTTTGAAGGTGTCTACATAAGAGTCACACAAGCCTGTCAAAAACATGACATGACAAGTATCATGAGCATTAATGTTACTTCAAAGTGTCATTAATGTTCATGACACATCCCATGTCATGTTTATGACACACTGAAACGTTCTGTAAGTTTGTGAGAAAATACCTGAGGTCCTCCAGGATGTATCTGGAGTGTAATTAGTGACTGGAAACAGTCACTTTAAAAAAAATTTAGAATAATGTCATATTTTACTGTATAGACTATATCCAAAGGCGTTTTATTGTGAATATCATGCAATTAATCTCATTTCATTATTTATCTGTATTTATTTGGGCCTGGTTGTGTAACATTTTATTCAGAAAACTGAAAACTGCACTTCAACACAACAAATACATTTTCGGCGCAACACAATTTAATTATTTCCTGTGGTGTGTTCATGTAAAGCTAATACTTCATCTCCTCTCTGCAGGTAAGAGTTTTATACTGAAAGTGACAAAGAATGACAGTAAAGTTTTTATTCTTCATGTCAGCTCGCTTGGAGCAGTTTCAATTAATTTACCATAAATATTACAGTACGGGCGCACTGCATTATATGGGGACGGCTGGTTTGACTAAGGAGAAGAAAAATAGCAGATTATCTGAGATATTAAAGAGTTTATATTTTCATATGACACATCAGAATGTCCTGTATTCAGCTGTGGGACATCCTGAGGGTGTCCACTGTCCATTTGAAGTAAAATGAGTCTTTGATTATGGATAGTTTCCCTTCAATTGCAATTTGAAATTACATGGGAATATATTTAAACTGGAAAACTGCAGCAACAAAAAAAAGAAGAAAAAAAGAGAATTACCTGTCTGAAATCAGAACCTTGTGTCTTCTCTCCCTCAGGAGAATATAATAATTCCCTGCAAATAAAAGTTCAACCACTGGAGGGCACAATAGCCTTAAAAACATCCTTGGACAGGCCACGACAATTCTCCTTAAACTGTAATGAAATAAAAACTCAGTTGGCTTTGAGACACAAGGATGCTTTAAAACGTCGGCCGTTTTCACATTTAGATATAAAATCAACAAGCAGCCATCATGTCTCAGGTCCGGTACAGGAGGAGGGCCCTGCTTCCTGTTTATTCTTGGTTATATTTGCAGTTTCCTTTCTAAAAGCTGCCAAAGTGAAATCCTGCTGAACATGCAGAGCTGAGACGCAGAGAGAGAGAGTCTGTGGAGGATTAAACTTCACTCAGGATTCAAATACATTCAGATTATCAGGACTTCAGGGGAAACAGGATTTTAGCTAAATTAAATTAAAATACAAACAGGAATGTCTCATTTGAATAAGAAGCAACACTGCCGCAGACTGACAAATCCTCAGTTAGTGATTAATACACACACACACACACACACACACACACACACTAATACGAAGCACATTGACACAATATTACAATTTTCCTTCTGCTAACTAGCATCAGTGAATTTTAGAAACTAAAATAAAGAATACAAACAGAGCTAAACAACAACAACAACAACAACATCACATCTTGTGTTTTAACATGAATCTGTATTTATACAATACAAACTACACATTGTCACTGATTTAATGACAAATACAAAAAATACTTATTTTCTGAAATGAGAACGACAGTTTGACACTGATGTGTGTTGCCTGAAAACATGAAATAATAGTCAGCTAGCAGAGTGTGTGTGTGTGTGTGTGTGTGTGTATTCCTCATTATAACAGACCCTTGAGTTACTTCCTGTCTGTCAGAATGACTGCAGAAAAAAAAGTATAAATATAAAGGATAATGTGTGTACAATGTGAGTATATAATGTTTGTATATGATGTGTGTGTATATGTGTGGTATAATGTATGTACACGTGTGTACATAATGTATGTATATGTGTGTATATAATGTGAATATTTGAAGCAGAATTTTGATGCTGTGTTTTTTTTTGTTTTGTTTTGCCACCTTTTCAACTTTTCATATCTGTTTATCTCTGTTTATATATATATATATATATATATATGTGTGTGTGTTCATATAATGTGTGCACATGTGTGTTTATATAATGAGTATACACGTGTGTATATAATGTGTGTACATGTGTGTATATAACGTGTGTATATAATGTGTGTTTATAACGTGTATGGAATATGTGTACGTGTATATAATGTATGTATATGTGTGTATGCATTTTAACTTCTTTTTTAATTAACATTTATCTCATTAAGATTAACTTAGACATGACAACTGAATATGATTCAAGCACCTTATTAACCTAAAATAACCTTTCCAAAGGAAATATAAGTGATATTTATCAGGTTATTACACAGATTTCATGAGAGAAAAGAGAAACAAAGTGTTTTATTCTGGAACTCAGAGAATCATTATTTCAGCTCACTGATTACTTCTGCATGGATGGAAAATGATTCTTGGGGACTAAATCACTTGTTAAGATGTTTTTTTGTTCAGAGGAAAGAAAGTTTTATTGAAGAGTGTAATTTGGTCTGGACGCTGGCGGCTGATTGGTAAACGAGGCTCTGGAAGCTTAATGAAGCGTCGCGCTCATTAATGAATGAGCCAAAGAAAAGTTTCTGTTACTTTCATATTATTCTACTTCTTTTATTGTCTGACTTCTGATTTTAGAACAGAATCTTATAGAACTTTATCGCTCTAAAACAGAGAAACAAACAACAATAAAAACACTCAGCTTAACAAACAGCTGATTTACAGCTGATCTGAGTTCAGCAGGTTCTCTCTGAGAAACAGCTGAAACAAACGGTTGAACTGTTAATCCTCATGAGAACGTACGGGGAGTTAGAACATGTTTAGTTTGCAGCTGCTGCTCCAGTCAATGTTTGAATTGAATTAATTTTTTTAATATTACAGGTGGAAACTGGTGAAATGGTTTTGAAACTAAACTTTATTTCATTTAGTTGTGTTGCTGACGTGGAAGCAGCTGAACATGAAATATAAGAACAGAGTTCAAACAGCAGTGCAGCCAGTAATCATACAAAGGATCCAAATCAGCAGAAAGAATCAAAAACCAAAACTCCAAAACTGGACGAGAAACAGGAACATTGGCAGAGAAAATGCTGGAAACAGGACACAACGTATATACTGAAAGACACAGGTGAAGCTAATCAGGACAGATGAGACTATCAGGACAGGTGAGACTAATAGGACAGGTGAGACTAATCAGGACAGGAAACAGGAGTTTATAATATCTGTAATATTGGCAGTTTAAACGAACATCAGCAGATCAATATAAAGCATAAAACATAATGTGATAATGGTATGTTTTAAAGGAATTATACAGTATTTCATATATATAGTGAAGTGTTAATCTATGCTACTTAATTTTACAGGAGATTAATTTCAGAGAGTGTGGTTAAATGTCCAGAGAACTACAAACTGATTCAGGAGTTCAGTGAGAAACAGCCACACACATCAGAAGACTGCTACAGATACACACAGTAACTCTACTGTAACTGTAACTATGTTACACACAGTAACTCTACTGTAACTGTATCTATGTTACATACAGTAACTTTACTGTAACTGTAACTATGTTACATGCAGTAATTCTACTGTAACTGTAACTATGTTACACACAGTAACTTTACTGTAACTGTAACTATGTTACATGCAGTAATTCTACTGTAACTGTAACTATGTTACATGCAGTAATTCTACTGTAACTGTAACTATGTTACACAAACCAACTCTACTGTTACTGTAACTATCTTACACACAGTAACTCTACTGTAACTGTAACTTTGTTACACAGTAACTCTACTGTAACTATGTTACTATGTTACACAAAGTAACTCTACTATAACTTTTACTATGTTACACAGTAACTCTACTGTAACTGTTACTATGTTCCATACAGTAACTCTACTGTAACTGTAACTATGTTACACACAGTAACTCTACTATAACGGTTACTATGTTACATACAGTAACTCTACTGTAACTTTGTTACACACAGTAGCTCTACTGTAACTGTAACTATGTTACACCAAGTAACTCTACTATAACTGTTACTATGTTACACAGTAACTCTAGTGTAACTGTTACTATGTTACATACAGTAACTCTACTGTAACTGTAACTTTGTTACACAAAGCAACTCTACGGTAACTGTAACTATGTTACACACAGTAACTCTACTATAACGGTTACTATGTTACATACAGTAACTCTACTGTAACTGTAACTATGTTACACACAGTAACTCTACTATAACGGTTACTATGTTACATACAGTAACTCTACTGTAACTTTGTTACACACAGTAGCTCTACTGTAACTGTAACTATGTTACACCAAGTAACTCTACTATAACTGTTACTATGTTACACAGTAACTCTAGTGTAACTGTTACTATGTTACATACAGTAACTCTACTGTAACTGTAACTTTGTTACACAAAGCAACTCTACGGTAACTGTAACTATGTTACACACAGTAACTCTACTATAACGGTTACTATGTTACATACAGTAACTCTACGGTAACTGTAACTATGTTACACACAGTAACTCTACTATAACGGTTACTATGTTACATACAGTAACTCTACTATAACTGTTACTATATTACACAGTAACAGAGACCCTCGAACTATCCGTGCACCAAGGTCCACAGGATCTTCCAGAAAGGCTGATGCCATTTTCCAATAGAACTGATTGGTTAGCAGGCGGTGCTTTTATAGATACTGATGTATTATCGAGAACATAACCTGCTCCTGACCAGGTTAGCTTCAGAGCATGAGTTCCCATGGTGATCTAGCCAGATTAAAAGAGAACCTTTGTGACACTGAAAACCCAGAGTTAGAGCTGAAGTTACCTCCCTAACCCTCAAATCCAGCTTCATAGTACTGGACTCTGAAACGAGATGTGATTGCCAAAATAAAACAGAAAACATGGACAAAAAAAGGGGGAAGCAAAATGTTTTAAACATTTAAATGTTACATAAAAAGTTGATTCATTTCAGCAGACTGATGATGGCTGCAGAGAGTTTATGATTCAAACATTAATTTACATAATAAACAGAAAGCCGAGACCTTTTGTAACTGATGACAAACAGAAAAACAACAAACAGCTCAATGTTTGTTCTCTGACATCATGAAAACAAACAAACAAACAGACATCAAGCAGATTCAGAGTAGGAAGAAAAGCTACCACCTGTCTCACTCTCAGAGCCTGTCTCACTCTCAGGTCCTGTCTCACTCTCAGGTCCTGTCTCACTCTCAGGTCCTGTCTCACTCTAAGAGTCTGTCTCACGCTCAGGTCCTGTCTCACTTTCAGGTCCTGTCTCACTCTCAGGTCCTGTCTCACTCTCACGCCACCTGTCTCACACTGACATCACCTGTCTCACTCAAACCACCTGTTTTACACCACCTGTCTCACATTCATGCCACCTGTCTCACTCTCAGATCCTGTCTCACTCTCACGCCACCTGTCTCACTCTCAGATCCTGTCTCACTCTCATACCACCTGTCTCACATTCACACCTGTCTCACTCAGGTGAGACAGGAGATCTTGTCTCAAATCTTGTCTGAAAGCTGTTTCTCTTTTTTATGTCTTCAGATGATTGGAGACATTTTCGGGATAGGGTTACCACGGTAACCACTGGTGATACTACAGCCTGCTGGAAACAGTTGTGTTTCCATGGTGACACTAAAGGAGAGGAGGAGGAGGAGAAGGAGGAGGAGAGAGGAGAAGAAGGAGGAGGACGAGGAGGAGGAGGAGAAGGAGGAGGAGCAGGAGCAGGAGCAGGAGGTGGATGAGGAGGAGGAGGAGGAGGAGGAGGAGGAGGAGGAGGAGGAGGAGGAGGAGGAGGTAATTTTGTTTAAGGAATCACAGCTGACAGGTGTTGGGGGTAATGGGTGACTTCAGCATCACAACAACAAGAGAAACAGACAGACAGGCAGGCAGACAGACAGGCAGGCAGACAAATATACAGACAGACAGACAGGCAGACAGACAGGCAGACAGACAGGCAGACAGACAGAAAGAGACAAACATACAGACAGACAGGCAGATAGACAGACAGACAGATAGACAGACAGACAGACAGACAGGAGGATAATGGAGGAAAATCGAAGGTTAGAAAAATACTTCACTACAATAGCTCGGCCTCTCTCTCTCTATATTATTCTTTACTCTCAGTCTGCAGACTGAAACAACTCAATTTCACCCCTCACTAACACTGTGTGTGTGTGTGTGTGTGTGTGCGTGTGTGTGCGTGTGTGTGTGCGTGTGTGTGCGTGTGTGTGTGTATGTGTGTGTGTGCGTGTGTGCGTATGTGTGTATTTGTGTGTGTGTGTGTGTGTGTGTGTGTGTGTGTGTGTGTGTGTGTGTGCGTGACCAGCAGTCATTTAAAACAATGACAAACTGACAGAGAAAAAAGAAAGTGATAAAAGATTCATACAGTCTGAATGAAACATTCAGTCTGAACATAAAAACAGAAACAGACCATAACAATCACAGACGTTGTCATGGTGACGTCACAATGCTTTGAGTTCGCTATTTTTTTGTGATTTGACTGTCAACATCGAGTGTCCTTTGGTCCTCTGAGTGTCTTTTAGTCTTCCGAGTGTCCTTTGGTCCTCTGAGTGTCCTTTAATCCTCCGAGTGTCCTTTGGTCCTCTGAGTGTCCTTTAGTCCTCTGAGTGTCTTTTAGTCCTACAAGTGTCCTTTAGTCCTCCGAGTGTCCTTT